>NC_068546.1:9472049-9817911 GCF_026212275.2 Microplitis demolitor
GCCACTACCTTGGCATCGTACACACACTCACTCGATTAAAATTATTGCCAACTACCTTTGGACTTACAAATTAAAAATCGGTTATCTCCCGAATTATTTATTAATTATATTATTAATTTTAAAATCGTTCCTACACAGACACTCGCACTCGAGTTCCCTGGACTTTTATTCACACACACTGATTTTAAAATGGCTGTTCCCGCCACGCACTTCAATAAATTAATTAATTAATTTTTGAAGAACAATTATTATTATTAATTAATTAATTTTAATTCAACTCATTTGCAACAACTAAATATTGATTAATACTTCCATATAATACTGATCCGAAATTACTAGGCATAATATTCTTAAGTTGTGGTCAGAAAAATCTCATCTTTGTTTTCTTTACTCGACACTTGCCTCACTCGACTTCTTACTTTACAATCTTTCTTTTGTACTGAGTATAATTTTGTAATAATTTTATCAACAAATTCTGATAATTAATTTTATATATTATTTTACTTTAACTATTTAATTTTATTTATTGCTCGACGTAAATTAATTTAATAAAACTAATTGAGGTATTTATTTAGTTACTTAATATTTTATTACAACGCGGACTAAAATATGAAAATTACTGGCTTGTGTCACTCACAATCGGCCTAGAAATTTCTACGACGTATATAATCCCGGCAATGGCCTGGAATTATAAGGCGACGCCCCGGACCCGGCAATTGGGCCTGGATCCGGTTAACAACCACCTGGCTTAATTTTTATTAATAGACTTATTATTAACTACGGGCCTAGACACGGATTGTCCCGACGAACGACTAAGTATTTATTAAATTAAATTAATATTCTGGCTTCGGCCTAAAATAATCAATTTAATTAATACCTGATTTCTTTTCGGTTCGGCTTCTCTGAGTTTTCCACCGTTTCTCGTCAGGTCCTCCTCTTTGTCACGTACGTCTCTCGTCTTCTCGTACCCTCTAGTTTCACTCGAATCTCTCGTTCACCTGCTTTTTCAAATAATTAATACAATGTTCTCAAAGGTACCGGCTCGACAACCAGGACGCCCGGAACAGTCGAGTGGAAGATGAAGGTCGGCTGGATGTTCCAGCAACAACTGTTGGAATGGAAACGCCAGTGGGCTACACGGGTGGTGCCCGTCGGATGCGCTAGATGCCATTCGTGGGCGCATCCTGCGCGTGAATGTGACAACCCGCCAGTGGAGCGCAAACCCTTTTGCGATGAGTGCGTACAGTTCTTCGACTCAGATATCTGTCATGGGCCCCACGGACGGGTGCGGTTAGCAGCACGCCAGTACTGCATGGTTTGTTGCAACCAGCGTATGCGAGAGGACCGATGTCGGGGATGCAATCGCAGCGTAGAGGAGCAGCTGTGGGCATTACCCCGATTACCGAAATTCACTTGGGATCAGGGGGTGATCCACAAGTACTGACTGAATGAGTGGTCACCACGGGTTCGCGAGTCTGATGAGAGTCTGCGCGCAGAGTCAGGGTCACCGGAGGGGTTCCCAATACTACCTTGAACGATTATCCACATTCAGTCATCTGATTTATTAATTTTATCTTGCTCTTTTCTTTTCTTTATATATTAGTTTATTTGTTTGTGTTCATCCTGTAGTAGCTATACCGCGATTGCGTATCGCGAGGTCGCTCTATTTTCCATTGGTGACTATATTACAGGATATTCTGTTTGTTAGTGGCAAGTGGTGGGTTGTGCGGAAATTTTGTAAGTCCGCCACAAGTATAATCTTTATTAAATTGTCACTCAGTCAATCATCATTACGCTCCATTTGTCATTTAATCACCCTACCCCCATATCCCATTTGAAGCAAGAAGGAGGAGGTAGGTAAAACTTCAGTACATATAAATTGAACAACACGCCAATGGATGTGGAGACTGCTGTTGTCTCGGCCAGAGGTCTTGCATAGGGCTAACACCGGCCTGGTGGGGGAGAGGTGTCACGATATTTAAATATCGCGGCAGTCTCACATCAGGCCGGTGAGCAACAGATGGCAGCACACGCTGCTCACACGTTTCTACACTCATTAATTTTATGATTATTTTGTTTATATATGAGATTTTACTTTAATTATTACACTACTTATACTGAATTAATTTATTAGGTGAAAACTGCGCTGAAGTCAGCAAAAATTACTGATTAGGTTAAGCTTACAAGTATATTTTATGAGGCTGGGAGATAATTATTCATTTTATTTATATGCGTGTAGTTATTGTGGTTGGTCGGTGCCTGCGCGGCGACGCAACAGTTGTTAGCGACAAATTTATTATATTATAAATGAAATTTACAATTATTGTGCATACATTATTAATTGGTTTGACAATTGAAATTACTGTTAATTAGTAATATAAGGAGGAATTGGGCATTTGACGTCGGGAATTAGGGAAGTTACACAATTGACATCGGGTACGTTGTCGTTGGTAGTATTTGGAATTAACATACGACAGAGATAGTTCTCCGATGGGTTAAACTGAGATGCAGATATAAAATATGGCCGGTGGAGGTGCCGGCATGAAACTCACGTGCTGCCATAGTGAGACGTGGATAAACTTTTGTACGGGCAAGGTGTGCTGCTGCATAATAAAATTTATTCTTTTAAAGCTAGTTAAGTTAGCGCAGACCTATTTAATTAAAATTGCCATTTGAATCGGCATCTTTAGTGTAATCAATTAATAATTGATTTTTGTTGTTAGTTGTTCATAATAACAATGAATCCTGTTCGCCGGTTATTATCCAACGACGACTGTAAGTACCTTTGGTAATTCATTGGCATGTAACTTTGCTGTTCCCGCGTTGGTGGCCATTTGCAAGCGTGTGAATATTACGTATCCGGCGATTATTTATTGCTAACATTATTACCCTAGTTATTACAAGCATTTGATAAAATTAGTAGTGATCGAGCCCAGTGGATGATTAAATTGTAGTCGCAATTATTTATTATTATTTGAATAACGTATATTTATTGTGAAGAAATATTTTTGCTATTATTATTATTTTATGTCACGTGATGACAATCATATGCGACTGGGTCTCGATAATCTGATATATATTTATATCTACATTACACAGCGCCGATTATTAATAATTTGAGTTATAAATTATTATTTATTTGAGTATTATTTATGAATTATTCTTGATTTGATTTATGAATTATTAATAATCTAAGTTATGAAATATTAGTAATTTGCGTATGGATTATTAATAATTTGAGTTATGAATTATTATTTGAGTATTATTTATGAATTATTCTTGATTTGATTTATGACATATTAATAATCTGAGTCATGAAATATTATTTATTTGAGTATTGGTTATGGATTATTGATAATCTGCGTATGGATTAGTAATAATTTGGGTTATGAATTATTATTTATTTGAGGATTATTTATGAAGTATTATTAATTCGATTTATGAATTATTACTAATCTGAGTTATAAAATATTAGTAATTTGCGCATTGATTAGTAATAATTTGGGTTATAAATTATTATTTATTTGAGTATTCTTTGTGGATTATTATCAATTTGCGTACTGAGTATTATTAATTTGAGTTATTACTTATTGTTAATCTGAATTACTATTATATTAAATTTGAGTTTGACTCATCAAGTTACTATCTAATTATCAAGGGAGAGTGATCAAAGTACAAATGCCAGTCGTAATTAGTATTGTTTGAACTATTTTTATATACTCACATTGTTATTATTATTATTATTGTTGTCAGTGAGCTATTATTATTTGTCCAATTATTATTTATGTGAATATGCGATACAGCTGATTAATTTAATAATTAATTGATAATTAAAGCAAATGGTCATCAACGCGGTATTCATTTAATTTTATTATTTTAATTACTGCTATCTTTCTTGCTATCCTTATTCCCAAATCTGGAATCGCTATCCTGTTATTTATTTTATTTTCATTTTCATTTTTCTCCGTTGTGTAATTTTGAGTTAATTTTGTTCGTGGGGCACACGAACTGGCGCCCAACTAGGTTTTCTAACCCAGCCTGAGCAGAGCAGCCAGTCCAGGGGAATTCAGGATATCTCCAGGTGGGACATTTGTTTTCTGGGTTTATTTTATTTTTCAGTTTCCGACCAACGGAGAGCCATAACGGCTATTGAGCGCCAACCACACTCCGCCGTGGGACGCGTGAAATAGAAATAAACGTTATAATATATATATATATATATATATATATATATATATATATATATGTATATATATATATATATATATATATATATATATCTATATATCTCGGTCATTCTTAGTTAAAACGTGAATTCGACGTCCACGGTGGAAAATCCTCTTTTTTGAAAAAAATTATTAAAAAAAATGTAATTGTTTCTTAAAAGTCGTGCTTATGTGAGTGGCCACTCAAATTTATTTCTTAATTTTATTTAATTTAGTCACGATTTTATCTCCAAGTCAGAAAACATCTCTTCCCTGGCGTGTCCCCGGGCTGAATCTGTTTATCTATTAGTAATTCGAAGTGCTCAGAAATCAAATAGATTATTTAAATTATATATTTCTACGGATTAAATTAAATAAATTCTCGTAATCAAGCAAGTGAAATTGCATGATGTTTTTTTTTCTTAAAAAAAATTACGTTTAAGTTTGTCCCCCACATTCTGCGTCTCGTCCCATGCCATGTTTATTTTCCTGTAAAATCGGCGTTTGTTTACCGACTCGCGAGAATTGGAGACCTTGAACGAACGTCGTTGAGTTTATACGTCGTAGTCAGCGCCACTCGATCTAGGTGCGCAGTCATTTTCTTATTTATTCCATTACTGACCCTCTGTAGATACAGTTGAGAACGAGTAAATGGAGACTCTCCCCTGATAAGTTTTATTTTAAAAATATTTGTCTAAAAATTGTAATCCATCTGTATTATTTACTTCTTTCTGTGTATAGATTCTAAGTTTTCTTGGTGAATCGCGTACAATAAATAAATTTGTCATCACTTCTGTTTTTGCTACTAAAAAGTATCTCCCTGTGTGAATCTTCCCTATTTTGTACATGCCAGGGGAAAGACACGATTTCCAGGGGAGATATGAAAACTTCAAACTATAATTTTTTTACTGTTTGTTTATTGTTTAAAGGTTGCATATTGTTATTGAATTTAACGTATAACTATATTCACAAGATAGTTTATTGAAAAAACTCGATTATTATGTTTTTTTTACAGAAAAGATTTTAATACAAAAATAATTCATGTTATTGCTAAGATTATAATTCAAATAAAAATTTGTATTTTGAAGTTAAACTGTATTACTTATATGTAATGAAGGCTGCTTGAAATTTAAAAACTAATTGATATTAGCTAATAACACCGGCACACAAAAAAAATTAAGTAGAATGTGCATTTGATCGGGCCTACCTACGGGTATGTATTTTGGTCCGCTGAATCCGAATTCGAGGTCAGTTTGACTCCTACACCCTCGAAATTTCGAGAAAACTTCAAAAAACCGTAAAAATGATGAAAATTGGCAGTTTTAATGATAAAAAAAATGTTTTGGAACTAAACTAGGCGTGATTTTCATGTATTTCGATCCGCTGAATATGAATCGAAACTTTATTGAGACCACGAGCCATTTTAAATGTGAAAAAATCACACAAAACTCTCGCAAATTCCGAGAAAATATAGTTTTCATGATAAAGAAAACTTCTTCTGGTCCAATTCAGATAAAATTATATACCTTTTGATGTCTTCAATTCGCATCTCAATTTTTTTACTGTATTTACCCTCTAAAGCTAGAAAAATTCGAAAAAATTGTAAAAATTACCATTCATAACAGAAAAAAAATTGATTGAACATGATTTAATGCCTAAAATAAATACTCTGTAACTTAGATATATCAAATAACTTGTCACGATATTTAAATATCGCGGCAGTCTCGCATCAGGTTGGTGAGCAACAGAGGGCAGCACACGCTGCTCACACGTCTCATCCGACATTGTTATTATGATTATTGTTTGTTTACTTGTAAGATTTTATTTAATTATTGCGTTAATGATACTTTATTGATCTCTTAGGTATAAATAGTATTTCAATCAGGAGATTTAACTGATTAATTTGAGCATATATTTGGATTTTTAGAGCGCTGGGAGAAATAGTTGCGCATTTCAATTATGTGCTTATGATTATTTTGATTGGTTAGCGCATGCGCGTCATCGCAATAGTTGGCATCAGTAAATTTATTTATTATAAATAAATTTACTAGTTTTATGAATAAATTATTGGTTGATTTATCGGAAAACCATATTACGAATTAATTATGAAAGATACAATTGGTCGTTTAGCGTCGAGAATTGATAAATTACACGGCCAAAGTTATGTATAACGTTGGTGGTACCGTAAAAAAAAATAACATGTGACAGTTGTATATCTCCATTAGTCAAAGTGAGATATACGACAAAATGGCGTCGGCCTAGGTGCCGGCATGAGATTCAGGTGCCATGGTCAGACGTGGGAAAGTCTCTGTAAGAGTAGCGTGTATGCTCTGTTATATTAAAACAATTATAAATTTGTCGCCATTTGGTATTTTGAGTAGATAATATAAACCCATTGGCATTATTTGAGTATTTTGGTAAACCGCCTCGAGGAAAATACATTTATCGTATTAGCGTGCAACCAAGGGAGTTGAATAATAGGTAAACTGTAAGTACTTTTTTGGCTAATACATTGGCGTGTAATTTGGTTCCCGAGTTGGTGATCATTTGTCTATAGCAAAAGAGTAAGAGAGATAGTGAATTCTGAGTATTAATAATTAATCATAAGCATATGATGGAATACGTGACTATTATACTCAGTAAATACGAATACAATCAGTGAAAATATTCAGTACTATTTTACCAAATATTGATTGTGATAAATGTTTGGTTATTTTTCATTATCATTTATTATTAATGTAAATTATTACTGCTATACTTATTATTTTCCTGCGTTATTATTATGGTTTTTATTATCACGTGTGAGTGATACAAGAGCTTCTAAATATTATCTCATAATTATTACTGATTCTGCTAATTGCTGGTATAATTATTATTTTGTTTAGATAATATTATTGGTGTGAATACTGCGTAAGATTCACCAGTGGTTTAATTTACGAGAATTGTTTACTTAAAGTGTTTTAAAGATTATATTATTATTTTTATTTTGAAATATCACGTGCGAGTGATTGTATTAGTTACATGCGATAAATTATTTTGTGTTTAAGAGATTTATGGTCTATTCATTATCATTTTTTTTATTTGTATATGGGTCATTCCACCAAATAAAGTTATTTTTACGGGGTGACCTTCATCGATTTCATTAAAATTTTGTGGAGTCTTTCCATCTATTGAAAAAAAAATTCTCTAAAACTTTGAGCCTTTAATATGCAGCAGTTTTAAAGTTATGATTTTTGGAATTTTTTAAAAATTTTTGTTTTCAATTTTTTCATTACTTTTTTTGAAGGAAACAATTTAAAAAAAAAAAATGAGCACATAATAGTTTTTCGTAGGAAAAATTCTCAGCTTTCCAACGAAAATATCCATTTTTTATTTTAAGTTACAGAAGACCCTTTAAAATTCTTTTAAAATAGGTAAAACGATTTTTATGACTGTGTGGCGCTTGATACATCTAATTTGATATTTTTTTCTGAAAGCTGAGACCTTTTCCCACAAAATATGTAATTTTTACGACGTGCATATTTTTTTTTTTTTGAATAAAATTAAATGAAATATAAACTCTCTATGATTAAAAAACTTTAATTCTCAATTTTTTTGAGGATCTTGATACATTTTGAATACAAATATATCCTAGTCTATCAACAATAGGTGAGAAAGATGTACTGCTTGTGTTTCTTTCATCGTATTTGACTCTAAGTATCGTAGGTCTAAAACATTTATTTTCTATAAAAAGTCATTATTCCTTGATTAAAAGAAACGATTCGAAACGATTTGTAATGTTAAACGCTCATAAAAAAGGTGATTAAAAAGTATTCAGAGTATTCAAAAGCATTAAAAAGTATTAAAAATTTTTTTTCAAATCGTTTTCAATCGATTCTTTTAATAAGAGTTGGGTTTAAAAGTGGAAACAACGCCGGTAAAATTTTGAATAGCCTGGATGCATAAATCTTGCGGTGTGAGGATATGTTTTCTGATATGTGTCTGCAGTAAAGCTTTGACAACTAAAATTATAAAACTATTTTTCATGATACCAGCATTAAAGCTTCAAGTTTTTGAATTAGTAATTGGAACTTTGATTCTTGCGTTTTATTCAAAAATGATTTCAGGCTATTGATGTTATCTGCCTTAATGACAGTTCTAACTTTGTCATTGGTTTATAAAAATTTGTCTAAATAATAAATAGAATTTATGGTTTCTGTTTAATTATAAATTGCAAATCAAAAGGTACGCGTACACTTATGGTTGATCACACCATTGATCTTTAATTAACTTAATTTTAATTGGCTGCTGCTACTGAAACTAATTTTCAATGCAGGTAATCATGAAAAAAATAGTGTGTAACACAAGATGAAACACGAGTTCAGATTGCAGTTATTGTCAGCATTTGCCTACGGCTTGGGCAGTCTACTTTACTCTCGTCTGATTTCGTTTTGTTTCATCTCTTGCCACACAATGAACTATTACAGCTTGATAAAACTATAAAATCAACAACTTGTATTAAAATAATTATTGATTTTGTTCAAACAAAAAATATGCACATCGTGAAAATTACATATTTGGTGGGAAAAGGTCTCAGCTTTCAGAAAAAAATATCAAATTAGATGTATCAAGCGCCACACAGTCATAAAAATCGTTTTATCTATTTTAAAAGAATTTTAAAGGGTATTCTCCAATTTAAAATAAAAAATGGATATTTTCGTTGGAAAGCTGAGAATTTTTCCTACGAGAAACTATTATGTGCTCATTTTTTTTTTTAATTGTTTCCTTCAAAAAAAGTAATGAAAAAGTTGAAAACAAAAATTTTTAAAAAATTAAAAAAATCATAACTTTGAAACTGCTGCATATTAAAGGCTCAAATTTTTAGAGAATTTTTTTTTCAATAGATGGAAAGACTCCACAAAACTTTAATCAAATCGATGAGGGTCACTCCGTAAAAATAACTTTATTTTGTGAAATGACCCATATGCATACCAGTACTAGTTTGTAAGTGAACTATTATTATTATTTTGATATTGTTTTTTTGGATATGCGATACAACTGAGTGTTAAATTTATGATTTAAATTATAATTTGAAACAAATGGTCATCAACCCGGTATTACTTTGAATTCTATTTATTTACAATACTGCTATCTTTTTCTTGCTTTCCTTTTCCTAAAATCTGAAACTGTCACCCTGTCCTTTATTTTTATTTTCATTTCCATTTTTCTCCGTTGTGTTTATTTTGTTTGAATTTTGTTCGTGAGGCACACGAACTGGCGCCCAACTAGGAATGTCTAACCCAGCCTGAGCAGTGCTATGTGTTTAGGGAGATTCGGGATATCTTCAGGTGGGACTTCGGTTATTATTATTTTATTTTCAGTTATTTTTCACCAACGGAGAGCCATAACGGTTATTGAGCGCCAACTACACTTCGCCGTGGGACGCGTGAAATAGAGGAGAACGTTATAAACTTGAAATCTGTGAAATCACAAGACATAAAAAGGTAGAACGAAATGATTTTTACGAACCCTAAACTTTCTTTTGTTTGTATCGCACTCTTTTATCCTCAAATGATTTTCGTAGTGGATTCCTCTTTCGTTTACGATTTTCTTCGAGTACTTCTTTTTTTAACATCCAACAAAAATCTGCCATCATGTTAGCACTCCAATTTCCTTGGTATCTACTCTCCATTTCACTGATGTCTTGGTGAAAACGTTCTCCCTGTTCTTCACTATAGTCTTCACAATTGTCAGGGAAGTGGTCAAGATGAGAATCTAAAAAGTGTTATTTGAGATTCATTAAGCAACCCAAATTTTTGTAGTTTTCCAGCAATGCGTCAACTAAAGCGCTGTAATTCTCACTTCTGTTATTTCCCAAAATTTTTGTAAAACATTTTTGAAGCTTACCCAAGCTGCTTTTTCTGTGTCGTTCATTGTTCCTTCAAAATTCGCATCCTGAAATAAAGATCGTGTTTGGGGTTCATCAAAAATTTCCTCTTTCAATTTCACATCACTTATTGCAGGGAACTTTCCTCTCAAGAACGCAATACAATCACCATCTTTATTCAGAGCTTTCACGTACTGTTTTATGAGTCCCAACTTGAAATGTAGTGGTGGCAACAAATATTTGGAAGGCTAAATTAAGGGTGGTCATATAACGTTATGGGAACCTGGATTCAATGCAGATCTTGATGGCCATTCTTTTTTGACACAGTGATTTTTCCGGTCTCTGCTATCAAACAAACATAAATAGCAAGGATATTTGGTGAATCTCGATTGCTGACCTAAAAGAAGTGTTGCAATTTTGAGATCTCCACAAATTTTTCAGTTATACTTTGAATATTTTATTTTTTTCAATACAATCTGTAAATTTTGAAAAGTTTCTTTCAGTTTTGTCGAATGAGCTATTGGAATCGGCGCACATTCATTCCCAATATGAAGCAAAACAACTTAAAGACTTCGTTTCGATGAATCGATAAATAGTCTCCACTCATCGTCTTTATACGTGTTCGGTTTCAATTCATTGATTAAAGCTTTAACATCTGAACAGTATACCACCGAGTTTCGATCATCGTTCGTAAAAAATTTACGGAATTTTTTCTCCCTATTTCGATAGGATGTTACTGACACACCTTTAGCCAACAAATGTTTTTCTTTCAACCTTGACGCAAGTAATTCAGCTCCATCTTTCGGTAAAGCTAAGTCTCGAACCAGATCATTAAGTTTTTCTCGGCTAAACGTTTCAGGGTCTTTTGTTTTTCCGCCAGGTAAGTACTCTTCATCTTCTGAATATTCTTCTTCCAAACTTTTTTCAACTAGCGTATCGTCTTCTTCTACATCCATTTCTTCAACCGTATTAATTTCCTTAATAACTTCTATTTTTTATGGCTTAATAGCTGATGAAATATTGGCGTATACAATTTTGTTTTTTATATTCCAGGTGAACCCGGTAGTATCTGTCATACAGAAATAACAATTCCCTAAACCAGTTGGTGAAGACCATATCATTGGTATTGTGAATTTCAAGTTGTCCTGTTTCTTTTTTTTTTTTTTTCCACCGGGTTAACATCATGTTACATTGACTACAAATCGTATGTGGAACCCATGCTGAATCCAAATTAGTAATTTGGAGACCAAAACATTCTTCATAAATTTGTTTAATCTTATCAGATAACGATCTTCAATTCCTTTCCAAATTGAATTCTCCATAAATGTAACAATATGAATCAGGACTTTTATTACACAGATGAGAATAAATTCTTGTAATAGTATACTCTCCAGTAGCCCAGTTTCCCATTTCTGAAGAGCTGCAGTCGCTTGATGACGACGCCTGCGAGCCTGCTTTCTCACCCTGACCAGACGCCGATACTGGGCCGATACCTGCATCGTAAAGTACTTATCACTTGTACCTGCCCTGACGGCACACACGCCGTTAACCCAGGGGCTCTGCCAGATGGTTCTGTTGCCCACCGTCACCACGTGGAGGCGCCCTGGTTACAGGCACAAGCAATTAAGTCTTCAAAAGTCAAAAACGAGAGTAAAAATCCAAAAAAATTACTTTTTTCGGAATTTTGGAGGAATTGTGTGATTTTTTTACATTTAAAATGGCTCGTATTCTCAATAAAGTTTCAATTCATATTCAGCGGATCGAAATACATGAAAATCGCGCTTAGTTTAGTTCCAAAAAATTTTTTTATCATTAAAACTGCCGATTTTCATCATTTTTACGGTTTTTCGAAGTTTTCTTGAAATTTCGAGGGTGTAGGAGTCAAACTGACCTGGAATTCGGATTCAGCGGACCAAAATACGTACCTGTAGGTATGTCCGGTCAAATGCACATTCTACTTAATTTTTTTTGTTTGCCGGTGTAATTAAGGATTGATATTAAAATTATAAAATGACTGAATAAAGTTAATACTTAAACTAAACGTTGTTTTCTTTCATAAAATAACATTAAAATAATTTTCCTGTTCTCAAAGTATCCTACTCTATTTATCAAGTCTCTCCCCTGGATTGAGTATTTCCCCTGGTTTCTTATAGAACGAGATACAATTAATAATTTGACTGACCGCCTTGCAGACACGTTTTTAATGATTGTTCGTATCGAAACATTGGTCGTACACTGTATTTAGTTTTCGTGCCGAGGCTTCGGCTTATTCACTTGTTCGCAAAAACTCGGATTTTTGTTTACAAAATAGTCGGATTATTACACTCGTAATAATTATTCCTCGCGGTCTAATTGTTCTCCCGTAAATCAAAAGTGTTCTTTTTCGTCGTAAATCGAATTGATCAAAAACGTGGCCGTTCAGTTCGAAGTCTATCCCGGATCTCTCCCCACCATCCTGTCACGATATTTCAATATCGCGGCAGTCTTACATCAGGTCGGTGAGCAACAGATGGCAGCACACGCTGCTCACACGTCTCTACACTCATTAATTTTATGATTATTTTGTTTATATATAAGATTTTACTTTTATTATTATACTGCTTGTGCTTAATTAATTTCTTAGGTGAAAACTGCGCTGAAGTCAGCAAAAATTACTGATTAGGTTGAGCTTACAAGTATAATTTATGAGGCTGGGAGATAATTATTCATTTTATTCATATGCTTGTAGGTATTGCGGTTGGTCGGCGCATGCGCGGCGACGCAACAGTTGTCAGCAACAAATTTATTATATTATAAATGAAATTTATAATTATTATGTATACAATACTAGTTGGTTTGGCAATTGAACTTACTGTTAATTAATAAAATAAGGAGTAATTGGGCATTTGACGTCGGGAATAAGCGAAGTTACACAATTGACATCGGGTACGTTGTCGTTGGTAGTATTTGGAATTAACATGCGACAGAGATAGTTCTCCGATGGGTTAAACTGAGATGCAGATATAAAATATGGCCGGTCGAGGTGCCGGCATGAAACTCACGTGCTGCCATGGTCAGACGTCGATAAACTTGTGTACGGGCAAGGTGTGCTGCTGCGTAATACGATTTATTTTGTAAGAGCTAGTTGAGTTAGCGCATAAATATTGAATTAAAAATTGCCACTTAAATGGGCTTCCTTAGTGTACACAATTAACAATTGATTTTTGTTGTCATTCGTTTATTATAACAATGAATTCTGTTCGCCGATTATTATGCAGTCCCGCGTTGATGGCCATTTGCAAGCGTGAATATTACGTAGTTGACGGTTTTATTGTTAGTATTATTATACTTTGATTATAAGCATATAAATAAAATTAATAGTGATCGAGCCCAGTGGATGATTAAGTTGTAGTCGCAATTATTTATTATTATTTGCACAACGAATATTTATTGTGAAGAAATATTTTTGTAATTATTATTATTTTATGTCACGTGATGACCATCATATGCGACTGGGCCTCGATAGTCTGATATATATATCTATATACATTACACAGCGCTGACGATTGAATTGAGGTATTAATTCTTATTTAACGGAATATTGCTTACGAATGATCATTATTTGGCGTATTGATTAGTTCTAAGTTGAAATATTAATTATTATTTACTTGAATATTGATTGAGAATCATTATCAATTTGCGTATTAAATATTAACAATTTGATTTATTGCGTGGTATTGACCTGGATATTGGTTATGAGTTATAAAATATTAGTAATTTGAGTTATAAATTATTATTAATTTGAGTTATAAATTGTTATTAATTTGAGTTATAGATTATTATTAATTTTAGTTATAAATTATTATTAATTTGAGTTTTAAATTATTATTAGTTTGAGTTATGAATGATTATTACTTTGAGTTATTAATTATTATTTATTTGAATATTGGTTATGAATTACTATTACTTTGCGTATTGATTATTAGTAATTTGAGTTATTAAATAGTGTTAATTTGAATTATTATTAAATTTAATATGAGTGTGATTCATCAAGTATTATCTAATTGTCACGTGAAGGTGAGCAAGGTATAAATACCAGTCAGAAGTATTATACCCAATAGGTGATATTTATTTTATTATTTGCGTTCAAACAGTATTATTTTGAAATACCGTAAATTCACCATTGGAATTTACTGGGAAGTTGTTACTAGAAATTATTTAGTTATTTCTTTTTGCTGATGTTCATGTGCGAGTGAATCATTAATTATTCACAGATATATATTTTTTTTGTTTGTCTCAACAAATTTAGTGCTCACGCAGTATTGTTATTATTTGACTTTTATATGCGCATACTATTATTATTATTGTTGTAAGTGATTTATTATTTCTTTGAACATTATTTATGTGAGTATGCGACATACGTAATTAATTAAATGATTAATAAATGGATAATTAAAACAAATGGTCATCAACCCGGTATTTATTTAATTTTATTATTTTAATTACTGCTATCTTTCTTGCTATCCTTATTCCTAAATCTGAAATCACTATTCTGTTATTTATTTTTTTACTTTCATTTTCATTTTCTTCGTTGTGTAATTTTGAGTTAATTTTGTTCGTGGGGCACACGAACTGGCGCCCAACTAGGTTTTCTAACCCAGCCTGAGCAGAGCAGTCAGTCCAGGGAGATTCAGGATATCTCCAGGTGGGACATTTGTTTTCTGGGTTTATTTTATTTTTCAGTTTTCGACCGACGGGGAGCCATAACGGCTATCGAGCGCCAATCACACTCCGCCGTGAGACGCGTGAAATAGAAGAGAACGTCATAATCCATGCGTTGGATCGTTTTCTCGGTCGAAGTTGACATTTTCGATTCTAGGTGTCACTAATAATTACTTATCCGGTAGTTATTGATGATTTTGAATAAATTCAAACCACGAGTCAATGCTGAATTTTTCATAATGTTACAATGTATATGTATATATATATATATATATATATATATATATATATATATATATATATATATATATATATATATATATATATATATAGTTGAATAATTGATACGTACAGAGTAGTGCCATATTAAAATCTATCAATATACTATGTACATTTACTTTTTGCTTAGGCATAGACCACACCAGCACTTTTCTTTCTAATGCTGAAGAGGGAGGAGCAAGAGCGGAGCCCTAATTTCACGAGTAAGACTAAAACACAACAGTATTAGTCCTCTAATTTCTTTATTTCTCTATCCCCATTCGGGACTCGCAGTCACGTGATTTATGAGCTATAAGACTTCTGGTGTTGAGCGGCACACCTTAAATATTATTCTCCATCTGACGACTTGGTGGTCAAGCCGAGGTGAGGCGTGTCACCAATAGAAAAACTTAATAAGGAAATCCGTAAATTTGTACATAAAAATACATATGTATATTTTATAATGGTCAGCTAATTTATAACCGATCATACAACAGAAAGAATATAAAAATAATAGTGAACACAGCATGCACATATATATGTATATATATATTTGAACCATTGATACGTACAGTGTAATACCATATTCAAATCTATCTATCTACTATGTACATTAGACTGGGACAAAAAAATCGACTATTGTTTTTCTTTTCCGATACTGTAAATATAATATTCCTGATGACCAAAAAAATATTATTATGTAAGTTTAGGCCCTTAATAATGATATGAAGAGGTGTATCGTTACAACTAACAATTTTTTGACAGAAATTTAATTTTTTACCCAAAACTCGCAAATCATCTATCTGAAAAATTTGAGCAATGAAGATTCTGAGTGAAAATTGAATTCCCTACAAAAAATCTTTCGTAGTTAACTGACATAAAATGAGCCGTTTCCTTTTACCCGTGCCTTAAACATTGATATGTTTTTTAAATTCTTTGTTTCTACACTAGTCTCAAAAATTAAGGGATCAAAAAAAAATTTGAAATTTTTCGGTGATTTTCAACGTGCTGTAATTCGGTGAAAAATGGTCGTAAAAAAAAAAAAAAAGTAAATTGTAGCCTCAAGTTTCTAGTTTTCAGATCTGGCCCTCAAATTTTTTCATCATGCACGGTTCCGGAGTAATCTTAAGCAAACCGACGAAAAAAAAATTTTCAAAATTTTTGCTCGTCTTTGAACAAGTCTATGCGCTTCAATAAATTTTTTTGGATAATCTGACCTACAGAGAATGGAAGTAGGGTTTTGAAAACTGGAAACATTCTCTATAATACAAAATTAGTCGCTTTTGATAAAAAAATTTTTTTTGAAGCGATAATGTTTATTAAAAAACAGGTCAAAATTCGCATATTTACGGACATTCGGAAATCTTGCTATAACTTTGGATATAACGGATGAATAAAGGATATCGTCGTTTTTTTTTCAACCTCAGAGTGTCCTGAAAAAACCCTGAGAATTTCGAAGCACTGCGATTTTTCTTTCTTAGTGTCCCGAAGCTTTAAATTTATCGATTTTGCCAAAAATCTCCAGAATTCGTAGTTTCTCGGTTTTTGGTCATTTTTTCGATTTCAAAATGTTTTTTTTCACCAATAATTTTGATCAATAAGATTGATCATCGAAAAAAATTCAAAAAAGAGAAATTTTGAAAAAAATTTTTTTTTTTCAAAATTTTTTTTTTCGTTGTATTCGCAACGATTTATCATTGTCAAAAGAAAATTCCTCAATTTTTTTTTTCCGCCGGCATTAGCGTTAACCAAAGCGTACCACGTGGAGGTTGCTCCGTCGGATTTACGCTTCTTACACACGCGCGCGGGTCCGTGTGTGTGTCCGGCTGTGTGTGGATATATGTGTGTGTGTGTATGTGTGTGTGTACGCGCGTGCGTTTGTGTCTCCGTCTGTCAATGTCTATGTCTCTACGTCTGTCTTGTGTCGTTGTCGGTGTCTGGTGAAGGGCCTCTAAATTTCTGGGTCACAATTTAGTACCGCGTATTGCCACCTCTGTTTCATACTACCGATTGTAAGCGCTCCTGCATGTTGATGCACCACCGAATTTGTCGCTGCGTAATCCCTTGCCAGCATCGTAATAAAGCTTGTGTCAACTGTTGCAAAGTATGCAGATGTGGATAGTCTCGTCGCAATCGACGCCCAAGCATGTCCCATACATGCTCAATTGGGTTTAAATCGGGACTCATGGGTAGATGATTGAGCGTTGTCACGTTGTTCACACGAAGGTAATTTCGCGTAATTACTGCGGTATGAGGACGAGCATTATCCTGCATCAAAATAAGCTACCGATTATGGAGATTTTTGGCAAAATCGATAAATTTAAAGCTTCGGGACACTGAGAAAGAAAAATCGCAGTGCTTTGAAATTTTCGCTTTAAGGTTGAAAAAGAAACGACGATATCCTTTGTTCATCCGTTATATCCAAAGTTATAGCAAGATTTCCGAATATTCTTAAATATGCTAATTTTGACTTGTTTTCTAATAAACATTATCGCTTCGAAAAAAATTTTTTTATCAAAAGCGACTAATTTTGTCTTATAGAGAATGTTTCCAGTTTCAAAAACCCTACTTCCATTTTCTGTACGACCAATACGTCCGGAGGTATTGATTATCAAAGCCAAAATGGACTTTTTTGCTTTAATTTTTTGCTTTTTGAGGCCGCCAAATGGAAGGGCATAAAATTTCCTAAAAGAATCATAAGGTCAGATTATCCAAAAAAATTTATTGAGGCCCATAGACTTGCTGAAAGACGAGCAAAAATTTTGAAAATTTTTTTTCGTCGGTTTGCTTAAGAGTACTCCGGAACCGTGGATGATAAAAAAATTTGAGGGCCAGATCTGAAAACTATAAACTTGAGGCTACAATTTACTTTTTTTTTTTTTTTCTACGACCATTTCCACCAAGTTACAGCATGTTGAAAATCACCCAAAAATTTCGAATTTTTTTTTGATCCCTGAATTTTTGGGACTAGTGTAATTTGGATCTTTGTAACTACTGGAAATATTAAAATTTTTTTCAGTCAAGATACATATTCTAAAAGGAAATTTAGCGCCCTACAAAAAAGGTCTTATAATATTTTTTGCTAAATTTTTTCCTTCGAAAGTTATTCAAGTTATTGAAGTCGTTCTGACTCATTTTTAATCTTGAATAAATTTTGATGAAATGAATTTAGCGCAAAAATGTTAAGAAGCTTTCTTTGTAGAGCATCAAATTTTCTTCAAGAATATGTATTTTGGCTGGTAAAAATTTCAATATTACTAGTTGTTACAAAAATCTAAAATAGAAACAAAGAATTCAAAAATTAAATCAATGTTTAAGGCACTGTTACAAGGGAGCGGTTCATTTTACGTCAACTAACTAAGAGAGATCTTTTGTAGGAAATTTAAATCCCTTTGAGAGTATACATTGCTCGAATTTTTCAGATATATGATTCACGAGTTTTGAGTAAAAAAATGAAATTTCGGTCAAAAAACTAATAGTCGTGACCTTTTAATATCATGTTTATGGGTTGAAACTTGCACAATAATTTTTGTTGCTCATCAGGAATAACATTTTGACAGTATCGAAAGAAAAAAAAAAATGTTCGATTTTTTTTGCCCAGTCTAATGTAAATTTATTTTTGGTTCAAGCGTACTCCACACTGGCTCTTCTCTTTTTAACGCAGAAGAGAGAGGGCAAGAGAGTAGCGCCAATTTCACGAGTAAGACTAAAACGCCACAGTATTAGTTCTCTAATTTCTTTATATCTCTATTTCCATTCGAGACCCGTAGTCGCGTGATTTATGAGCTATGAAACCTCGGTCCTGACATCATGTTTGTCGGCTTATGCTTCTGGCTGTCCCCCAAGAGCTCTCGTTTTAATTAGCGAGTGACTCCTCTACCACCTCCGGTACTGAGCGGTACCCCTCAAGATGTCACCCTTCCATCCGTTAACCTGGGGCAAAGCCAAGATGACGCGTGCCGTGATACCAGCACGGAAAAGGCTACTATTTGACTAACCAAGAGTTCTCATTTTAATTACCAAACGAGTTTCTTTTTCTATTGGCTCCTAACCACGACCAGTGGTCACCCTAACGCCATAGATAGTATATTACACACCTAGGGAAGTAAAGTAAAAAATATCTCAGATCACATGTAATTGTTGGCCGAGGCGAAGCCGAGGTCAACAAACATGTGATCTAAGGCTTTCTTATTTACTTCCCGAGTGGTGTATACTATTTTTCTCGTCGACGGAGGTGGAAAGTGGCAACTTCATTTTTCACAGCGGGACGAAAGTCAACCGGAGGCGAGAAAACTCTTTTTTTGAACCAATGAGCGTGATAATACTCCTTGACATCCACCAATCAATCAATGTAACGGGACGGTTGAGTCCACCTCCGTTTGACGGGAGGCCTATATCACACCCTTTTGGGCACACTCGCGTTGCGGGGTGCCCCTACTTTCCACACAGACGACACTCCTAGTCGAAAATTGACCAGGAGTGGACGTTAACCGGAAGTATAATCAGAAATCCTCATTGCGCGTGGTATCTAACCACAGCCACCACGAGTCCTACCGCTTTTGGGCCAACACTGCTCCCATCTCAGGAAATAGAGAGACTCTGGTCACAGTGGGCTTGGAAACGCTCCCCGTTGTACCAAACTCCCAGCTTTGGTCAACATGCTTGCGTAGGATTAGTGGTGGGGTGCAAGTTCTTCCCATACCCTATGCAAAGGGCTGCCTCCACTTGTTTCTTTCGGGTTCCCAACAAGCAATTATCCCCTTGTTCATCCCCTGATAGATTTTCTACTTTCCCCAAGCAAATTACTCTAATTATTCAAGCCAAATCACAGTAGCAGAAAGGCTCGGGAGGCTTGACAACCACCACTTCATGTACGCTTGTGGAGATCCAAACAACTCTCTTACCACCTTTGGTGCCAATCGGTACTATCCTAAGATAGCACCCCTCCACTTGCCGACTTGGAGGTTAAACCGAGATGCCGTGTGTTGTCAAGGACAAGTCTTTATTTGACCAACCGAGATAACCGCTTCCAGAACATTCTTACACTACAATTGCATAATTTCTTAGACTTTCGAGGGAATAATCCTTCGGATAATTTGCATCCGTATTCAAAATATTGTATATAAAAAGAACAAACCAAATACTGAATAATTAGAAGAGATAATTTAAGTATCAATTAATTTTTTTCTCACCTTGATATAACCTTGATTCAACCTCGGCTACCACACGTGTGGCATAAAACCGCAAGAGGAGAGGTACGTTAGAAGTCACTAGAAAAGCCAGGAAAACTAGACGCTAGTACAGCTCGTATCTTTATTTTAGTACATAAGCAAGGACACGGTCTATGATTCATGACATTTCCTTTCGATGTCAGAATATAAACTTGCAGTTTCTCGGTCTAATCGTCCAGTCCACTCGGTTCAGTTGAGTCTAAGCCTCGGTCGCGATTTAATATCCTTGCTTGTCTCTCTTAAAAATTAGTGTGTGATCCTCTTAACGATCTAAATATTATTAACTCCCCGAGTCAACCTAGAGTTACTTATCAAATAGAAATCGAATGAGGAATCTCTGCCTTGCTCATCGTACGATTTGCAATAACTAAACAATACTCCAACCAACAACTAAATTAGTACAACAGAAGATAACTAAAATTTATATAATCAACTGTAAGTTCTCAATTTTTTTTTATTATTTCGAAACAATTCTCCATACTGATGACTATTTATTGCATACTCGTTACCGTCACGACGAGGTCTCTGTCACCCAAGTAGAGGACTTAAGTGTCTTGACTCCAAATAAGAGACCGTACATGACAATTGTCTTTGTTTTTCATGTTAGACGTTACAGCCCAGAGTTTTAAATTTATCGTTTTCGTCAAAAATCGCATAATGAACGATTCTTCGGTTTTCAATCGTATAGCAGAAGATTCGAATTAAAATCCACCTTCACCGAGCTGATAATAAAATAAAACTTATTTTATAATAAATTTAGTAGATTAATGAATATGTTAAAAATAGGTTGGCTAAAACAATCCTGGGCAGAATATTTTCAATTATTTTTTGGAAAATGATTTTTTATAAACTTTTGCATCATCAAAATAATAAAAAAAATTTTTATCCTGACTTAAACTATGAAACATATAGAATGTGCCGACGTCGAGTTATCTATTATTTACCTAGACAAACTACTGGGTTGGCAGGCATTTACAGGTATGTCGATGCTAGTTATTTTCACTTGTTAGGATAATAGAAAAAATCATATCAACATAAGCGCTGTTTTATTGCGAAAATTTGATATAATCTGCAAAAAATTTGGTCCTAATAGAGGTTGGCGAATTTTAAATATTTAAATTTCAACGCGTGTGGAATTGAATGACAGAGAGATCCGAAGTAAGTATACTGTGTAATAATAAAGGACCCAACATTGCTGCTTGTTTACTATATGGAGTACTCATTTCCACACGCGTTGAAATTTGAATCTTTAAAATTCGCCAACCTCTATTAGTAGGTTTTTTGTACGTAGAAAGTGTGTACCAAGTTTGAAATAAATCAGTAATATAGTTTTTAAATAGCACTGCTCACGGACTTTGAAAAAATAGTTTCGAGGAAAATGCGGTTAAAGTTTTAGATGCTAAAACAGTAAAAAAAAAAGAAAAAAATTGTTTTTTTAACTTACACTGAATCATCGATTCCTGCTCCATATAGTAGAGTTCCTGTAGCAGCTTCGATCTCTTCAGCCTCTAGTTTCTAAAAAGACCAATTAGTTAATAACTTCGAGAGTTTTGCTCTGATCGACTTCGAATTTGGAGACAATATTCTTAAAATGTGTAGCTATAAAAAATGAAAAAAAAATTAGATTTTTAGCCCGTACCCTCCCCCCCCCCTAAATAGACTATGTAAAATAGAACAAAATAGTTGATCCTTGAAAATATTTAATTGGAAAAATTATTTCGATAATATTCGGACAGAAAAATAAAATTTCAGATAAATTAATCTCAAACGTGAGTAAATAATTTATTCAAAAATCGAAAAAAAATCGGAAGAACAAATGGCACAACTCAAATCGTGGCTTAAAAATTTTGTAATACAAAGTAGAAATTTTGTAAAAGTTTTGGAAAAAAAACAAAGGTTTCGGACCTTTCGAAAAAGTCGATTTAAATATTAAAACGATAACAACCCGGTGTTAATGACTTGGTTCAATTTTTTTCTTTTTTTTTTTCTGAAAAAATATTCAAAGACGAAAAAAATTATGCCCAATTGTTTGAGATTATCAATATTTATCACAAATATATCAGCTATTAAAATTTTTTTGTCGAAAGTTTTTAAAAATTGATAACTCAACGGTTTGAGATAGAAGGCTAAAAATTGGTATGAAAGGCGCTTTCAGTACGTACTAAAACTTATAAAAAAATTAGGGAAATTATAAAGATTTGGGTCAAAAACTCGGTGATTTGGTGCGGAATCTTCCAAATACAATAACGTAAAATTTACCTTTATTCTATTGTAGTATTTTTTTTTTTTTGACAAAGAAAAACCCACAATAGTCAATGCCAGTGTTGTAGAATACGCCCTTGAAAGTTACTTGATCTTCAGGTAAGTCATCCATCTTAAACTGGGCTAATACCGGTTTGCATTTAAAATAAGTAAAGCACTTAGTAACTTCCTCGCGTACCTAGAAGCGCCCATGAATAATCTAATATTGTTGGCATAAGGCGTACAGGGTCGATTGTATACCTGAATGGTAATTGCGTACGTGTGCCTCAGAAATCAACGAATTAGTTGCGTGCTGATTCTTTGGTATAAATAGCGGATATTTTTATGAGGCTGAAATGTTGGAATGTCGTAAGTGACCACCAACTTGTAATAGCCCATCTTCATCAATGATAGGATCCAAAAGTTTATTTGGCTGATGGGGTTTATTTCCTTATTGTTTTCCAGATGATAAATTTCTTCAGAGAATGATACCCTTTGCACCATCCAATAATTCATGTGTTTGCGATGGATAAGTCGTTTACTTTGAGACCCCGTGTTGTGATTATCTCGTTTGAATCGCAAGCAATAGGCGACCGTTCTTCGCAGCTTAGACATACTCAAGAATTTTGAAAAGAAGTCACTGGGAGCTGACACCGTAAAACAGGTGGGTTTGCGCATCTCAGGGATTTCTTTTAAGGTAGTTCTTGTTCAGAATCAGCCAAGTGTCTTCAGTATGACCTAACCAAGTAGGTCCTCGTTACCACTTGTCGTTTATTATAAACTCAGAAGGTAATTGTCTACGGGATATTGCATCGGCAGAATTGTCTTCAGATCTAACGTGGCGACAATGGCCTGCATTAGTGTTCGATTGAATCTTCGCTATTCAACTTTCAACAAAGCTTTGGAGCAAGTAAGGAGACGTGTCGGTCCAGTGGATTACGGTCGTTGAGTCGGACCGAAATACGGTGAGATGTATTTTTACAATTAAAGCGTGCCGGACTGTCTTGTATAGTTCGGCTAACAGTAGAGCTCCACAAAGTTCCAATCGAGGTAGGGAGACGAGTGTCAAGGGTGTGACTCGGGACTTCACACACAACAATACAATTTTTAACTGGCCCTCCTTGTCGGCCAAGCGCAGGTAGATACACGCGTTATATACTTTTATACTAGCATCACAAAATTCGTGTAGTTGATTCTTGGTTGAGTACGGTAATACTCGTAGTCTCTTAAATTGAATAGTGATGAGTAGATGGATTTATTTACGATAGGTTTGCCATTCAGTATGAATATTGAAGGGTACAACAGATTCGTCTCAAGATATTTGAGCATCCCACAATTGCTGCGTTATAATTTAAGCTTTCATAGTTACTGATGAGTGTGACCACGACTCCAAAATCGAGTTTGAGGATATAAACGATAAAAGATATTTTCAATGACGACAATGAAGCTGTTGGTATTCCAGAATCTTATTATTTTATGAAAGCTAATGAGGAAAAAGTTGAAAAAAAATGACTGACAATTCTCTCATTGGGAGAATATATTATTAAAATTTAAAGTTCGCAAGGATTACAAGCAAGCGTGTCAGGAAATCACGTTTGTATTAACTTTTATTGTTTAAAGCTAACAGTAGCACGGTACAACTATAGCGCCCCCTACCACATAATGGTAGTAGAGCCCAGAGCGTGGTAGAGTCACCTGCAAGTCCGCCGGTCGTTGCGGACAGTACCGCTGGACGCTGTATTTATATATATATATATATATATATATATATATATATATATATACAGAGTGATCCAGAATTACTTTCACAGCGAAAAAATTTAGATTGAAGAGGTGATTCTAAGCATGAAGTTCCTTTGCCGCTTTTGAAAATTTTGATTGGAATTTAAAAAAAAGAAAAAATATCAAGTTAGGCAACGTCGCAATTGTTAACTTCAAGTCATACATAAATTTTTTATTTAAAAAAATTCGAATTCTACAAAAGTTCGAAGAAAGAAAACAAAACACGCAATCGCAACCTCAAATAATCTCTTATTATAAATTTAAGGTTTTAAATTTCAGTATTTAGATTTAAGTTAGTAAAATAGTAGTGAGGTTACAATTATAGAAAAAAAAAATATTCTCTACAAAAAAGTATTAGGGTAACTAGTCCAGTCTGTGACCACCCACCAGTGAATGACCGGTATGCAGAAGAATGATCATAATAATTTTAAAATTAAATTGAAAGTTATTATTTACTTGTAAATGTAATCTAACATGTCTTCATTATTATTAAATCACAACGAATTGAAGTGATTTATATAATTATCATTAAGAATAATTAAAATTATATAGAGGATTGAAGAGTTATTAGAGAAATATTGAATTCGAACATGAACATTCGAAGAAAATCATTTTTAAAAACTATGTGTTTCAATTGTAGTAATTGATTTTTTTTATAATACAGTAAATTTATAATCATCTATATAAGTAAATTAATTAATAAAATTGACTTTGAATACGTGAAATCAACATAAGTATGTTGTTTTTATTAATTTTATGTTGGTCATTCACTAGTGTACTTTATTATTGTACTAAGCCAGTAAATGATCGACAAGTCATTTACTGTTAAGTCCGAAATTAGTCAAGCTCAGTGAATGACCGTGTGTTTGTTTTTATTCGTTATTTGATTTTATGGAATAAAAGCGGCTTTTGAATTTAGGTCAACTTTTTGTTTCGTATTTTTTAAGAATTTAAAAGAAAAATTTTCAAAATCGGTTCATATCCACCGAAAATATAATCTTGCACCCTGTTTTCGTGCACATCGACTAGACTATTCAGAATGAAAAAGTATTTGATATATAATTAAAAATTTCTAATATTGGCCTAATCATTTCATAGCATAACCGGTGACAAAAGCTCAAATATTATTTCATGATTAAAAAGTATCCAGAATGATTTACAATTTTTTAATACTCGCCGAATCATTTCATAACATAACCGGTGGCAGAAATTCAAGTACAATTTCAGTGTTAAAAATTGTTCGGAATGAGTAAAAATTTTATATTCTGACTCTTTACAGTAGTAAGAATGATTTGATATGATTAGTTGTGAAATTTCACAAATGATTTACATGATTTCGAAGG
Source organism: Microplitis demolitor (assembly GCF_026212275.2). Taxonomy (NCBI): domain Eukaryota; kingdom Metazoa; phylum Arthropoda; class Insecta; order Hymenoptera; family Braconidae; genus Microplitis; species Microplitis demolitor. The sequence goes on from NC_068546.1 coordinate 9,497,677, forward strand.
ATTAAAAATGATTAAAAAATCAATCCTTCTTAATCCTATCGAATGATTTTATTAAATCAGGGTACTGAGTGTCAAAAAAAAAAAAAAAAATAATAAAACAGTAGAAGAATAAGATTCAATTTATAAAATCAAAGAGTTTTCCGTTAATTTCATCATTTTATTTATTAAACATATTTTTGTTCTTTGAATTTTAAAAATTGCATATCTTTAACCAATTCAAAGATTAGTAATAATAATTTAAAAGTGTTGAATAATTAAATTGATAATTTACGTTAATCAAAATTTGTTAACTATATAAATATGATAATTAAACGAGCGTACTTTAATAACCATTATATTACTTTATACAGTTGAAATTGTTAATGTGATATTAATATAACTTACGAGTATTTATTTGCATTCAAAATGATTATTTTTATAAAAACACAACAGTTATTTTCATCCATTGGTACTGAGATTATAAAGATTCGTTGAATGAAATAATAAAATTTTAACAAAATACTAAAATTGATGTTTTTTCCTACTTAAAATTATTAATTTATCGGTGAGATACAATAAAAGTTCCTAGGAAAATTAACTTCAAGTCAGAACTGGATTCGTCGGTCATTTACTGGATTATGCCCAGTCATTCAATGGACGAAAGCAGTCATTCATTGGGTCTTTACATTTTACGCTCATTATAATAATATAATCATAAAATAAATGATGTCGCAATGCAATCATAATAGTTTAACTGAGTTTCAAAGTTAATTATTGTTAAGAATAAATTAATGAAATTTTCAGGATTTATTGTCAAATATCTATATTTTGTAAAAATATTAATAGCTTAAAATTCTTTGTTTATTATCCTATTGTTAATTAACTTTTAAATAAACAAATGAAAATTTCATTGACTTCTCAGTCACCATATGAAGTTTTTAACATGGTTTACATGCGTTATTTATTAAAGATTGAGAGCTTTAGAGAAAATTTCACTGCCGGCAATTAGTTTAAACAATATGAATTTATTCATCACCACGCTCCGGTCGCTGAGCGCTCTCAATACAGTGCGCGGCCGAGCGTCTCAGGCTCTATTGCAGCTTTGGTCAGTCATAATTCAATGTAACATTTAAAAATATTATTACTAAACAAATTTTATTTTTTTCAAACAATATCATGAATATTACACTAAAATAATTTTTTGTTTGAAACAGGGAAAACGAACTAATAATTATACTTTATTATTAATTAATAATAACTAATATAACTTATACATGATTATTAACTAACTAATAATAAATGAGTTATTTATTAAACAATAATCAGGAAAAAATAACAATTAAACTCAATTATTTTCCCTTGAGACAAAATTCGAGGTGAAAAGTGAGACTAAATACGATACAAAAAGAATGACAACATTCAACACAAAAACTAAGATACAATTCCAGACAAAATGTAAGACTAACTACAAGACGAAACTCAAGTGAAAAAATTTGACACATCCAAAACAAAAAAGTAAGACAACATTCAAGACAAAAAGTAAGACAAATTTGAAACCAAAAATAAGACTAACTACACGGCAAAATGCAAGCCCAGAAAGTAAGACAATATTCAAGACAACGATTAAGACGGAATCTAAGACAAAAAGTAAGACGAAATTCGAGACAAACAGTAATACAAAATTCAAGACTGAATTAAAGACAAAAAATTAAGATGAAATTAAAGACAAGAAATAAGACAAAATTAGAAATTCAAGACAAAAAGTAAGACAAAATTATATACGAAATGTAAAACGAAATTTAACACAAAATTCACGACAAAAAGTGAGACAACATTCAAGACATCAATTAAGACGGAATTCAAGACAAAATTCGAGACAAACAGTAAGACAAAATTCAAGACTGAATTCGAGACAAAAAATTAAAACGAAAATCAAGACAAGAAATAAGACGAAATTCAAGACAAAAAGTAAGACAACATTCGAGATAAAAAAAAGACAAAATTCAAGACAAAAAGTAACAAAAAATTCAAGACAATAAGTAAGACACTATCCAAAACAAAATTCAAGAGTAAATACAAGACAAAATTCATGACGAACAGTCAGACAAAAAATAAGTCGCAATTCAAGACAAGAAATAAGACAACAATCAAGACAAAAAAGTAAGACAGAATTCAAGTCAAAAAGGAATATAACATTCAAGACGCTAAGTAAAACAGAATTCGAAACAAAAATTAAGAAGAAATCCAAGACAAAAAGTAAGACAAAATTAGATGTTACTTTGAATTATGACTGCCTGGGAAAAAATGATCAGACCTGATAAGAGATGAACAGGCATGAGTCTTCAGGCCTGGCCAGACGCGTTCAGGTCTGATCATGTATGTTCATGTCTGTTCAGGCCCATCCGGGTAAAAAAATTATAAATAAAAAATGGCCCTAGATAATTATATATATATATATATAAAAACGATTTTATTCAATGAAACAGTTTTCAATGTATTAAATTTTCAACGTAGCCACCTTCTTGCTCAACACACGTTCGGAGATGTTGCAACAAGCTGCGATGACAATTAGCAATCATCTCAAGCGTGACTGTCTCCAAAGCTTCTTGGAATCGCTGCTGAAGTGTCATTTCATTGTCAATAGCATGATGATACATTTTAGATTTTAAGCAGCCCCATAAAAAGAAATCAAGCGGGTTTAAATCGGGTGATCGTGGTGGCTAATCTAAAATTCCTCCTCGACCAATGTATCGATTGGGAAAATGGGCCCAAAGACAAGCTTCTACTCCCCCAGAGGTTTGAGCTGGTGCGCTATCTTGCTAGAACCACATTTGATCATACTGCACTTGAGTGATCCCAGATCGCAAACATAAACGATGTAAGCAGCGGTCCAAAAAATCCGTGTAGGTTGTTTGATCCAGATTTTCTTCAAATTGAAAAAGCCCAACCTGCAAATACGAATTGAGAAGGCACAGAGCATATTTATCCAGTAACTATCCAATCAATACATCAAATATTTACTCAACTTGAAATAGACATACCAAACATGGACTTGCCATGCATAATTCTGCCCACATATTCATAGAAAATCTACGTTGATAACCTCTTTCGGCTGTTTGATGAGGATTCTCTCGAGCGTACCGATGAAAATTTTTTGAATTCCAAAAACCTCCACGCTGAAAAGTGCACTCATCAGTACACAAAATATTATTTAATATTTGTGGGTCATGTTCGTACATGTCCAACAGCCGCCAACAAAATTCTAAGCGAACCGGGTAATCTTCTGGTTGCAGTTCATTGACCCGAGTATAATGGTAATAAAAATGTTTGTGAATAACAAAAGAAATCAACTTAGTTCTGCTATATATTTTATCAATTCATTGAATATTAAAAATGAATAATTCCAACAAAATAGGATGAACATATTTGTCAAAAGCCGATAGTTAGATTGTTACATTATGGGAAATTTCCAGTTTAATTTAATTGTTTAAAAATTATTTTTAGTGTTTTTAAACAACGGTCACTGATCCTGGTTACAGCACCACTGTTGAGTTTTGGGAAATTACCCAAAATTAATTAAAAATAAAAATAATTTTTAATTATTCAATTTTATCCAGATTTGGCCTCGTGAGAGTGTCTATAGACCCCTGGTGGTCAAGAAATTTGAGGAAAACCCGAACTGCTGTTGAGCGCTCAGGGTTATAGGACAGGGTAGAACAGCTGATAAGCGCTCGCCCCTGAGTAGTGGCCGATTGGAACCCCACAACAAGGTTGAATTAATTTAGAAATGATTATGGAGTTTATTAACTTTATAGAGAACAGAGGTTTGAGCTCTATGAGCTCTCTCGAAGGACTGACTGTTCAGTCGTTATAAAAATATAATAAAGCCAACAGAGTTGACAAAATGTTAATAGTGCATGTCAGGTTTCCTGTGAGAGAATCGTCGTGGCCAGAGTCTCATGCATCGTCATCTGTTTTGACTACCCCCGAGCGACGGCGACTCTCTTATCGTAACCGGTTTCCGTTACATTGCGTAAAATTAATTTAATAAAAATAATTAATTTAATATAATCAATAAAATATTGCGGGAACGTAACATAGATCAAAAATGAACGAAAATACACCTTTCATTTTTCTTTCTAAAAGGAATTTTAGAAATAAATACAAAAAAATTAATAAACAGATCCTTTTATTTTTTAACTTAATTTAAAAAAAAAGAATTTATTCGATGATGATCTATTTAATTTTGGTTGTTATTCTTTTATTTTGTTTTGTTTTTCTTTTTTTTTTCAGTTTAGAGGTTTACTAAACATTCAAAAATTTTTTAAATTTTCTCACCAGGCATTTCAAAGCACTAGAAATAAAGAAAGATGGATTTGTGTCCAAAATTTAGTTATTTTTGATTATCATTTAATCAATCTACCCCTCAATTTAATTCAATAGTTAAATAAGATGCCTTGAAGCAACTATTTTTCTGATTAATATTAAAAAAGACATAAAAAATTCAAAGGCTTAAAAGAAGACAACACGAAGGACAAAAAGTAAAAAATGTTTAAAATATAAAGTTAAAAGAAATTTGAGAAAAGTAAAACACAATTATTGACTAAAATTGAGTCAAAATTTAAGATTCACAATCAGACACATTTCAAGGCAAAAAGTAAGAGGAAATCCAAGATACAAAGTAATACTAACTTTTTTACAATCTATTTCACTATGGAAATTTCGAATTCTTCGATAATAGCTTTTTTTTTTATTATTATTTTTTTTTAAAGCTATCTTTAGATTGTTTTGAATCTGACAGCAACTGTTATTTTATTATTTCACTTCTTATATCAACCGCTTAAAACAGTATCGTTGCTTTCGTTTATCATTTTGTGAACAATGAATTATTTAGTTTTTTGGAAATGCGACACGTCTGTTAGCGTGGTCGATTCTTCATGTATTAATAAGCGCTCCGAAAATAATTCCGTAACCGTTCGATGGGGACGCAAATTTTTCGCCGCGAGAGTCATTGCTGAAAACAGTAAGTTTTGACTTTTTTCTCTATCTACTTAAATTTTTCATGTCAATACTGAAGCCTTACAAAATTTATTTGATTTGGCCCGCTTGTTATTCATAGCCGATGTTAAATTCCCGAGAAGCATTATCGTCAATACTGATGGTATCGTCACGAGGTTTGATTATGCTAATCAAGATGGCTGTAATCTTGACACTGTTCCTAATAATAGTGATAGTCTGCGTTGTGGTTCCGTTTCTGGTCAGAGTGTATCTGATGTCGTCCTTGATGTTGCTGATGCTGATGAAAATGCTAATGGTGACTTCTTAAATCACTCAGGTCATGATGGTGATAATGATGGCGATGACGATGGCAATGATTATAACCATGACCTTTATAATGACGATAAGAATAATAATGTTTATGATCGCGATGATGATAATCATGATGATAATCATCATGATAATCGTGATGATGATCATGATGATGATCATAGTCGTGATGACGATCATGATGATGATGATGATGATGATGAAAACTCAGTGGGAAAGTAGCATATTATTATTATTATTATTATTATTATTATTATTTTTTTTTTTTTTTTTTTAGTTAAATGCTCAGGGGGTTATCCCCGGTAGTCCGACTCTACCGAGGGCCTCACCTAAGCGCCAAATCATTACTGCTGCGATGCTTCATCAACAAGATGATCAGCATGCGCAGCAGGCCAAGTTTCGTTGCCTTAGGAGACGGAGGGATCCGAGAATAACAGCCTTTTGCATCCGCGATGCCAAAAACTCAACTTGCGGAGAACAAGTTGGGATTTTAGCCAATGCAGACACAAAAGTCTGTTTCATCCCTCCTAGGACGCCAACAATAAGTACGACAAGCTTGACACGGTAGCCTGGGTAGAGTTTGCCAATTTCAAACAGGAGATCCTGATATATTTCGTGTTTGTGCTCTTCTTTAACCGTGATGTTATACTCAGCAGGTGCTGAGAACTCGATAACATAAATGTCACGAGCGGTTTTATCAAAGAGCACAATATCAGGTTTATTGTGATCGATTTTCCGCGTTGTTGCGAATGGCACGTTCCAATAAATACGGCAACGGTCATTCTCAACAACTTGCGGAATATCTCCTGGCAGATAAGGCAGCACTGGTGTTTTATCGATACCGTGAGTATGTCTTAGGTGGTAGTAAAGTACTCGCAGAGCAGCATTGTGACGCTGGACATATGCATTTCTTGCCAGCACAGGACATGCTGACAACAGATGCATAAGCGTCTCAGGATGTTGCTTACACACCCTACACAAAGTGTCGGGTAGCTGCATCTGGAGCACTTTAGCACGGTATTCAAGAGTATTGATAACACCATCTTGGCAGGCAAAAATATATCCTTCGGTCTCAGACATCAGGCCAGCTGACCTGAGGAAGGAAAACGTCAGCTGCTCGGACAAGCCATGTTCACGCACGTGTTTAAAGAACACGCTGTGCATGGACTTGTCCATATGTGTGCTGAGCAGTTTTTGTTGCTCAGCATTGCTGATGACCCTCTTAAATTCCTCCTTAGGGAGTTCGATAAGAGGGTTTACTCTTCCAAGACCGAGGGATTTTGCCGCGTAGATTGCTGCCTTATATAAAAACGTTCCCTTATGCCTATTCTCATGACTATGAACAATTTGCATAAGGAAGTCGTTTTCATCTGCAGTGAAATTGACAACCTCGTATGTTATACCCAAAACCAAACGATCGTGTAGACACTCCAAGCTCTGTAAACCTCTCCCTCCGATGTTCCGGGAAAGGTATAATCTGGTGATGGAGGATTTAGGGTGCATGCTCCGATTCATATTCATGACTTTGCGTGTCTTGATATCGAGATCTCTGAGTTCTTTTCGGGCCCATTTCAGAACACCGAAAGAGTAGAGGAGTACCGGGACAGCAAGCATGTTTGTTGCAGAGACTTTGTTTTTCCCGGAAAGTTCTGATGACCAGATTTTCCGGAGTCTCCGCACATACTCGCTGCAGAGAGTCGTTTTGATTTTCGAGGCGTCCTGCATAGGACTCCCGTCAATCCCTAGATATTTGTACGACTCTCCGGCGTCAAGATGGTCAATGACGCTCCCATCTACTAACTCGATATCCTCACGCACATCAGAACACTTACCCTTCACCAGATTAACGACCGCGCACTTGTCCAACCCAAAAGCCATGCCAACATCCCGGGTATACTCCCCTACAATATTCAAGGCTGTCTGAAGGTGTTCCTCATCAGAAGCATACACCTTCAGATCATCCATGTAGAGTAAGTGGGTGATCGAATACTTTCGATCATTTGATGGACCCACTGAGTATCCACGGGTGCGGCGTAGCGCAACAGATATTGGCAGCAATGAGATACAAAACAGCAGAGGGCTCAGAGAATCTCCCTGAAAGACTCCTCGTTTGTACTGTACAGCTTCGGTTACACGTTTGTCGTTGCCACATGAAATGTGGAACCGTGTACGCCAAAGCTGCATCGTACGCCGAATGCATCCCACTGTATCGCGATTGACCCCAAGGCATTTGAGCAAAAAGAGAATAAGCTCATGAGATGTTGAGTCAAATGCCTTGCGGTAGTCAATCCAGGCCATTGACAGGTTGCGCTGATAGCAGATCGCGTCTTGAATGACACAACGATCCACTAACAGATTCTCTTTGCAACCTGACAGGCCTCTTTTACTGCCACGTTGTTCGTATATCTGCTGCCATACAGGGTCTATCTCCTGCAGAATGCGATTATTCAAGATTTTGGTGAAAATCTTATAAACCGCATTCAAACAGGTGATAGGCCTGTAGTTTTTCGGGTCAGACAAGTCTCCTTTCTTTGGGATGAGCACGGTTCGCCCTTCTACAAGCCAGCATGGAATTGGTTCATTACCTCTGATGAACGCTGTAAAAATCCGGGCCAGATGACTATGGGTAGAAGTTAATTTCTTCCACCAAAATAGGTTAATGCCATCTGGACCCGGAGCAGCCCAGTTCTTACCATTGTTCAGAGCTGAACGAACTTCTTCCACGCTGACTTCGGGGCTCTCTTCATCAGCATTGTCGTTGCGATGTTGTCGACAAAATGCTTCGAAGTCGTTGAGAGCTGGAGTGTCACGATTCACGTTCGGTTGATCACCATACAACTCGGACCAGAAAGCTTCTACTTGCTCGATGGATGGGGAATCGCCAGAAACAGATGTCTTAGGTGTCAGAAAGCGTGAAGGACTTAACCGAAACAAAGAGTTATCGGTAAGCCGCTTCAGCTTTTTCTCTAGTGACTTTTTAGCAGTCACTAGAGCCCGCAACCTGTTAAGGGAACCTTCTTTGATATTAAGAAGATTCTCCTTATTCAGTGTGTGATGCTGATAGCGTAGTCCAGCCGCAATGCGGCGGACTTTGGATGTAAATGCTTTACGTGCATTTACATACTCAATCACACACTGAATGCGGGAGACATGTTTCCGGAGATCATCAATCTTTAGTGACAGCTGCCCAATGCGCCCTCTCATCTTTGCCTCAGGAGAAGAAATATTTCTCCTCGCTGGAGGTGAGAGTGAGGAAGCAGCATCATAGACAGCTTGATTGATGGTGAGCAAAATAGAGTCTTCCTGAATCCGGGCAGATAGTTCTTGGTTTACCGTGTCAAGTAGCTGTTTTGGGTAGTGTATCTTCTTTGAGATACATACTTGTCGCCTTTCAAAATCATTGTCAGCGTCTTCAGAAGAACGGCGTCTCTCTTGATGTAACTGTGCTGGAAAAGACAGACGATGAGATAATCGTCTGTTCATTAACAGTGATCTCCGTGTTCGCCGGAGATGAGAGGCATAGTCTCGGAGATGTTGTTGTGATAGATGGCTGTAGTTAGGATGCATATTGCTCCAGAGAGCATGCATCCTCGCCATGTAGCCTCTCCGCTCCGGTTCACTGTTATTATAGCACATCAAGAGATCGGCTCGTAATTCCTCCGTCCACCTAAATGCAGTCCGTTGTTCGCCAAGGTCGTCATCGTTCGGAATCTCGGTACTCCGCCCAGCTAGTGGGTTGCCCTCATCCGAGAAGGGCAGGTTGTGGGGAGCACTTCCTGGTTCAGTATTGTCTTGAACTCAGTATTACTTTACGTTGGGGAGTTAACCCAACGTAAAGTTTGTTGTGCGATTGGTAGGCCAGCAGATGGGAGGCCAGCCTACATTGCCCACGATGCGCCACGGGGTAAATAAGACCCCCGCTGGCCGCACAACATGCACCGCGGGCTTTATTATTATTATTATTATTATTATTATTATTATTATTATTATTATTATTATTATTATTATTATTATTATTATTATTATTATTATTATTATTATTATTATTATTATTATTATTATTATTATTATTATTATTATTATTATTATTATTATTATTATTATTATTATTATTATTATTATTATTATTATTATTATTATTATTATTATTATTATTATTATTATTATTATTATTATTATTATTATTATTATTATTATTATTATTATTATTATTATTATTATTATTATTATTATTATTATTATTATTATTATTATTATTATTATTATTATTATTATTATTATTATTATTATTATTATTATTATTATTATTATTATTATTATTATTATTATTATTATTATTATTATTATTATTATTATTATTATTATTATTATTATTATTATTATTATTATTATTATTATTATTATTATTATTATTATTATTATTATTATTATTATTATTATTATTATTATTATTATTATTATTATTATTATTATTATTATTATTATTATTATTATTATTATTATTATTATTATTATTATTATTATTATTATTATTATTATTATTATTATTATTATTATTATTATTATTATTATTATTATTATTATTATTATTATTATTATTATTATTATTATTATTATTATTATTATTATTATTATTATTATTATTATTATTATTATTATTATTATTATTATTATTATTATTATTATTATTATTATTATTATTATTATTATTATTATTATTATTATTATTATTATTATTATTATTATTATTATTATTATTATTATTATTATTATTATTATTATTATTATTATTATTATTATTATTATTATTATTATTATTATTATTATTATTATTATTATTATTATTATTATTATTATTATTATTATTATTATTATTATTATTATTATTATTATTATTATTATTATTATTATTATTATTATTATTATTATTATTATTATTATTATTATTATTATTATTATTATTATTATTATTATTATTATTATTATTATTATTATTATTATTATTATTATTATTATTATTATTATTATTATTATTATTATTATTATTATTATTATTATTATTATTATTATTATTATTATTATTATTATTATTATTATTATTATTATTATTATTATTATTATTATTATTATTATTATTATTATTATTATTATTATTATTATTATTATTATTATTATTATTATTATTATTATTATTATTATTATTATTATTATTATTATTATTATTATTATTATTATTATTATTATTATTATTATTATTATTATTATTATTATTATTATTATTATTATTATTATTATTATTATTATTTTATAAGATGACTCTAATTTACCACCAGACCTTTTTATTTTTTGTGATATAGGAAGGACGGCTTGACTGCTCTACTTAATTGACAATTATTAATTTAGAATCAGATTCAATTCGCGTATGAGTTATTACAAGTGGATTATTTTTAATGCGCACTGCGATAATTATTATTATTATTATTACCATTAATTTTGTTGGCGGCTGTTGGACATGTACGAACATGACCCACAAATATTAAATAATATTTTGTGTACTGATGAGTGCACTTTTCAGCGTGGAGGTTTTTGGAATTCAAAAAATTTTCATCGGTACGCTCGAGAGAATCCTCATCAAACAGCCGAAAGAGGTTATCAACGTAGATTTTCTATGAATATGTGGGCAGAATTATGCATGGCAAGTCCATGTTTGGTATGTCTATTTCAAGTTGAGTAAATATTTGATGTATTGATTGGATAGTTACTGGATAAATATGCTCTGTGCCTTCTCAATTCGTATTTGCAGGTTGGGCTTTTTCAATTTGAAGAAAATCTGGATCAAACAACCTACACGGATTTTTTGGACCGCTGCTTACATCGTTTATGTTTGCGATCTGGGATCACTCAAGTGCAGTATGATCAAATGTGGTTCTAGCAAGATAGCGCACCAGCTCAAACCTCTGGGGGAGTAGAAGCTTGTCTTTGGGCCCATTTTCCCAATCGATACATTGGTCGAGGAGGAATTTTAGATTAGCCACCACGATCACCCGATTTAAACCCGCTTGATTTCTTTTTATGGGGCTGCTTAAAATCTAAAATGTATCATCATGCTATTGACAATGAAATGACACTTCAGCAGCGATTCCAAGAAGCTTTGGAGACAGTCACGCTTGAGATGATTGCTAATTGTCATCGCAGCTTGTTGCAACATCTCCGAACGTGTGTTGAGCAAGAAGGTGGCTACGTTGAAAATTTAATACATTGAAAACTGTTTCATTGAATAAAATCGTTTTTGAATTATAACTAAATTAAAAACTATTGTAATAGAAAGTGTTTTTATTCTAACTAACTTTTTTAATACTTCTCCAAATCGTGAAATTATTTCAGTGCTTTTTGGCGACTCTTTGTCCTTTGCTGATTCGTTCCGTGGTGGAAGTTGGTGTATTTTTCTCCTCTCTAATGCTAAACGATTGATTGGAATAGCCTTAGCTATTAACAGCACAGCTATCTCAGAGACGGCACAGTACGTAGAAGCTCTCAGTCCCCCTCTACATTGCACGCATGTAAGCTTTTTTTGGTACGTTTTTCATTGAAGTTGCTTTGAGCAAGTCATCGTACCTCATATTTCAGCAGTAAGGTCGTAGACCGGATCCTTGCGAAACGCCTGCGATGACATCGACGATAGATTGTCTATCAGTTGTAGTGTACTCCAGTTCTCTACTTCTAAAGTAGTAATCTTTCATTTCAGATCAGTATTCTTCCATGTCGAAGTCGTCTTTCGATTTATTAGTTATATTTTCCTATCCCATCTAGTTGAAAGCATTCTTGGCGTCAAAAGTAAGAAAGTTGCACACTATACAAGTGCAAGCATGTCTCGACCATGCTCTTCTGACGATGCTCATGTCGAGATCATTTCACTAACTTTCAGCTACACGTCTTGCTGTTCTTGTGCGCAGTGACTAAATTGTTGGTAATTACCATCAACAACAGCAAAATTGACAGTGAAAACATGAGCAAAATTATCAAGAAGATCTCCATTAAAATTGACAACAAAATCACCAGCTAGACTGTCAACCAGAGTACCAGTATCTTGTTGACATTCATGCTAGCAGTTTTTCTAATAATCCAAATGATAGTGAAACTAGCAGCAAGACAGTCAGAGAGATGCCAATTATTTTACCGACAGTTCTGAAGTTAATTTGCTTGGCAATCTTACTGGAGACCCTGCTGGTAATCTTTGAGGTCAAATCATCGACTTGGCTGACTTTTTATTTCTTGAAATTGTTATCTTTGTCTTAAACTGCTAGACTACTCTACGGAAATAGTAAGAAAACATATTTCCTACAAAAAAGTCTTATAGTGTTGTCATCTTAGTGAACCAAATACACAGGTACGCAGAATTGTTGGAAGTAAAATTGAGATTAGTTTGTTGACTTGTCATTTCTTAGAATTACAATCCTTGTCTTAAATCACGATAAAACTTGCTAATAAGACTGTCAGCAAGATTATCAGCGAGATCACAAGCAAGATTGCGAGCACGACTGTCAGCAGGATTTCAAGTAAGATTTCCAGCAAGAGTATCAGTAATATCACCAGGAAGATTGTCAGCACGTGTTGAGCAAAATCACGAGCAAGATTGTTAGCAAGACTGACATATAATCATTCGTAAGATCATGATAATAATCGTCTGCAATATTGTTAGTAAGATCGCGAACAAGTACGTCAGCAAGATCGCGAGCTTTATCGTCAACAAGATCACGAGCAAGATCATCAGCGATATCACCAACAAGATAGTCCGCAAGATCGTGAGCAAGATCGTGAGAAAGATTGTAAGATCGTCAGCAAGATCGCAAACAAGATCGTCAGCAAGATCACAAACAAGATTGAAAGCAAAACTGACAGTAAGATCTGGAGCAAGATTTCCAGGAAGACTGTCAGTAATATCACCAGAAAGATTGCTAGCATAATTTTGAATAAGATAGCCAGCAAGAATGTCACTAATATAACAAGCAGGATGGCCAGCGCGACTGGCAGTAATATCACGTGTAAGATTGTTAGACTATCAGCAAGATCACGAGCTAGATTGTCAGCACGACTGTCTAAAAGAATATGAAAAAATCAAAAATTGAAATCCAATATTCTTTTGACAAAAGTTATATTTTTCACCAAAAGTTGAACGTTACTAAAGTAAGATCACGTCAAGTGGATCCCCCATTTTCCACTTGATCATGAAAATTAAGTCTATGTCTTTTTTTTTTATGTTGTCACTATGAAAAATTAAACCCTCAAACCTATTTTCGAAATTTTCAGTTTAACAACAATTGTTTTTACAATGGAAATTTTGAGTACTTTTAAATAGAAAATAGATTCCAAAAGAACCGTTAAGAATAAATTAGTGAAATTTTCAGGATTTATTGTCAAATATCTATATTTTGTAAAAATATTAATAGCTTAAAATTCTTTGTTTATTATCCTATTGTTAATTAACTTTTAAATAAACAAATGAAAACTTCATTGACTTCTCAGTCACCAAATAAAGTTTTTATCATGGTTTACATGCGTTATTTATTAAAGATTGAGAGCTTGAGAGAAAATTTCACTGCCGGCAATTAGTTTAAACAATATGAATTTATTTATCACCGTGCGCCGATCGCTGAGCGCTCGATCCAAGAAAAAATGATCAGACCTGACCATGCCTGTTCATGTATGATCATGCCTGAAATTTGACATGATCAGGCCTGATCATACCTGTCCATTCCTGTTCATGTCTGAAGCGTTAAATACGGTCAGACCTGATCATACCCGTCCATGTCTGTTCATGTCTGAAGCATTAAACACGCTCAGGCCTGATCATACCTGTCCATGTCTGATCAAGCCTGATATATGGGATTAAATTTAAAATCTTGGTTATAATTAAATATAACTATCTTAGTTATAATTACATATAACTATCTTAGTTATAATTACATATAGCTAACGTAGTTATAATTATATATAACTGATATAGAATTTCATATAACTATTAATCAATAACTTAGAAATCAGATATAAAATTTTGTTGACTAAAAATCTATCATGTATAAAAAATAACATTTTGTTGATCAAGAATCTATCACGTATAAAATTTTTATAACTTGAAGTTCATACGATACTAACCTTCCAAGTCACTCTTAGGTTTTGTTTGAAAAATTATTTTTATTTTTACTCAAATCAAAATACATTTATAATCAATCTTTTAGATCAACGGATAGCGGGTTACACTACTGAGCGTAAGGTCCACGGTTCGAATCCTGCACATGCCTGAATTTTTCATTTGTTTATTTTTATAGAAATAATTACATATAATTGTACAATATAGTTATCCAAAATTATATATATATATATATATATATATATATATACATATATATATATATATATATATAATTATCTAGGGCCATTTTTTATTTATAATTTTTTTACCCGGATGGGCCTGAACAGACATGAACATACATGATCAGACCTGAACGCGTCTGGCCAGGCCTGAAGACTCATGCCTGTTCATCTCTTATCAGGTCTGATCATTTTTTCCCAGGCAGTCATAATTCAAAGTAACATCTAATTTTGTCTTACTTTTTGTCTTGGATTTCTTCTTAATTTTTGTTTCGAATTCTGTTTTACTTAGCGTCTTGAATGTTATATTCCTTTTTGACTTGAATTCTGTCTTACTTTTTTGTCTTGATTGTTGTCTTATTTCTTGTCTTGAATTGCGACTTATTTTTTGTCTGACTGTTCGTCATGAATTTTGTCTTGTATTTACTCTTGAATTTTGTTTTGGATAGTGTCTTACTTATTGTCTTGAATTTTTTGTTACTTTTTGTCTTGAATTTTGTCTTTTTTTTATCTCGAATGTTGTCTTACTTTTTGTCTTGAATTTCGTCTTATTTCTTGTCTTGATTTTCGTTTTAATTTTTTGTCTCGAATTCAGTCTTGAATTTTGTCTTACTGTTTGTCTCGAATTTTGTCTTGAATTCCGTCTTAATTGATGTCTTGAATGTTGTCTCACTTTTTGTCGTGAATTTTGTGTTAAATTTCGTTTTACATTTCGTATCTAATTTTGTCTTACTTTTTGTCTTGAATTTCTAATTTTGTCTTATTTCTTGTCTTTAATTTCATCTTAATTTTTTGTCTTTAATTCAGTCTTGAATTTTGTATTACTGTTTGTCTCGAATTTCGTCTTACTTTTTGTCTTAGATTCCGTCTTAATCGTTGTCTTGAATATTGTCTTACTTTCTGGGCTTGCATTTTGCCGTGTAGTTAGTCTTATTTTTGGTTTCAAATTTGTCTTACTTTTTGTCTTGAATGTTGTCTTACTTTTTTGTTTTGGATGTGTCAAATTTTTTCACTTGAGTTTCGTCTTGTAGTTAGTCTTACATTTTGTCTGGAATTGTATCTTAGTTTTTGTGTTGAATGTTGTCATTCTTTTTGTATCGTATTTAGTCTCACTTTTCACCTCGAATTTTGTCTCAAGGGAAAATAATTGAGTTTAATTGTTATTTTTTCCTGATTATTGTTTAATAAATAACTCATTTATTATTAGTTAGTTAATAATCATGTATAAGTTATATTAGTTATTATTAATTAATAATAAAGTATAATTATTAGTTCGTTTTCCCTGTTTCAAACAAAAAATTATTTTAGTGTAATATTCATGATATTGTTTGAAAAAAATAAAATTTGTTTAGTAATAATATTTTTAAATGTTACATTGAATTATGACTGACCAAAGCTGCAATAGAGCCTGAGACGCTCGGCCGCGCACTGTATTGAGAGCGCTCAGCGACCGGAGCGTGGTGATAAATAAATTCATATTGTTTAAACTAATTGCCGGCAGTGAAATTTTCTCTAAAGCTCTCAATCTTTAATAAATAACGCATGTAAACCATGTTAAAAACTTCATATGGTGACTGAGAAGTCAATGAAATTTTCATTTGTTTATTTAAAAGTTAATTAACAATAGGATAATAAACAAAGAATTTTAAGCTATTAATATTTTTACAAAATATAGATATTTGACAATAAATCCTGAAAATTTCATTAATTTATTCTTAACAATAATTAACTTTGAAACTCAGTTAAACTATTATGATTGCATTGCGACATCATTTATTTTATGATTATATTATTATAATGAGCGTAAAATGTAAAGACCCAATGAATGACTGCTTTCGTCCATTGAATGACTGGGCATAATCCAGTAAATGACCGACGAATCCAGTTCTGACTTGAAGTTAATTTTCCTAGGAACTTTTATTGTATCTCACCGATAAATTAATAATTTTAAGTAGGAAAAAACATCAATTTTAGTATTTTGTTAAAATTTTATTATTTCATTCAACGAATCTTTATAATCTCAGTACCAATGGATGAAAATAACTGTTGTGTTTTTATAAAAATAATCATTTTGAATGCAAATAAATACTCGTAAGTTATATTGATATCACATTAACAATTTCAACTGTATAAAGTAATATAATGGTTATTAAAGTACGCTCGTTTAATTATCATATTTATATAGTTAACAAATTTTGATTAACGTAAATTATCAATTTAATTATTCAACACTTTTAAATTATTATTACTAATCTTTGAATTGGTTAAAGATATGCAATTTTTAAAATTCAAAGAACAAAAATATGTTTAATAAATAAAATGATGAAATTAACGGAAAACTCTTTGATTTTATAAATTGAATCTTATTCTTCTACTGTTTTATTATTTTTTTTTTTTTTTTGACACTCAGTACCCTGATTTAATAAAATCATTCGATAGGATTAAGAAGGATTGATTTTTTAATCATTTTTAATCCTTCGAAATCATGTAAATCATTTGTGAAATTTCACAACTAATCATATCAAATCATTCTTACTACTGTAAAGAGTCAGAATATAAAATTTTTACTCATTCCGAACAATTTTTAACACTGAAATTGTACTTGAATTTCTGCCACCGGTTATGTTATGAAATGATTCGGCGAGTATTAAAAAATTGTAAATCATTCTGGATACTTTTTAATCATGAAATAATATTTGAGCTTTTGTCACCGGTTATGCTATGAAATGATTAGGCCAATATTAGAAATTTTTAATTATATATCAAATACTTTTTCATTCTGAATAGTCTAGTCGATGTGCACGAAAACAGGGTGCAAGATTATATTTTCGGTGGATATGAACCGATTTTGAAAATTTTTCTTTTAAATTCTTAAAAAATACGAAACAAAAAGTTGACCTAAATTCAAAAGCCGCTTTTATTCCATAAAATCAAATAACGAATAAAAACAAACACACGGTCATTCACTGAGCTTGACTAATTTCGGACTTAACAGTAAATGACTTGTCGATCATTTACTGGCTTAGTACAATAATAAAGTACACTAGTGAATGACCAACATAAAATTAATAAAAACAACATACTTATGTTGATTTCACGTATTCAAAGTCAATTTTATTAATTAATTTACTTATATAGATGATTATAAATTTACTGTATTATAAAAAAAATCAATTACTACAATTGAAACACATAGTTTTTAAAAATGATTTTCTTCGAATGTTCATGTTCGAATTCAATATTTCTCTAATAACTCTTCAATCCTCTATATAATTTTAATTATTCTTAATGATAATTATATAAATCACTTCAATTCGTTGTGATTTAATAATAATGAAGACATGTTAGATTACATTTACAAGTAAATAATAACTTTCAATTTAATTTTAAAATTATTATGATCATTCTTCTGCATACCGGTCATTCACTGGTGGGTGGTCACAGACTGGACTAGTTACCCTAATACTTTTTTGTAGAGAATATTTTTTTTTTCTATAATTGTAACCTTACTACTATTTTACTAACTTAAATCTAAATACTGAAATTTAAAACCTTAAATTTATAATAAGAGATTATTTGAGGTTGCGATTGCGTGTTTTGTTTTCTTTCTTCGAACTTTTGTAGAATTCGAATTTTTTTAAATAAAAAATTTATGTATGACTTGAAGTTAACAATTGCGACGTTGCCTAACTTGATATTTTTTCTTTTTTTTAAATTCCAATCAAAATTTTCAAAAGCGGCAAAGGAACTTCATGCTTAGAATCACCTCTTCAATCTAAATTTTTTCGCTGTGAAAGTAATTCTGGATCACTCTGTATATATATATATATATATATATATATATATATATAAATACAGCGTCCAGCGGTACTGTCCGCAACGACCGGCGGACTTGCAGGTGACTCTACCACGCTCTGGGCTCTACTACCATTATGTGGTAGGGGGCGCTATAGTTGTACCGTGCTACTGTTAGCTTTAAACAATAAAAGTTAATACAAACGTGATTTCCTGACACGCTTGCTTGTAATCCTTGCGAACTTTAAATTTTAATAATATATTCTCCCAATGAGAGAATTGTCAGTCATTTTTTTTCAACTTTTTCCTCATTAGCTTTCATAAAATAATAAGATTCTGGAATACCAACAGCTTCATTGTCGTCATTGAAAATATCTTTTATCGTTTATATCCTCAAACTCGATTTTGGAGTCGTGGTCACACTCATCAGTAACTATGAAAGCTTAAATTATAACGCAGCAATTGTGGGATGCTCAAATATCTTGGGACGAATCTGTTGTACCCTTCAATATTCATACTGAATGGCAAACCTATCGTAAATAAATCCATCTACTCATCACTATTCAATTTAAGAGACTACGAGTATTACCGTACTCAACCAAGAATCAACTACACGAATTTTGTGATGCTAGTATAAAAGTATATAACGCGTGTATCTACCTGCGCTTGGCCGACAAGGAGGGCCAGTTAAAAATTGTATTGTTGTGTGTGAAGTCCCGAGTCACACCCTTGACACTCGTCTCCCTACCTCGATTGGAACTTTGTGGAGCTCTACTGTTAGCCGAACTATACAAGACAGTCCGGCACGCTTTAATTGTAAAAATACATCTCACCGTATTTCGGTCCGACTCAACGACCGTAATCCACTGGACCGACACGTCTCCTTACTTGCTCCAAAGCTTTGTTGAAAGTTGAATAGCGAAGATTCAATCGAACACTAATGCAGGCCATTGTCGCCACGTTAGATCTGAAGACAATTCTGCCGATGCAATATCCCGTAGACAATTACCTTCTGAGTTTATAATAAACGACAAGTGGTAACGAGGACCTACTTGGTTAGGTCATACTGAAGACACTTGGCTGATTCTGAACAAGAACTACCTTAAAAGAAATCCCTGAGATGCGCAAACCCACCTGTTTTACGGTGTCAGCTCCCAGTGACTTCTTTTCAAAATTCTTGAGTATGTCTAAGCTGCGAAGAACGGTCGCCTATTGCTTGCGATTCAAACGAGATAATCACAACACGGGGTCTCAAAGTAAACGACTTATCCATCGCAAACACATGAATTATTGGATGGTGCAAAGGGTATCATTCTCTGAAGAAATTTATCATCTGGAAAACAATAAGGAAATAAACCCCATCAGCCAAATAAACTTTTGGATCCTATCATTGATGAAGATGGGCTATTACAAGTTGGTGGTCACTTACGACATTCCAACATTTCAGCCTCATAAAAATATCCGCTATTTATACCAAAGAATCAGCACGCAACTAATTCGTTGATTTCTGAGGCACACGTACGCAATTACCATTCAGGTATACAATCGACCCTGTACGCCTTATGCCAACAATATTAGATTATT
Source organism: Microplitis demolitor (assembly GCF_026212275.2). NCBI lineage: Eukaryota > Metazoa > Arthropoda > Insecta > Hymenoptera > Braconidae > Microplitis > Microplitis demolitor. The sequence continues at coordinate 9,517,732 of NC_068546.1, forward strand.
CATGGGCGCTTCTAGGTACGCGAGGAAGTTACTAAGTGCTTTACTTATTTTAAATGCAAACCGGTATTAGCCCAGTTTAAGATGGATGACTTACCTGAAGATCAAGTAACTTTCAAGGGCGTATTCTACAACACTGGCATTGACTATTGTGGGTTTTTCTTTGTCAAAAAAAAAAAAATACTACAATAGAATAAAGGTAAATTTTACGTTATTGTATTTGGAAGATTCCGCACCAAATCACCGAGTTTTTGACCCAAATCTTTATAATTTCCCTAATTTTTTTATAAGTTTTAGTACGTACTGAAAGCGCCTTTCATACCAATTTTTAGCCTTCTATCTCAAACCGTTGAGTTATCAATTTTTAAAAACTTTCGACAAAAAAATTTTAATAGCTGATATATTTGTGATAAATATTGATAATCTCAAACAATTGGGCATAATTTTTTTCGTCTTTGAATATTTTTTCAGGAAAAAAAAAAAGAAAAAAATTGAACCAAGTCATTAACACCGGGTTGTTATCGTTTTAATATTTAAATCGACTTTTTCGAAAGGTCCGAAACCTTTGTTTTTTTTCCAAAACTTTTACAAAATTTCTACTTTGTATTACAAAATTTTTAAGCCACGATTTGAGTTGTGCCATTTGTTCTTCCGATTTTTTTTCGATTTTTGAATAAATTATTTACTCACGTTTGAGATTAATTTATCTGAAATTTTATTTTTCTGTCCGAATATTATCGAAATAATTTTTCCAATTAAATATTTTCAAGGATCAACTATTTTGTTCTATTTTACATAGTCTATTTAGGGGGGGGGGGGGAGGGTACGGGCTAAAAATCTAATTTTTTTTTCATTTTTTATAGCTACACATTTTAAGAATATTGTCTCCAAATTCGAAGTCGATCAGAGCAAAACTCTCGAAGTTATTAACTAATTGGTCTTTTTAGAAACTAGAGGCTGAAGAGATCGAAGCTGCTACAGGAACTCTACTATATGGAGCAGGAATCGATGATTCAGTGTAAGTTAAAAAAACAATTTTTTTCTTTTTTTTTTACTGTTTTAGCATCTAAAACTTTAACCGCATTTTCCTCGAAACTATTTTTTCAAAGTCCGTGAGCAGTGCTATTTAAAAACTATATTACTGATTTATTTCAAACTTGGTACACACTTTCTACGTATAAAAAACCTACTAATAGAGGTTGGCGAATTTTAAAGATTCAAATTTCAACGCGTGTGGAAATGAGTGACAGAGAGATCCGAGGTGAATGCACTGTGTAATAATAAAGTACCCAAAATTGCAGTTGTGTCTGATAGGACCCTGAATATAAGAAAGTGCGCATGCTCGGTATGTAAACTATGGAGGGTAGAGCTACCTCTACTACCCTCCATATAGTAAACAAGCAGCAATGTTGGGTCCTTTATTATTACACAGTATACTTACTTCGGATCTCTCTGTCATTCAATTCCACACGCGTTGAAATTTAAATATTTAAAATTCGCCAACCTCTATTAGGACCAAATTTTTTGCAGATTATATCAAATTTTCGCAATAAAACAGCGCTTATGTTGATATGATTTTTTCTATTATCCTAACAAGTGAAAATAACTAGCATCGACATAACTGTAAATGCCTGCCAACCCAGTAGTTTGTCTAGGTAAATAATAGATAACTCGACGTCGGCACATTCTATATGTTTCATAGTTTAAGTCAGGATAAAAATTTTTTTTATTATTTTGATGATGCAAAAGTTTATAAAAAATCATTTTCCAAAAAAATAATTGAAAATATTCTGCCCAGGATTGTTTTAGCCAACCTATTTTTAACATATTCATTAATCTACTAAATTTATTATAAAATAAGTTTTATTTTATTATCAGCTCGGTGAAGGTGGATTTTAGTTCGAATCTTCTACCATACGATTGGATACCGAAGAATCGTTCATTATGCGATTTTTGACGAAAACGATAAATTTAAGGTAAATATTCGCATAATTAAGGATATTCGAAAATCTTACTATAACTTTGGATATAACGGATGAACAAAGGATATCGTCGTTTGTTTTCAACCTCAAAGTGTCCTGAAAAAACCCTGAAAATTTTAAAGCGTTGCGATTTTTCTTTCTTAGTGTTCCGAAGCTTAATTTCGATATGTGTGTAAGAAGTGTAAATTCGACCGAGCAATCTCCACGTGGTACACTTTAGGTAACGCTAATGTCGGCAGTAAAAGAAATTATGGAATTTTTTTTGACAATGATAAATCATTGCGGATACAACGAAAAAAAAAATTTGAAAAAAAAAAAAATTTTTTTAAAAATAAAATTTCGAAAAAAAAACAATTGAAAAAAATTTTGAAAAACTCGACACGATAAATACTTTATCGTCGATTTCCGTGGATGACAATTCGCTATTTCAGTGGACAGATTGAAGCCGATTTACGAGGCGAATCCATTCGACACGACGATGACGATAACAAACTCCCAACCGAATAACTCAGCAATCGCGACCCATAAACGCCTGTGTCCGGTTTAATAATTAAAAAATTTACGTGATTAAAATTTTTTTTTTATGTTAAAGTTTTTTTTTTACAAAGAAAGAATTCACCACTGCATTATACTCATTCATTTACTTGTTTATTTATTCATATCATTTATAAATATTCCATTGCTTTAATTATCGTGTATTAAATTTAAAACAAAAAAAAAACAAAGGGAGTTCTGTAGCGTTGCTACAATAATTACGATCGATCAATTTCGGCAATTTACGCCGAACATCGATTTTTACATGTTCCGTCTCTACCTTATTCGTAGAGACATTACATATTATTACAATAAGTTATACCGCTGAACTGCATACACGCATCTAAGCATTTCTGTTGTATTCTCGAATTTTACTGTGTTAAATGAGTTGGTTAAATAAAACATTTATTTAACATTATTAGTTGGTTTAAATAATTTATTCATTATATTTAAATTACACCCTTAACCGCTAAATATATATAAATATATGCTTACATCGTTAAGTATTAGATGTTAACATCTGTACGTCTCACTTATCTTCGCGATATATAATATTAATAGAAATAATCAAAATAGTATGAATAACTTAAGGATACAATCTTAACTAAATAAATGAGCAAGGGTTCATGATAAATGACACGATATATTATTTTATTTTATATTATATAGATTACAAAAATACATCGGATATTTTCATAAAATATTCATATTGTTATTGGTACGTTATAGGTACATTGTATAATTGATTCCCAAGTTACATTGATTATTTTCAAAAATATTTATGTTGATATAGGAATATTACATTGGTATCTTTATGCCTAAATGCATGCTTTAATATTATTATTATTAACAGCTATGCCGCGGGGTACAAAATTATAACAGTATTTGTTTCGGTTTAAATTCATGGAAGACTTATAATATTCATTTACAATTTTATCATTTCTGTCACATCGTTTATCAAAGATAGATATAAACTTGTCAATTGAAGGATCCGCAGACATAAAATGCCAAAACATGATACAATATTGGCTGCACACTTGTGTTACGTTAAAATAACACATATTAAGAGTAGCGCTCCTGTTTAGCCTTCGCCGAGCGAAATAACTGGGACGGACCTATAAGGATGACTGTTTATTTAAAATTGAATGAAAATAAGAAGGAAAATACTTCATTGTCTAAGAGATAAAATAAAATAATAAAAATTAAGTTAGATAAAATTTAATTAATTAAGTAAAATAATAAATGCAAAATTAAATCAACTTCCTAATTTATTTAAATCAAACAATTATTTAAAAATTATTACAAAACAAAATTTTATTTGCATCAGACAATTAAGTGCAGTTTACAGTTTTTACACTTTTATTAAATGGATTATCTCTTGATTTCACTTGTAATTAAATTTATTTAAAAACAATCAATTTATTTGTAATGGGTTCACTTATTTTATTAATCGAATTTGTGGTTTCAATAAAACAAGGGCTCACACATGTGTTAAACTTAAGGTGTCTTACGTATCTGTCCAGCTATGCTCAGTAATCTCAGGACGAGGATCACCCCGTACTGGACCACGCAGTATTAAAATTAGAGAGAGATCTTATACCTAACTTATCAGAAAGGTTGCTATTTAATTTATGAACTAAACGTAACGAATTGAAATATAAAAACTATGGCATTTATTCAAACGAAGTCGCTTTACAAATAAATAATGAAAATATAAACAATAACCCAAAATGATTGATGAAATTGACTTGACTGAATTTATCAAACTGACTCGACTTGTGAAATGAGCGAATAAACTAATTGGATCTGGTTTAGGCGAGGTGAATAAAACAATTAAAAATTACACAGATTTTATCAATAAATAAATTATAGATTTATTTACACTTATTTACACTTAAAATTATGAGAACTTATATTGAAGCGAATGCGACTATAATTAACACGCGATAGCGAATGCAACTCAGATAGTTTATTCACGTATAAATTGACACGTGGTCAGTAGCGGTTAACTCAACAATAATTAATTAACAATTAATTATTGGCGACAGAAAAGTTTATTTATTCTCAATAAATAGCAGCCTTGATATACTGTCTAAATATTGAGGATAATTCAGCGTAGCGGTTTTAGTTTAGTATCACACAAGAAATAATAAGCGAAGCGGTTCAAGCACGAGGTTGCAAGTAGCAAAGACACGTTGTAGAAACTCTGAGCGAAGCGGTTAGACAGATAGTTGTAGAAAGAAAATTGGTAGCGTCGTTGAGTTGTCGAGAAGCTTGGTGTCGACGTGGCAGCCTTGCTGCATATAACGAATTTTCCTATTGGCTTAAAAGCGCGCCAACAGGTATCAGTTGATAGCGAGCTCTCTCATAGGCTGACCAATATAAAACGAATTTTGTGATTGGTCAGCTTGTAGCGGGTTCTCAGCACGTCTTGACACGATCCTGAGTTAGAAATTGTATGTGCCGGGCCCAAATAGCGAGTGACCCGGCACTATTCTGACCTTCAGTCAGTAGCGAGCTCGGCTTCTCCCGAACCGAGCGGAAATGCACGAAGCTTGATTTAAATTAATCAAGCTCGTGACTGAACAGTCTCCCCAGCGCTGGCGACTGTGTCGACTGGATTGTCTTCTGGAGAATGCACTGGTAGTACACACAGCTTAGCGATTGGTCGTACAAGTTCCGTGGTAGCGGTCTTCAGCGTGACTACTCGAGTCAGGCCATCTCTGCCTGGATGTAATGCGAGTACTCGAGCAAGCGGCCATTTCGATGGTGGGAATCTTTCATCAGTCAACAAGACTAATGAACCCACTTTGATGTTGTTTTGCGGATTATGCCATTTCGAAATAGATTGATGACGTTGCAGGTACTCTGATGACCATCTACTCCAAAATCTCTGGAACATTTGTTGTAATTGTTGCCAGCGTGACAACGCAGCTGAACTATTTTCCAGTAGCGAGGGCCCAGGTACAGCGATAAGCGGTTCACCGATGAGAAAATGTCCAGGAGTTAGAGCGGATAAATCTGCAGGATCTTCAGATAGAGGAGCGATCGGTCTTGAATTTAACACAGCCTCAATCTGTGTTAGGACTGTAGCGAGTTGGTCGTAAGTCAATAGCGATTCACCGATAGTTCGTATGAGATGGAACTTGATTGACTTTACGGCTGCTTCCCACTTGCCACCAAAGTGAGGAGCGCTTGGTGGGTTGAACTTCCAGTCTGTGCCATCTGTAGCGAGTAAATACTGAAGTTCCTTTAGTTGCCTCGATCCTGCTGCGAATTCTTTCTTTAGCGTGGCGTCTGCTCCTACAAAATTTGTACCACAGTCCGAGCATAGGGTACTGCAGGCGCCTCTTCGTCTAGTGAATCTTCTAAATGCTGCGACGAAAGCGTCAGTAGAGTAGTCGGTGACAATTTCAATGTGTACAGCGGACGTAGCGAGACATACAAACACAGCGATCCATCCTTTATAGGTTTTGGCACCTCGACCTTGGAAAGTCTTCAGTGTTACTGGCCCAGCGTAGTCTATTCCAGTGTGTAAGAATGCTTTAGATGGTCTTACACGAGCGGATGGCAATTGTCCCATTAATTGTTGTGCACGAACACCTCTATGTCTCGTGCACACGACGCAGCGAAGAATATGTGATCTGACTGGAACTCGACCACCTTCTATCCAGACAGATCTCCGTAGATCAGCGAGAGTCAATTGAGTTCCCCCATGGAATGTTCTTTGATGCGAATGATCTATCAATAGCGTACTTAAGCGTGATGACCTTGGTAAAATGGCTGGATTTTTCTGTTCATCATCCAGCAGCGAATTCTTCAAGCGACCGCCGACTCTGAGTACTCCGTTATAGTCGACGTAGGGAATCAATTTAGCGAGATGATGATTTCGCTGTAGAGAATCACCATCTTTCAATAGCTTCAGCTCCTGCGAATAGTACTGACTTTGAGTATACTTGATCAGCAAAGTCTTAGCGAGTTCCAGGTCAACTGCAGAGAGTGGTGTATCCAGTGAGGACTGTGGCACTTTTTTAAATTTAGCGATGGCACGAAGACAGATTCCAAGCGTGCGAAGTAATGGTGACAACTTAGAGAATTTTTCTAGTAGCGTGTATAGCGGGGGTGAATCTGCCTTGAAGATGGTAAAAACCAGACCTGGACGTTCTTCAAGATGTGATACCGTCTGCGTAGGGATAGCAAAAGATGGCCAGTTATCTTTTGATTGACTGAGCCACTTTGGTCCCGTCCACCATAGCGAATGCTGTTCTAGTTTGGCTGCTGTTAGACCTCTTGAAGCGCAGTCAGCTGGGTTAAGTTTCCCAGGAACAAAATCCCAGTTGACACTTGGTAGCGATTCTTGAATCTTGGTGACTCTATTGCGAATGTAGACTTTCCATCTAGCTGAGTTGTTTCGTATCCACGTTAAGGATACAGCGGAGTCTGTCCACATGAAAACTGGAACGTTTTCAAGTTTCAAAACCTTCTTGACGTAGAGTACCAGTTGAGCGAGTAAGACAGCGGCATTGAGCTCCATTCTTGGTATAGTTATAGGCTTCAGTGGTGCAACTTGTGTTTTGGCACACACTAGCGAAATCTTGGAACTTCCAGTAGCGTCAGTAACTTTTAGATAGACTACAGCAGCCATAGCGAGTTGTGAAGCGTCAGAGAATCCATGTAATTCGATTGATACACCATTTTTTACATGATTCCAGCGAGGTATCTGAATCTTCGAGATCTGATGTAGTTCATCTCGAAACAAATTCCATTCTTGAAGAAGCGACGGTGATAGCGTAGCATCCCAGTCAAAGTTCTGCAGCCAGAGCTTCTGCATGAACATCTTGGCTCTCACGATGATCGGTGCCAAGAAACCCAGTGGGTCAAACAAGCGAGCAATTTCAGATAAAATTGTGCGTTTAGTTGTTGGTGATGCTTCTGGAAGCGAATAGCCGAACTGGAATTTATCCTGTGTTGAATTCCAGGTTAGCCCGAGCACTTTTACTGTAGTATCCCCAAGCTCTCTTGGTGTATCTTCTTGGGTTTCACTTGGAGCGACTTGAGAGAGTAATTCAGTTGAATTACTTGCCCACTTGGCAAGCGGAAAACATCCTGTGGCACACATATTTTTTGTGTCGAGAGCAACTTGGATTGCCTCAGCGAGTTTATCTGCACCTCCATAGATGTCATCAACATAGCGTGTGTTAGTTAGCGGTTCGACAGCCTTTGAAAATTTATTCCCTTCGTCTTCAGCGAGTTGTAAGAGTGCTCTTCCAGCGAGATATGGAGCCGATGTTGTTCCATAAGTAACAGTAGCGAGTGCAAATACTATTGGGATGTCATCTTGGTCAAACCAGAGTATGCACTGTAGATGATGATCTTCCTTGTCAACTGCAATCTGACGAAACATTTTTGTTACGTCAGTAGCGAATAGATAGCGATGGCAGCGGATGCGAATAAGTACATCACTGATGTCAACTTGGATCTTTGGGCCCACATGAAGTATCTCGTTGACAGATACGCCAGATGTAGTTTTCCAGGACCCATTGAATACCACCCTGAGCTTGGTGGTAGTGCTCTGCTCTTTCAGAACCCCATGATGAGGCAACAGGTAGCTGTTCGGTGGTAAATCCTTTAACTTAATGCGTTTCATGTGTCCCAAGTCTTCATATTCTTTCAGGAAGTCGAAGTACAACTTCTTGTAGACTGGATCAGCTTCCAATCGTTTGCGCAGACGTAGTAAGGCGTATTGTGCAGCTCTAAGCGAATCACCCAGTTGACTTGGCGAAGATTTAAGCGGCAAGCGAACGACATATCGACCATCAGACTGTCTGTAGTGTGTATTGACAAAGTGTTGTTCACACTCTTCTTCTTCTTCAGTATAGCGTGTAGCGAATTCTGTCTGTGGCTCTTCTTGGTACCAAAACTTGCTTAACAAGTCTTGTAGTTGATCATCAACAGCGACATGATGACCATAAGCGGTCAATTTTGATGTAGCGGTGTCCACAGATCCATATATGATCCAGCCAAGCGATGTTGACTGAGCGATTGGGTCATTGTCACTTCCTTTTCGTATTTTAGCGTTGATTATATGTGCAGCTGGTGCTGCACCCAGAATGATGTCAATAGGTCGTGATGTCAAGAAGTCTGGATCAGCGAGTTGTAGCCCAGTTATATGCGGCCATTTCTTCTTTTTAGTTAGCGTAAATGACGGTAAGTTTACAGTCAATAGAGCAAGCACATGAGCTTGGATGGTAATAGAAGCGTTGTTGTTTAGCGAATGCAGCGTCATCTTGCATGACCCAAGCGAATGCCCAGCTGACACATTACCAATTCCACGTAATGGTACAGCTGCTTTACTGAGTTGAATATCCAGCTTCTTGATTAGCGAATGCGTCACGAAGGATAACTCCGATCCTTGATCAATAAGTACACGGGCTTTACATGTACTTCCTGTTAGCGAATTCAACTTAACAATAGCGGTAGCGAGTAAAACATTGAGCGAATGAGCTGAAAGCAGACTAAGTTAGCGAATTCAAACCAATAGTTACCAAAATTGGAACTATTTGTTACCTGGGTTAGTTACAGGAGCGTCCTGTACTGGTGTAGCGGCAGCACCATCGTCAAGATGCGTTGACGTGTGATGTGGCTGATCACAATGGCGGCACTTCTGCTTAGTCCTGCAGTCAGCGTAGCGGTGGCGTCCCAAGCAATTGAAACAGAGACGAAAATGCTGGACGATCGTTCTTCTGTTCAGTGGCGACGCCTTCTGGTAACTGGGGCAAAAGAGAACAAAGTGCTTCTCCTTGCAGATTGGGCACATGCCCGGTTCACTCGTACAATCCCTGGGAGTGAAAGCAACGTAGCTAGCGGAACCAGTAGATGTAGATGGCGTTGATGAGGTAGCGGGTCGACTGTTCCCAAACTTCACTGCTTGGTTGTAGCGGCTGACTTAGCGTAATTCTTAGGTGATGGTGGTCTTTCACTAGCACTCTTAGGTGTAGAGGTTATGGTTGCGCCAATCTCTGAATTTTCCCACGCACGCACCTTTGCTTTTAGCATGTCGTGTAATTGTTGGTAGGTGGGAAAATCATTCGATAACCCAAGCGAAGCCATCCATTCCACTCTCAAGTCTGATGGCAAACAGCGAACAGTCAAGCGAATTAAAAATGGGTCCAACTCACCAATTGGTATTCCCAAAGCAGCGATGGCGTCCAGCGATTTTTTATTAGCGAGTAGCAGCGCATCCAGATCAGCAGCGGAGTGTGAAGTCACCGGTTGACGATCCAACAAATCATCGATGTGCATGTCAAGCAATCGACGTGGATTTGTGTAGCGAGTATTCAGTAATTCCCAAGCGGGTTGGAAAGCGTCATCAGTGATCTGTAGATTAGCGAGTAGTGCAGCGGCCTCACCTTTTACCTGCGTCTTCAGGTAATGCATTTTTTGTGACCCGGTTAGCGAATCTTCATTAATAATGAGCGAAGTAAACAGGTCCTTGAACGAGTCCCACTCGTCATAAGAACCCTGGAAGGTTGGTAGTTTAATTTGCGGCAAGTTGGATTTATGCGCGCCTCCAAAGTAAGCGGTCTGATCATGATTAGCGGGCTGGGTTTCATGAGCAGGTTCTGGAGCAGGTCTAGCGGCGCTGAGTCTCACTCTGAGCTCTGTGTATATGAGATTAGCTGTACCGTATGCATTACCTGTGTGGTATTCATTTTCAACGATCTCAGGTACATCGTCGAATAATCTCTCATGAGTTGTGTTGAAGCGATTCCACAAATCATTGAGGATAGCGAGTTCAGCATCAATAGCGGCGGCACCTTGGTTAGCTAGTACAGCGTCAGTTAAGCGAGCAGACATATTGCGCATCGTGTCGATGCGGTTCATTTGAAGAGCGACTTGAGCTTCGACGGCCATCTTGGTTTGACGTGGCACACAAAATGGACGCGATGACGTGAACCCGACGCTAAGTTTTCGATCTTTTTTTTTTGATTAAGTGTCCTTTTTACACCGGTGTGTAAAATAGATCACCCTGGGCAGCACTCTAGCAGTGCTCAGCAATGCCCACGGCACTTAGCGATTTTCACGACACAGAACTGACACTACACTTTTCTCACAATTTTTTTTTTTTTTTTTTTTTTTTTTTTAATAATTTTTCATTGTTTAATTTTCGCCAGATCCGGCTCGAAGGACCAAAATGTGAAATGAGCGAATAAACTAATTGGATCTGGTTTAGGCGAGGTGAATTAAACAATTAAAAATTACACAGATTTTATCAATAAATAAATTATAGATTTATTTACACTTATTTACACTTAAAATTATGAGAACTTATATTGAAGCGAATGCGACTATAATTAACACGCGATAGCGAATGCAACTCAGATAGTTTATTCACGTATAAATTGACACGTGGTCAGTAGCGGTTAACTCAACAATAATTAATTAACAATTAATTATTGGCGACAGAAAAGTTTATTTATTCTCAATAAATAGCAGCCTTGATATACTGTCTAAATATTGAGGATAATTCAGCGTAGCGGTTTTAGTTTAGTATCACACAAGAAATAATAAGCGAAGCGGTTCAAGCACGAGGTTGCAAGTAGCAAAGACACGTTGTAGAAACTCTGAGCGAAGCGGTTAGACAGATAGTTGTAGAAAGAAAATTGGTAGCGTCGTTGAGTTGTCGAGAAGCTTGGTGTCGACGTGGCAGCCTTGCTGCATATAACGAATTTTCCTATTGGCTTAAAAGCGCGCCAACAGGTATCAGTTGATAGCGAGCTCTCTCATAGGCTGACCAATATAAGACGAATTTTGTGATTGGTCAGCTTGTAGCGGGTTCTCAGGACGTCTTGACACGATCCTGAGTTAGAAATTGTATGTGCCGGTCCCAAATAGCGAGTGACCCGACACTATTCTGACCTTCAGTCAGTAGCGAGCTCGGCTTCTCCCGAACCGAGCGGAAATGCACGAAGCTTGATTTAAATTAATCAAGCTCGTGACTGAACACGACTAAACTAATTAATTATAACGACTTCTCAATTTAAAAATATCATTTTACAAGTAAAATAGTTAAATCGACAATAACAAAACGACTCGACTCAGTTACTCCAACAATCTCCAATCCAAGCCAGTCCTTCTTTCCACCGAACCTTTTCCTCCACAATCAAAGCCTCCAACCAGTTCCTTCCAAGCCCACCAATCCATTCCAAACCTTTCCAAATTCACCAGGTCCAGTTCACAATAATTATTAATAACATTTAATTTGAACAAAACTTAATCAAGTAAGAATAAGCTTCCACCTGAGGTGGGCTTATATGCTCTTGGCCCATTTACAAATATGAATATCAGCACGTGTAGCAGATGTAGTAGATAGTAGTAGTAGTGGAAACCAAGGTGTTAGTGGTTGAGCACGTCCGTCCACGGCGGTTGCTGCGAGCCAAAGAACCGACAGCTCGTTGTCTCTCGGCCTTGTACCTCTCCACTCACGTTAGCCAACCCCTAAAACCAAAAGTCGAAAACTCGACCATAGCGGCCCCAGCGCATCAGTGACTGTATTTTCTTCAATATTGACAGCTGTTAAAGAAGGAGGCCGGTTCTTTAAGCGCGAGTCGAAATTCAAATTCAAATGTAATGTGGAAGCATTCCACCCCATTACATATAATTCAAATTTCATAATTAATTATAAATTAATTAAATTGTTACCTTGATTTATTTGATGATTATTATTATTATTATCAACAATTGTTTAATTGATTTTTTATGTATTATGCTTCCTTCTTAACCCTTGATAATTGGCAAAATTTTATCAATATTGAATTTTATTTATTAAATGAAGTATATTTAAATAATTCAACTTGAACTCGATAATCGATTGAATATTTATCAAAATTACTTTTTTTTTAATGAATCATGACTTTTAATAATGCACCAAATATTTAAAAATATTCTGAATTATACCAATTATTTCATTGGTCATAATTGAATCAATATTTTTTATGGTTATTGATGTATATATATATATATATATATATATATATATATATATATATATATATATATATATATATATATATGGGGCATTTCACGCCAAATCGACGACTTTCGACCCCGACCCATTTAGATTTGGCTGAAAATTTTTTCCCTTTTTTTACGCGATCAAAAACGTTTCTCATAATTTTTTCAAATTTTTTCACCCAATCAAAAAAAAAGTTATGAATTTTTGAAAAAAATGGCTTTTTTTATTCTAAATAACTATAACTTTTTCAAAATTCAACTGATCGGGACGTTTTTTTTTTTCAAAATTTTTGCTTTCAAATTTACTTTTTGAAAAAAAATTCAAAAAAATTATTGCAACCTATCTTCATTGTTTTCTGTAGATATTTGGAAAAAATCAAAAATTTTCTGATGTTTACCATTTTTTATTTTTTTTTTTTTTATTTAAAACTTTGACATTTTCTGCAAATCCTCAAATTTTTTCAGAGTGGTGTTTTTTCGATGATTATTTTTTCTTTCCAATTAAAAAAAAAATCTTGATAATTAGCCTTATTTCTCATAACATCATGCTTCAATTTTTTGAGAGTGCTTAGAGAACTTTTGAATTTGGAAAAAAAAAATGAAATCAATAAATATAAATGGTAATGATTGAAATAATTTGAATTTTGTTCGAAAAATTAAGTTAAAAAATTGAAGAACCTTCTGAATAATTTTTTTGTATTCTTTTCTGAAAACTACATTCAAAAACGAAGGAAATAAAAAAAAAAGGTTTTGTTTAGTCTATTTTTTGACTCATGCTGGCAATTCAAAAGAATTCCTTGTACACTTATTGTTTTAATGTTAAGATAATTTTTTTTTTAATTTTTAATTTAAAAGATCTCTGAGCACTCTCAAGAATTTAAAGCATGATGTTATGAGAAATAAGGCTAGTTATAAAGATTTTCTTTCAATTAGAAAGAAAAAATAACCATAAATATCGAAAAATTTTTTATTTTTTCTGAATATCTACAGAAAACAATGAAGATAGGTTGCAATAATTTTTTTTGAATTTTTTTTCAAAAAGTAAATTTAAAAGCAAAAATTTTGAAAAAAAAAACGTCCCGATCAGTTTAATTTTGTGAAAGTTTTAAAACTCAAAAATAACGCTGAAAAAATTTTCTAAAAAATCATTTGTATTTACTTTTTAAAAGTACATGGAATAATGAAACTTCTCTATTCTTTGAGTTTTTTTATTTAAAATATTTTTCAAAAAGCTATGAGCAAAAAACCATGAAAAGTATATATATATATATATATATATATATATATATATATATATATATATATTTCATGACTTCCAATGCAGTTAACAACAACGCTTAAAGCATTAGAGTCGAATTCGTAAATCAAAATTTATTGATTCTTATTTATTGCAATAAACACTTTCATTATTTAAGCATTTAATAATTTCATTTCATATGCCTTTATTATTCCACTTTATTATTAAAAAACTTATCATTAAAAAATTATTTTTCATTTATATATTTTATAACAAATATTTTTACTGTTTCAAAATTCTATTTCATATTTTTCTGAATAATAACTTTTTTTTTTGTTTCATGATTCCATTTCATATTTAATTATTAACTATCATTATTTATTAATTCAAATAACTTATATCATTTTATTATTTCTTTTGTCATTTATTTTATATTTCATAATTACTAGTTTTTTGTTCCTTAATTATTTTTATTCATTCAATATCATTTTAATTGTTCTTGAATTTCATTATTTATTAATAATTAACATATGTAATAATTTGACTTTATAACGTATATCTACTCGATTTTTTGCGACGGAGACGCGAAATCCCTCAATATAGCGTATGAGGTCGCCCACGCGTGATAATAATAATTATAAATAATAAATAACAATAAATGATATTAAATGACAATAAGTACCGTTATCGAATTAAAATAAAATAAAAATATTTAAACAATGATTAAATTATAAATAATAAGTATTAGTCATGCCTGGACCAGCTCAGGCTGGGTTAGTGCACGCAGGCGCCAGACCGTTTATCCTAAAACGGATAAAATTGAATTCAGGGGAAAATCTATGAGGGAAAATCCAAGCAAGTGACTCGCGACAAAGCGGACAAACAATCGAGAGAAATAAATGAATAATTATAAAAAAAGAAAAATAGTAAATATATAATAAATAATTATATTACAAATAATAAATAAGATCAGAAAGGAGAAATAACACAGTAGGAAAAGATCCAGGAAAATAAATATTAAATTTTCCCCGACAGCTGTTGGTTTCCAAGTTTTTAATTTATATAAACAATATAAATTTTGATAATATGTCACAATAATTAATTTCTGGTAAAGTTTAGAACAACAATAACCTCAAAGTAAATACAACTTAATTTAATTAACAACATTGATTTTAATATTGAATAAAAGAAACAATAATCTCACTTAATAGGTCCAATATAAATAAATAATAATAATACTCTTATTTTATTTACTCTCTCAGCACTCGTGAGAGGAAGAAAGACACGGAATTTATCCTCACTCACACTCAAAATGATAAATTCCTCAGTATTAAACTATTTTATAATTTATAAAATATAAAGTTGAATTATGATTTTAGTATAAAAATATCAATAATAATTTTTACCGCTGGGGTACGCATAAATAAATAAATCACAAAATATAAAGTTACATAATTATTTTAAATAATAATAAATATCAATAATAATTGATAATATCGTACAGATATTTTAAATAAAAATAATAATTATAATAATTCGGGAATTTTTCACCCGAGTGCTGACATCAGTACTTGAGGAATTTACTCAAGTACTGTGTGTGCTCTATAGCTATATATACTATACGTGTATATATAGGTATACCGGCAACGCTTTTCCAACGCTGCACTCAACTCATATATATATATATATATATATATATATATATATATATATATATATATATATATATATATATATATATATATATATATATATGCGCAATAATATCAGAATAAATCCACCAATAATAAATGATAATAATATTTAATGATAATTATTAACAATAGAAATCATATGTCATCCAATGTCGATTATTGATTAATTATTTTCCCCTCGCCGCGGCGACCAACAACTACCGGGGGAGGTTATCACGTGAAAAATAAATGCAGCGAAAAAAATCCAAAGTACTTACTCAAATCCTCCAATAACCAAAAATAATATACGTTGAAATGAATATCAGAAGGAAATTGACCCGGTGAACTTTACTAACTCTACTTTTTCTTTATCAATAACTAAATATTTAATACACAATAGTATGGATCAGTTTTCGCGTCTATGCACAATGCTAGTCCGTATCTTTCTGAATTAATTATCTCAACCTCGACCTGTTGGTCGTCGCGCACATGGCACCACCGTCGCCCCCAATCACCATTATAACTATTTCCATCAGCCCCGGGCCTAGTTTTAAATCGAAAATATAAAATATAAAAACAATTCCTGGACATCCGAATGATACACAATTACTTAATTAAATATATGAACCATTTATGTATAACGTATTCCTATTTTTATTGTACCCGGCAACTGAAACAACAATTATTCAAGATTTATCAAATTGACGTCGGACCTATAGCCGAGGTATCGATTTACCCGGCGGTCAATATTTTCCACTAAACTGACATCCTCAGTCGGATGACAAGTTTCAATAAAATAATACATCAAACGAATGTTAGGGCACAATGTTACACTAGATTATGCCTCCCAACTATTCCAAAATCATAAACAAAAGCCCAAATTATACAAAAGTCAAGTATTTGCATTTTTAAATTATAAATTAATATTCATTGGCACATGTGCTCACTCTCACGCAGCGCGCATGCGCTAGCACCGTGCACGGACCGCTGTCTCCATCGGCGAAATGGCGGAATGCCCGCGTAACGGTTCAAATTCAAATATATAACTAAAATATTCAACTTATAACTAAATAAAAATTAAATAATTTGAATCGTTACGTGACAACTTTATATTAAACTTTTAGAACAATGTTTCTGTAACATTTAACTTTTCATTTTTATACCTATTCATGAATATTCAATAATAACTTTTCACAAATTAAAATAATTTTGATTTAAATTCAAATTCAAAAATCATCAGCAGTAATAATGGCTGAAAGTCATTTGCTAATTAATTAATATATGCATAGCCATATAGCATAGCATGTATGATTTTTAATAAATTGATCGACAGTGAGAATATAACGTCGTGACGTCACACTCGAGAATTTTCTTGTTGCAACTGCTTGTCGTTATATTTGATCCATCGGCAGTTATATCTGAGGCGTTTAAATTGTTGGCGAATGAGTGATTATAATCCATAGCTGTCGAAGTGTAACGGGGTAAATTTGAATTTGCCGCGTACAAAGTAAGTCAAAATAAAATCTATGTTACAACTAGTCGTCCGAAAGTGAAAATTCCTAATGCTCGGACGTTAGTCCCCCAATGTGAACTAAGTAGTAGTCCGAAGACGCCCGAAGTCGAGTGGGGAGCGAGCAATTATAAACTGGGACCGGAACGTGAAACGACATTAGTGATCGGAACAACCGGACCGTCGAGACGTACAGAAGCACCTCATCAGAACAGACGCCATATCAGACGCCGTAAATTATTTATCAGGTAATTATTCATTTGATAGCTTGAGTTTTTATTGTGGAACCAAGCGATAGAATTTCAAATTTTTGTTAATAAATACCAGGCAGGTAGTCGGTATTTTTTTACATAATTACTTATTGCGTCTGAATAACAGGTGAAGGAGAGAACGGGCTGGAGAGTTTAGAGATAGTATCGGGTGTCGTCGCGTCTTAAGTTAATGGTCCGCAGTTAAATAATTCGTAAATTAAAATTGATAAATTAAAACTGGAGTCAATTTATATAAAAATTAATTAATTAATTAACTCCAAGCAGGTTGCCGGAGCTATTGCGTAGTAAAGTATTTCCAGGCAGGTAGCCAGAAATATTCTAGAAGTTTCCAAGTGGATCGTGAGACCCACGCACCGGAAACTGTCGAATCTAGTCACTAGTTGCTAGTCGTTGAAATTAATTATAAGTAAATTAAATAATGAACCAAATAAAATAGTTATAAATTAATTTGATGGTAAACTGTCTCAGTAAAAGTTGTAAAAAGGTTCGGGTCGAATTCACTGATAATAATCAAAGAAATAAAATTGAGTTAATTAATAAAACAAAATAATTGACGAAATTAGGTAAATGGAATAAGAATAATTATTGTGATAATAAGCCGAATAGGCCGTGTAGAAAAACGGATAAATTGTAATGACAAAACTTCGAGTTTGACTCATTCGGTAAACGTGTTAATGAAAATTACTGAGTGATAAGTTTTGAAATTTCGGAGTAAAAATAATTGGTAATAAAAGTAATAACGGAATAATAATAATTAAGAAAAATTAAGGTTAAATAATAAATCAATTAATAATTATATGAATTATCAAATTGATTAATTTATTTAAATTTGCGGGAAAATTATTTTAAACTCAGTGTGTTTGGAAAATAAGTCCAGAGGACTGAGTGAGTGTGTGAGTGAAATAGATCAAGATTTTAATGATGAAATTTACTGTATCATTAGTTAAGTATCGTGAAGGTTAAGCGACTTATAAAATTATTGTGTGTGTGAGTGTGTGTAAAATGCCAAAGGTAGTTGGCGAATTTTAATAAAGAAAATATTGTAGGTATTAAATAAATTAAGTCTAAGTGAAAATATTGCGGGTTAATAAAAGTATAAGCTTTATAAAAATAAAGGTTATAAGGTTTATAAAAGGAACATAAGGTTCATAAGATATAAAGGATATTGAAATGAACTCCAGTTGTAATTTGTTAACATCATCTACGAATTTAGAAGATGAAGAGCTTGATATTCCGTATGAGGAAGAATTTGATCCAGGTTTTGAACCAGTTGAGAATGTACACGACACGATCCGGCCGTCTTCTTTGGAACTAGGTCATCTCGGCCAACTCTCAGAATCCCAGGCCCATCATTCAGTCCAGTCTCGGCCGTTACCTCAAGAATTAGGCTCTCCCGGCCAATCCTTGGAGCCTAAGGCCTCTACACCTATACCAATGACGTCATCCAGAGAAGCATTCGTTCCAGAATTACTTCAGAAAAAACTATTATCTTCGACAATTAAACATCGTCTGGCAGAAAGGAAAATCTTCATTCCAGGATCAGGTCCGAGGCCTCCTATCATTACGGCCAGGATTCCTGTATCGCTGTGGATTTTTGGAGTCAAAATTAATGGAATATTAGACACTGGCAGTGAAAGGTAATATATCAATGCGAAAGTATATGAAGATATACGGGAATATGCTTCAGGAAAGTTAAGATCTGATGAAACTCAGAAAAAGGGTATCTTGTTAGCTAATCATACTCAGTGTAAAAGTCTGGGTCGAGCCCCGTTCATAATCCAGATTGGCTCGGTAGCTGGGGAACAGTATTTGAGTATATTGGAGAATCTGGGACATTCAGTCGTCTTGGGGATGGATTTTGCACTGCATTTTGGAGTTGTGATTGATAGCAAGCAAAGAACTTGGCACTTTAACGGAAGCACTGAAAATCATCCTTTTGAACTTATTTCCTGTGAGGATAATAATTCTGCCTGCGCCATTTTATCTTCAGAACAAGAACAAGACTTCAAAAAATTTATTGATCAGGAAATGAAGAAATTCGAAGGTCTTCCTAATCAAGGTTTAGCCAATTTAATTGAACATAAGATCGTTTTGAAGCCAGAAGCTACTCCAGTGAGAATAAAACCATATCGTCGAAGTCCAGTGATAAACGAAGAACGAAATAAATAAATAGATGAACTACTAAAGAAGAATTTCATCAGACCCAGCTATAGTGTGTGGTCATGTTCACCAGTCTTGGTTTCGAAACCAAATAAAAACTGGAGATTCTGCGTAGATTATCGACCGATTAATAAAGTAACTATACCACCTGCACATCCACTACCTAATATGCTGCGAATTTTAAGTGCGTAAATTTCTGGGATTTATTGTGAATCAAGATGGACTTCACCCGGATCCTAAAAAAATCGCGCCAATCGTCAATTATCCAAGACCTACAAATAGAAAACAGCATCGCAGTTTCTTGGGACTTGTAAACTAGTACCATCGTCATTTACAAGATGTTGCTAAAGCTCAAGGTCCACTTAATAAATTAACTGGAATTAATACCGAATGGAAATGGGGTGAAATAGAAGAACAGTCATTTCAACAGCTCAAGCAGGCCTTGGTGGAAGCCCGGCCGTTGTCTATCCCTCAACTGGATCTCCCATACTATTTGTACACTGATGCGTGTGGCACTGAACTTGGTGCGTTCTTAGTGTAAAAAGATCTGGACACTGGAAAAGAATATTTGATCATTTGTCTTAGTCATCAGCTTCGTGGTGCAGAAATAAGATATACGACCACAGAAAAAAAATGTTTGACAGTCGTCTGGGCAGTGCGGAAACTTTGATGCTATTTAGAAGGTACTCCGTCTACAGTAATTACAGATTACGCAGCCCGAAGATGGTTACATTCTTTACGTGATTCCAATGGAAGACTTGCCCGGTGGGCAATGGAATTGCTATCTCAACAAATAACTGTGGAGCATCGTGAAGGCACTGAGAACGAGGGTCCACACGCTTTAAGTCGAATGTATGAAGATCAAGATTCGGAAGACTGGCTAGACATTAAAGATAACCTGAAAGAAGTCGGTTGTCTTCACTTGCAAGTCGCAAATTGGTATGAATTAAAATTTAATAATGTACGCAGAAATCCTAGTAATCATTCAGAGGGGAGGATTGTGGACGATCGACTAAAATACTCTCGTCCAGACCCGTTTAAGTCAATAGTCGGTGATGATACTGCATGGAAACAAGTACTTAAGGACTCAGAAGTGTTGGAGATACTTAGAAAGAATCATAAAGATCCTGATGCGGCTCATCAAGGACGAGATTGAATGTACGAGAGAATAAAAACACATTACTATTGGCCTGGAATGTTCAAAGATGTTGATAACTACGTAGAAGCCTGTGAAACCTGTAAGAAGATAAAGTACAAGCAAACATCATCCAAGGCGCTTATGCAAAGTAGACAACCTATTCGACCGTGGGCAGTAGTCGCTGCTGACACTACAGGCCTATTTACGAGATCTAAAAAAGGTCATCAATATTTGTTAGTGATACAAGATCTTTACACGAGGTTCATTGAGCTGTATCCACTTCGTCATCATACTGGGGCTGCGGTGGTCGACTCACTTAGACGCACATTTTCTTTAAGAGGATATCCATTATTCTTGGTAACTGATAATGGTCGAGAGTTTGTCAACGAAACCCTCAAGAAATTTTTGGAGAGTACTGGAGTTAAATTCACTCCGTTAGCAGTCGCCCATCCGCAGGCCAATCCAGTTGAGCGTATCAACAGAACCTTGAAGCCGATGCTCCGAGCGTACATTGATAAAGATCAGACTAAATGGGATGAACATCTGGGTGATTTCCAACTTGCATATAACAGTTCATATCATGCTGCTCTAAAGCTGTCACCTTACTATCTAGTTCATGGACAAGAACCACGATTATCAGGCAAGATTACTGAAACTGAATTAGATGACCTGGATTTTGATAATGAAGAATGGAAAAATCGTGTACAACGTCTCGATGAGTTGCGTCATAAAATCGAAGGTGTGATGCGGAGGGAAAGTGAAAGACAAGGGACATATCACAATAAAAACACACAAATTCCTACAGTTAATTTGGGTGACAAAGTTTTCTACCCAAATCGTAAACTTAGTAATAAAGGCCAAGGTTATAGCGTGACTTTAGGCAATAAATATCTCGGTCCGGCTATTGTATCGAAAATTGTCAGTCCGTTGGTAGTCGAGTTAAAAAATGATAACGGTAAAATACTCGGTACCCATTATACTCCCGATTTAAAACTTCCTCGCAGAAGCGAGAGATTAATTGCTAAGACTAATAGTAAAACCTAATCGTTAATTATAACTGAATTTACTGCGGAAAGATGTTAATGAAATTTTTTTTCATCTTATTAGTCTGGAATACACGGCCGTTTCCTATGCTTAGGATGCCCAGGCCTTCGTGATCATTCGGAACCCGGGTAACAGTCTGGCAGGGGGGGGGGAGATGGAGCAACAGGGTAAATTTAATGAACATAAATAATTAAATAAATTGAATTTGAATTTCGTTTCCCGCCAATAACCGGCCAACGACCTCGTAAGTTGCGAGTTAGTGATGCGACTAGTCACCGGGTGTCGCATGGATCACTAAGGCCAGTCCGTTCATCATTTCCTTAGGTTAAGAAAAGTGGGAATAGGTTTCCGGGGAAGTGAACTGAAAGTGAAACAATATAAGGGACTGCAGAACGTGAAATCGAGAGAGTTATCCAGATGTCGATAGTGGCAGGACGCAAAGCGGATAACCAAGGTAAATGTATAAGTCTACGTCCGCTTTATGTGGAACGAGGCGATTTATTAATTAATAATTGGTCTATTTCATTACCAAGCCTTTGGGCCGATAATTTCCTTAATTAATAATTAACTATCAAATATTAATGCGTACTGACCATTGACAGGTTATCAATTGCAGAAAATTTCATTGTGACGCGAGAGAGTGCGAGGAGAATTCGAGAGAACCCGAACGACCGAACACCAGCTACAACTCATCGTTGGTCACTGAAGTTTTCCTCAAGGTAAAAATTTATAATTAATTAAGGCCTTTAATTTAATTAATAGAGGGCTGAATTAATTATAAATAAATTACTTAATATCTTTCTGCTGGTTTCGTGAAATTAGATTGGTATCTCAAGGCCCGTCGGCCGGTTTAACCACGCGTCTCGTGTTCTCGAAATTTCCGTCAAATTTTTGCCGCGTACTCGCCATTTTGTCTACACTAAAATTATTCTATTCGAGGCCTCTCGGCTGAAATAAAATAATTTTCCGCGTAAATTGTCCGATAAATAAACTTATTTAAATACAATATCAATTATAAAATTATAACAGGCCTGTTGGCCGCGTTAGACGAAATTGTCCGTGTTGTGAAATCTTAGTTTCAGGCCTTGCGACGCCAAATCACTGGCCGAATTTTCTAGTCAATTTCTGAATTTAATTCTAGTCGTTCTGTGATAATAAAATAATTTTTATAATTATAAAATAAGATTTCTAAATAAATAAATTAGAGGTGGTAAAAGACAACTAAATTACAGTAAATGGATATTGAGAAAATTGAAAGAAACGGAATATTTTGTCATGAGTAAATCGAGTGAATATATTTTTGATAAAAGTAGTAGGAAAATTTATCAGTGAAAAATTAATTAATTAATAATTAAATTAAAACCAAAATTCATTAATTAAAAAATATGAAGTGTGACGGGGCGACCTGGTATTCGACTGCCAGGTCAGCAAAAATTAAATTTCGCACCGTTTTATTTTGCGCATTCGCCCTCGCGCTGGAAGTATGTAATTCCGCAGTGTGACGGCAGGGGGTGGATCAGGCACACCTCGTCGCCAGATGCCAGAAAAAATAATCATAACTTGGAAGCCGAGCTGAGCAGTCGCTCAACCTGCAATACTTACTGGTTTTCTGAATTTACTGGTGCTAAACTTTTGTCAGGCAGACGCCTTTTTAGAAGTCTGTTTCTCGTGAAGTTTTTGGTCTTTGTCTTTCCGTCGAGTTCTTTTTGTCCAAGGAGGATCAGGGTCATAGATCAACACCTGGGACAAGTTGATGTAAGTTCCTTGGCATAGAGGTTATATTTATTTTACTACAAAATTTGTCAAACACGAGAGGGTAATTTCCCAAGTAATTTTATCGTCTTTTATTAACTTAATTTATTTATCTATATTTTCATTGACTTTATTTAATTTATTTATTCGCTGTGCATGCAGAACTTTTATTCATCGTCAGTACTTTTCTCGTTACTGTACGAATAATTCTAATTAAATTCACCGCCGTCATCCATAATTATAAATATTAATTCTTGAAAATAAAATAAAATAATATAAAATTTGAGTTTCGGTATCGCGGGCATCCGAGTAAGAATCATCAGGCACACGACGAAAGAGTGTCGCGCATGCGCAGTGGAATTCTGTCCAGTTTCTGTAATTATTTAATTTATAAATTATTTTCCAAAAAAAACTTTTAACTTCAATCATTTATTACTGAATAGATAAACAATTAATTGTAATAAAATGATTCTATTTATACTTATATTGATATCTAATTTTTTATTTCAACCTATTTCCACTATCCTAAATCGAGCCGCGTACTCGGCTATATCAGGCATTTTCGAACCCGGTGCTTAACACCCACACGAGCATTCTTAGAAGGGCTGTCCGAACCTCCTGGTACGAGGAAGCCAGGGCAGACCCTTACAGAAGTGAATTAAGTAAATCAGTGGAAATTAATAAGAATTAAATAATTGTGAAAATTTTATATTGGAAATTTTATTGGTGAAAATTTTATATTCAAAATTTTATTAGTGAAATTTTTATATTGGAAATATCGAGTTCTATTAATTGAATAAAAGTTAGTGATGTCATTAAGTACAAAATCAAATAAAGTAAAGTAGAGTCAATTAGTGTAAGGGAAAACTGTGTCTGTGATTTAGGTCCGGTAGACAGGTTAAGTTTGTTTAAATAATTATACATCCAGGGGATGATTTTAAATTAATATTAAGGTTTACCGTCCAGGGGACGAGATATTTCAACGTGGGTGTGTGGGTGTGGAAAACGTCCAGGGGACGCATAGTAGTTTGTCATAAGGAAAACGTCCAGGGGACGCATTTGTTTGTCATAAGTATATTAGTTTGTCATAATAAATAATTACTGTCGTGAGGTTAATAAAATAAAGCACGGTCTTTTTTTCCTCTCTCACAAAATATTACAAACGACCCTGAGTAATAAATTAATCTGATTTAATTAAAATAAAATTTTACAACATCCGGTTCTGAAAGGCCGAGTCCATCTTCCAGTGGTGCCCTATTATTCGACTATAATACTAGGTGCGACCAGACTTGGCAAGAATAATCTCTCTGTCATATAATGCTCACAGAGCCTCAATGAGCCACAAATGATGTCCAAAGAGCCTTAATGAGCCTCAAATAATACTGATTGAATTTAAATTACATTCGATCGAACTCGTAAAATTATTATTATTATTATTATAGATTCATTGAGTCAAGACTAGGTTCATTTCATGCTAATCGAAGCTTATTGAAGATCTGTGAGCATCATTTGAGGCTCAATAAGGCTATATGAGCATGATTTGAGGCTCAAAATACTTTTTTAGCTGTGAGGCTTGATTGAGGCTAACTTGGGTATAATGAGGCAAGATTGAGGTTCGATGAGGCTAGATATTATGACCCGGGAAGTTATTGTATTATAGCCATTATTAGCAACCTCAGCTGTATGACGCGTAGGTATTGAAGAATCCTGATTATAGCTTCGCTATTTAAATACTGTTTCATTAAATCTGCACACGATAAATCACATTGATTATATGCTAAACTTCTGTTTTGTCTAGCCTGTAATACACTGTGTAGAGCGCAAGTTAACCGTGACTGGTGTAAGGCTAGTACTGACGAGTTGTTTGATAAATCTTTGATCTTCATAAAAGGACGACAAAGTAGGCCCTTCAAGTATGTTTTTTTTGAGGTTTCCTTTTGTAAAAATTTTCATCGCATTTTGACAAAAATAACGGAGCTGTATATGCACGTATTTGATCAATGCCTCGCCATCATAACGTTCAAGGCCATGCTTTCTTATGAACGCGTTATTTTAAACTTTCCGTTCTTCTGACAACAGTGTAAATGTAAATTCAGGAGCTAAAATCCAATGTGCCGTATCACCATTAGTTAGAGAAGTAACACCGGTTTTCTTTGGTAAAAACTCTCGTGCGTTGTTAATGAAGCCTTGAATATGTATTACAAGAGCCACAATAATCTTTACTATAAAACAAATTCACAGTTTCTGAAGTATTTTATTTTCAATTTCAACCAAATATCTTATTTCGCTTGGCCGGCAAAATCTATAGTTACATGCCTGAAGGCGTCTATTTCTAATGCACTCTCATATTCAGCATACACTATGTCACGTAGCGATTCAAAATTATTTAGATTTTAATTAGTTGTAAGTTAAATATTTGAATTATGTGTTTGAATTTGAATCGTTACGCGGGCATTCCACCATTTCGCCGATGGAGACGGCAGTCCGTGCACAGTGCTAGCGCATGCGCGCAGCGTATGAGAGAGCACGTGTGCGAAATAATTTTATTTTATGATTTAAAAATACCAACCATTGATTTTTGTTAATTTTAAGTATTTGTGTATGATTTTAAAACAGTTGGGATGCATAATCAAGCGTGACATTATGCCCTAAAATTTATTTAACATATAATTTTCATTAAGCTTGTCATCCGAGTGGGGATGTCATTTGATGTTTGGGAAAAATATTGACCACCGGGTAGGGGAAAATCAATACCTAGGCCATATTCTCGACGTCAATTCTATGATTTTTAAATAATTATTATTCCATTTATTAGATAAAATAAAAACATGCATATGTTATCAATAAATAGTTCGTATATAAAATTAATTATTCATGTATCATTCAGGTGTCGAGAATTTATCTTTATAATTTATATTGATAACTTAAAACTAGGCCCAGGGCTAGTAGAAATAATCGCAATAGTAATTAAGGGCGATGGGCGCGCCACGTGGACGACGACCAACAGGTGGAGGATAGAGTAATTAAATTAGAAAGATACGGGCAGTTATTGTGTGTGGACGCTGTCCTTTGTGCATCATTACATTTTTATTATGTTCTGCTAAGAGTACAGCTATTAAAGTTCACCGGGTGAATTAGCTCATATTTTTTTCAACTCATATTATTTGGTTGTCTGGAGAATTAATTTTGAGTAAGTACTTTGAATGTCTTTCGCAGCATATATTTTCATATGATAACCTCACCCGGTAGTTGTTGGTCGCCGCGGCAAGTGAAATGGAGTTGTTAATAATTGACTGCTGAATGATACATGGTATTTATTATAAATAATTATTATCAATTATCGTTGGATAAGTCCTATCTTATTGTTCAAAATATCCAGATATTTCTATATATATGTATAAAACATATGCAACGTAGGTAAACGTTGAGGTCAGTAGCGAGTTTGGCAACTCCCGGATGTAGCCGAAATGCACGAAACTTTTCGAATTGTCTAAGCTCGTACCTGAACAAATAACAATTACAAATATTGTCATTGAACAAATTTTATTTTTTCAAACAATATAATGAATAATACAATAGAATAATTTTTTATTATGAAACTGAAACAGGCAAAACTAAAGAATAATTGAGCTTAATTATTAGTTCAGAATAATTTATAAATTACTATTAACTAATAATTAATAAATTAATTATTTATTATTTAATAATGACCAAGGAAATCTAACTAATAATTGAACTTAAAAATATTAAAATCCTACAAATGAAATTTGTTTAATTACAATATTTTTAATTGTAACTGGGTGAAGCTGCAATATAGCTTGAGTAGCTAAGCTGCGCAGTGGTACTGTATTGAGAGCACCTGACACCCGGCGCGTGGTGATAAATAAATTCATATTGTTTAAACTAACTGCGATCAGTGAAATTTTCTTAAGGTATCAATAACTTTAATAAATAAGGCATTTAACTGTGACAATTGATACATACGTATCGCGATTTAACCATTTTTATTTTTCTTTCAAGCAAGGTTTATTAAACTACACCCAAACCCTTCTCGTTGAGATCCTTTCACCTTTCGCAGGTACCTATGTAAGTGCGTGCACGATGAGTAAGAATAGACAAAGATCGGCAGGTATGATAATATACCTGTCTCTCCCTCTCTCTCCAATAAAAGCGACAGAGTTTATGCTCAAACCCAACTACGTCACTTAGCCCTATACTCATCTTGCATCCACGCTTACCTACGTACATCTATTTACAATACAGTTATAAGAGAGTGTGTTCGGGCGTAGTACCCAAAAAAAAGTTTAGCTGCGACTCAGCGGGACACCTGCACGTGTACACCGGACTTCTAATTAAAATTCAAACATATGCAAAGATTATATGACCATCTCATTTCCATATTCCAAGTCACCTATGACATTTCGAAAGTCATACCCGGATCTATGTACTTCCAATAGAGCATTTACTCATCCGTTGGTGTTTACACAAAAATAATATGATTCAATTTCCATATATGGACTTTTCTAATTTTTAGAAAGGTACCTAAACCAGATCCATGTACTTACTCATCATGTTGTTGCCCGAAATGATGAGATGGACCGGTTGGTTGCATAAGAAAAAATATGACTATCCCATCAAAATTAGAGTATATAAACTGCCGAAAACTAACGAAGGCAGTCAATTGCTAATCAGAACTAACCTCTGTCGGATCTCGAGTCACTCACTAAGTAATCTCTGCCGGTTCTCGCTCCGAAGTTCTATAAGTTCAAAATCTTTGATTAGTTCTATCGGCCTAAGTCCGACTAGTACCGCGAATCAGAGATAAAATCTTGATCGTTGTACATGTGACGGTCCACCGCCTAGGCAATCAGGCTCCTTGGCCAAATACCTAGATTTTAACCTTGCGAAAATCGCGGCCGATTGGACTCACCAGGATCATCGATCTTGTGACGGTCTATAGCCTAGGAATCCAGACTCGTAGGTCGAAACCCTAAATAAAATAAAATATTCTTACTCGTACTCGACAGCTAGAGGAGAGTATCCGCTTGGCACCCCAGTAGCTCCGAGTCCGAAAAGTGCATCGAATTCCGCTGAATAAAATCCCTAAGCCACGGGCAGGGTCCCAGCGAATCAAACAAAAACAATTCCGCGATCATAAATTCAAAGTGGTGAATTGTGAGAGAGTGTGTTCAGCGAGATTGTAAACCACCTCAAGCTTAGTGGTAAGTTAATTATATTTGTTTAATTTTAGTACACACATGTAAAACAACATTATAATTTTATAAGAATATACAGATTCTTTTCTTTTTTGAATCATCTTTCTCTTGTTTATACCTCTTACTCTATCATTCTTAGGTCAACGGGTACAGAAAGAGACAAACGTAAAAGAACAGAGACTTCTCGAGGGCCCACATTCACCGACCTGCTTTCCTCTCGCTTTAAAATCCTTGACCTACCCTAAAGCCACGCAGGTCAACGATCGGGATTGTCTATCGTACTTCTGCTTGGTACGAAATAGACTTATTTAGTATTCAAAACTTGCCAAATATTAAACATTCTCACACTAGCCACGTGACGGTCCTATTAGGCTCCTTGGTTGAGTTATAGAATAAATATTGTGGGTAGTTTTACTAAATAATTGATTAATATAAACCCTCCGCCCGTCGCCTTCATTCTCTCCGATCGTGACATGACCAATGAAAAAGAACTTCATTTTTTTACCAAGAAGTCAATGAAATTTTCATTTGCTTACTTAAAAGTTAATTAACGATAGGATAATATCTAAATAATTCTAAGCTATTAATATTTCAATAAAAAATAGATAATTGACAATAAATCCTGAAAATTTCATTAATTTATCTTTAACGGTTGTTTTGAAATCTATTTTTCAATTAAAAGAACTCAAAATTATCATTGTTAAAAAAATTATTGTTGCAATGAAAATTTTGAAAAATCGTTTGGGAAATTGATTTTTCATCGTGACTACTTAAAAAACAAATTCATAGACTTAATTTTTATGATCAAAATAAAAATGAGAGGTCCACTTGACGTGATCCAACTCATCTGCAACAAGTGATTTTATTAAATTTTGATTCGACAATAAATGTTCTTTAATTATAAGTAATTACTTTTTTACATACCTCTTGTGATACAAAAAAATTCTTTAAATCTATCTTTATATTTTCCTTTTACAACTATTATTTTTTTTAAACAATCACGATGGTATCCAACTCAACGGGCAATTGCAACATCGAATTTAAAATCACCGTATTTGAACATTTTTTTATTACGAAATAAAAGTTTTAAATAACATCCCTAAAATTTTCGCTCATCAAATTCACACACATCTCCATTTTCACTGAACATGAAACACAGCTTAATTTTTAATTTTCACCATGATAATATATATCAAAAATGATACATTTAAAATGTATCATAAACATTTTCTTTTTTAATTTTACAAATATAACAATATTTTTACCAATCAGTATTTTACGATGCCAATAAAATTTTTTAGTTATGTTTTATCATGTGGTATTACGGAGCAAGCTTCGGAATTTACTGTGCTTACGACTACACGCAATTTACTCCGAGACGCAGGCGAAACTACGCTGTTGTATCCTTGTGTTACGTTCTGAGGTAATTAAGTCAATTTTAATAAGGTTTTATTATAAAAGACAAAACCTATGAGCAGCCGTCTCGGTAATCTCGTTCTTGGCTTCCTTATCTCGCGAGCTCTCATAATGAAGGATTGTTTAATTCAGACACCTGGGCATGGTAACCTGAGACGATCGTCGGTTATTCTCAGAATCGGAATATTATAACAACCGCATTCTTCAGTTGCGTTCTTTTACCCGCAGTGAGTCATCATCAGCCACCCTATGTTTACCGAGACTTACCAGTACTCGTCTTTTTATTTTATTAAAATTTAACTCGGTATAGTCTTTTTCCTTACTCTATGATTCTTTGTTCTGGTTATAGATAACAGCTACTCCGTATTTTAACGTTGAGGCGTATAAATTATAATATTACCACTGTATCTATTCTCTAAAAATTTTAACAAGAGGCAGCTGTGTAAACTTAAACACAAAGCCGAGATTACAATAAAATTTCTTATAAATCACGATGTCCAAGGTGGCCATTGTTACCAGCTCCCGCAGCCGCGAGTCATGCCTTATCGATAACTCCTTATCCCCCTGGCCTAGCTACATATCTTATCCTACATACACTTCCCCTATCCTGCCTAGAACAAAGAAAATCTCACCTATCATTTCTCCACCTTCTCGTTACCCCATCTTGTGATATCTCATCCCACCTCCTCTAAATTTCTATCAAGTACAATTTTGGGGCCCACCTACTTCTCTCCTCCTTGTAAATTGTATCTCTCTTTAGTCTAAATGAACTATGTATCTATCTCCCTTATCAAGGGGCCAGGTTTTCCACCCACTCACAACCAAGTTGAGATATATTGGTTCCCTTCAAAAATGGGACCACCCATGCCCCTGTTTCTGACTCAAAAAAAAAAAGAACTTAATGCCCCCAGTTGATCGAAATATTCTCCCAGTAGTTATTCAGTTCGAGGGTATATAAAGACCCATCGGTTACCACGCGAGAGTCGCCGTATTCCATTTTTTTTTTTCTTCTTCTCAGAGTAATCTGCAACTTAAAAATTCTGAACAACGCTCCAGAAGTATAACTCGTTCGTCTACATAAATCAGTTAACCCAATTTTTAACCCATTAACCCGTCATTGGAGCCAATGTTTGTTCGATTTTCATGAACTTTCTCGGTCGATTCGGGAGTCATTAAATTACAAGGCAATTTCTCGAACAGTTTCATTTTTTTTTTATTTAACTTTTTTTTTATTATCTTGAACCTCGGTTGTGCGGGACATCTAAGTCAGATTCGGTGACTCATACTAAATTCTAACCTCGTTATTTCGGCCTGATTACCATCCGAAGGTTCGACTATCGACAATCTTTCATTCGAGAGTAGTTCTAAAATTAAATAAAGGTAAGGTGATTAGTGAACTTGCAAAAGAAGCAACCACACCAGCAGAACATAGAACGCCTCCAATCTACTCGCCGCCACGCCACAGCAGCGAAAACTGGGAGCATCCGAGTGTATTGTCCAGCCACCACTGATTATTGTGATCGTCATCAAATTGTACATCTTCAACCTAATTATCAATAAACCAGCAAAGTAGTAAGTCCTGACATTTTTATTACTAATCTTAAGAACATACACTCTCCTCCTATCCATATCCATGCTCGGCACCAAATAACGTGGTCCCCGTTACCCGAGTAAAGGACCGGTGTCTTGACTCAAAATAAGGGACTGAATTCTATGTTGTGTCATTTCGGACGTAACACTTGTCTCCTGCACGAAAAATCAGATTGCCAGTTTCTTTTATCAAAATATATTTTTCTTAAATTTTCGAAATTGAACTTTTTCTTAGAATGGCTGCAGATGATTTGAAGGTAACTGCAACATCTATATACATTCAATTTTTTTTAAATTTCCAAATCATGCTCGTAATTTTTGATTAACATGTGAGGAAAAAGCTACATTTATCTACTTTTTTTCACCTGGCTGCAGGTAAGTATAACAATCATAGAGATGATTGCCTACTACAGTAAGGTATATAATATACAAAATTGACGGTGTTAACTTACTACATGTAATTAACATGAAAAGGTAAAAATTAAAAATAAATTAGTTGTTGATTAAATCATTATTTTTAAATGACGCAGACTTATGGTGGCAGAGGTTGTTTTTTTAACTTCATTATATTCAAATCAGCCTAAGAAAAATTGATTCATCTAATTAACAGATATGGGTATGTTTTTCTAATCCCGAATCTCAGAATAATACACTTATTCTCCATACTCTTAACTCACCATCTCCCACACTCGACTCGACACGCATTCTACTCTATCTCTCTCTAATGCACAGACTCACTTTTATTCCACCTCCAACTCCACCTTCTCGACAATATCATGTCACAATATATATATATATATATATATATATATATATATATATATATATATATATATATATATATATATATATATATATATATATATTGTGACCGGTTATGAAGATCGCCTAGAATCCGTCAGACGAACTATCCCCGCACAATTTACTTGGCTTACCTGGTCCGGCTTCTGCAGCTGTTGGGCGCCAGGTGATGTATCAATCACCAATTCAATTTTTGAAAGGAGTCGGCTCAGGGTGCGGATAGGGAATAGGATAGGTACTTAAATTTACGTCAAATAATTATTCAGTTTTAAACAAAATTAATTATTCGTATATTAAACCAAAAAGTTAAATTGATCGATCTCACACAAATAGTCGGTTACATCCAGACTATAAATTGCCGTGGTCGGCTGACTCGATATAATGTAATAAGAAATAGGAATTCAAATAAACAACGAACAAAATCTATTTTTTTATAATTATGTGTCACGATTGGAGATCGTGATGGGCGTAGGTACGATATTCGTATAAAGTATAGTGAATAAAAAGGTACTTACATTGATCAAGGACCGATCCTATGACCTGGGCTCACGTGACCAAATGCTCATCTTATTCTATTTTATATTTAATTCGCGCCCACACAATATTGTTGAAGACAATATTGATAAAACCCAAAACGATTTCCAATTTATTATGTGACTGATCTAATTTCACAATCAAACGTCGAGCGGTAAACGTAAGATTGTGTACCCCCTACTGTGAACTATCGGTCTGAACGGCTAGACAGGTAGTAAAATAAGGGATAAAGGAAGGTGGGTTGCCGAAAAGCCTCGTGAAGCTATTATCTCGTTGTTAAAGTAAAATTGTCTGATAAATAACGTTTTTCAAATGTTTTATGTTAACGAGTATTTATTTATTAAATGACTCAATATTCTCAAAATACAAAAGGGGTTACAAATGGCAATATTAAGAATAGTAAATATAAAAGCAAATGTTTCATGCATATGGGTTACAATTATTTCAGAGTATATAAAAATAAAAATACCAAACAATGGTTACAATATTCAAAAACTTACCCTAAACAGGTTTTGGTGAGGTGTCAAGACTGTCAGCAGTTACACAGGACACTTATTCACGACGCGTTCTCGCGGTCAATTAATGTGATTTTAAATTTATCGAATTATTTATTTATTTAGTCTACCTTGTTGTAGAAGCTTCAATGGTTATGCGTTTTTAAATCTCTGTAGGTTAAATTAAAATGAAAGTCTTCGCGCTTTTCGCGGTAAAATAATTTCAATGTATTCAAATTCTTCGCGTCTTCGCGGTAATATAAATTTATAAAATCTTCGCGTATTTTTCGCGGAAAAAAAAATATTTCTAAATATTATTCAAATTCTTCGCCTTTTCGCGGTAAAATATTCTTTAAAATCTTCGTATTTATCGCGGTAAAATATTCTTTAATTCTCCACGTTTCTCGTGGTATATTTCAATATAAAAATAATAAAATGAATGAAATTAAATGGATTATAATAAGATGAAGATAATCAATGCTGTACCGGTGCTAAACGGTTGATATTAGTTCACGACTTACAACGATCAAGGACCAATCGTACGATCTGGGCTCACGTGATCGGATGCTATACGCTAATATCGCGTTGATTATGCTTCTGAAGCTAGTAGAAAATAATATACCGATTATACGAGTGCTTACGACGATCAAGGACCGATCCAATGATCTGGGCTCACGTGACCGAATGCTCAATCGGGATATCAATCCTCTAGCCACGAACACCGTCAAGTGTCCGGAGTTCGGTAAGGTTCAGAGTTTGATTCCCAAAAGAACTGATGAGCTAAAGTCCATGGTCTTTTTATATGATCCTCGCATATGAAAAGTGGTGGTAACCAGTTTCCCACATGAGAGGACGCGGACTCGCTCGAAAGTTCTAGGCCCATGCACACGTGTGATCCCTGGGAAACAGATTTTGACTATTAAGTAGGCTGGCGCCACTCTGTCGCTGAGCATGCCCGTGTAGGAAACCATAAATTTGGAGGTTTCTATTAGCTTTCTCTAATTTCCAAGAATCACATGCAGGTGCGCATGAGTTGGGTGGTCTATAATTTTAAGATGAAAAATCAAAGAATATCACCGCTTCTATGCTTAGATTAGTTAAATGGGAACGGATACATGAATTTCAAAAGTACATTAAGTAAAAATGATGAAATTTCCAGAAAGAGAAGATATAAAATACGCGTGGTCCATTAGTACAATACGACTTAATTGTAAAGCGTTAACAACGCTCAAATAGGTATTTTTGTCCGGTACGACTTTCTGGCGTCAGTAAGTCGGCGTCATAAAAAAAAAGGTCTAAGTGCATGAGGTTTTTGGGTTCTCACGTATAGGGTGAACCGTTATGCGATCTACACTACTGATGTTCACTCTGTTAATTATTATATATATAAAAAAACAGGACTGAAGGTCTATTCGGAACGCATCGTTTTGTGTTGCTGCCTGTGTCTCACTGTTTCTGACTATGTCGCCATAGTTCTTGAGAAAAATAGGTTTCTCATGTACTTATTCTTCTCAAGAGAGAAAAATTATATATATATATATAAAAAGAAAAAAAAATTCTTTTATATTTTTACGACTTGTAAGGATACGAGTTGAACGTATCAGCCGTGACATATGACTCGACATAATTATTGTGACAATCATTTACTCCGGGCTGCACCCGGTATTGCAACTGAGCGGCAAAGTGATACAAATTCAATTGTCACTCGCACCCGTCGGTAACTCGGTTTCTAACTACAATTAACATCAAAATGTTGGCTTGACGAACTAAAATAATAATGATAATACTAAGATTCTAATACTAATCCCCGGGCTTCGGGACAAAACAAAAAAACAAGAAACGAAAATAGCGAGACTCGAAATGCGCGGTTTTACATTAATTGAACACTAATCCAATAAAATACCAACAAAATAAAGTAATCAAATTCAAAATCAACGCTTAAATCTCAATATTATCTGTACAGACAAGTACGGTAATCAAACGCTGCCAATTCAAATTACAAAACAGAGCAAAATCAACATATACCAGCGGAATAATTTGAGTTGAAAACGCCTAACCCAAATATAAGTTAGCAGATACTTTGATTGCAACAAACTCCGGCGTCAACTTGAGTTATTCCTCGAAACAAATTAGTCAGACTCGCTCATTGGTCGATGTTCTCGAAATCTCAGATAACCTTCGGCTTCACGTGGTCAATCGAATTATAATTGCGGGACGGAGACGGCGTCTCCCAATTCCCCAGGTACGGGATGATCCAACTAGCAATTGATAAATTGTGACTTGCTCAATCCCTGACTGCGTCGATGACTGGTTGTGGATACTGTGTCGTTTCAAGTAACTATCCACACGCGGAAAAAAAAGGAATCACCGATCTCGGTGTCGCAGAAGAAATCCCTGGTACGGATTTCTCTCCTATTCCATTTAACGACAGTACGTCTTCTACACGCCACTCACGGCTTATTTCAATACCGGAATCTCGGACTATATTTCTTATTAATGTAACAATCGGTACACCTGAGTCACCACTCAACCGAACCTTAAGTTCAGTAATTTTTCCCTTATTTTTCTTTTTATATATTTTATAAGAATTAACCTGGAGAATTCGGAGCACACTCACCAAAGATACAATAAGACAGGAGTATCCATACATACGTATATGTGCATGAGTTTTGTACATATGTGTGTGTTATGTATATGTGTACGTTGACCATATATGGATATCTATGACGCATTTTGAGCTTGCTCTGAATTCCTACAGAAAAATATGCTAGTATGAACGTCAAATTACAAGAGGGAGAGACGTAGATAAGAACAAGCAACTAGAAAATAGTATGTCTTTCCTTCTCTATGCACAGCTGCACCACTACGGCCGATCCCTTATAAAGAATCCACCGACTCAATGTCTTCCAGATCTCCCACGAAAAGATTTCTCTTAGTCTTCCGCGGCCGCGAGTCCCTCATCATCATAAAAGTCATCGTAAAGGGTTCAATAAATTTGTCAAAACATTTCCTTGTTCTAGTTCAACTCAAATTTTTACGACTTTTCTATTTTAACCATCTGTTACCAATGGGCCTCACGTCTCCCGCGGATCCTTACTATTTTTTTTTTCAACGTAGAAATCTTTTACTAATTTTATTTTATTTTTAATTGCATTTCTCAGAAGTGTCGAAAATATCGGTAGTAAATGTCAGTATATGTTTTGCAGAAACATTGTTTTTACAGAATCTCACGGTCTCCCGCAGATTCTTACTTTTCCTTTTTCCACCATAGAAAGCTCTTCTATTTTAAATTTTAATTACATTTCTCGGAATCACCTAAAATAATGGTAATAAATGTCATCATAGAAATGCAGTCTCCAAAAAATTACATGGTCCCCCACAAAACCCCTCCGTTCCTTCTCCTATCACTGAAGATTTTTCATCTCAATTTTGTATTATTTTTACAACTATATTTTCCTAGAGTATGTAATATATCGACCGTAAATGTCATTATAATTTTATTACTTTATTCTTAAGCGGTCCACAATGGACTTATTCTTCTATTTACATCGTGTTTACTACAAAATTTTTACTTAAAATATAAATTTCGCGACTTGAATTTTATTCTTAAAACCTTTCATCGCGAGGTCTGGGCATCTAGACTCCTAGGTCGGATACCTAGAGTAAAATCATTTGAGTTCGCAATAGAATTAACTAAACTCTTTCACGTGACGTCCACCGCTTAGGCAACCGGAGTCCTTGTTCGGGAATAGTTTATCCCTCTTATAAAAATCATTTAAAGAATATATATATCATCATAAATTCACTAGAAAGTAAAGCCGGCCTATCAGTTCAGCGTGCATAGCATTCTCGTAAAAATATTCAATCTGTAAATCTCGATAAAAATTGTAAAAATATTGTAAACTCCTGTGTACACAGATTCAAATTGGTGAATCTGAAGTGAGTGTGTGTGCAGGTATATCAACCCATTGGGGTAAGTTCATTATTATATTATTTTGTAAAATTAAATCTGTCAATATGCTACACATGTTTTTGTATGCATTTGTGTTTTCATTTACTGTCCTTTTCTCTGGCATTCGAGTGCTGGTAATTTAAGTCATAGTAACATTAAAGTAAGACAGAGAAAGAACAAGGTCTTCTCGAGGGCCTATATTCATCGACCCAATATCCCTCTCGCTTAGAAAAAACCCTGACCTACCCTGACGCCAGGCAGGTCATTGAACGGGACCGTCTATAGTACATCCGCTCGGTACAAATAGGCAAGTAAGTTGTAAAGCAACACGAAATTATAAGATTCTTACATCAGCCACGTGATTGCAGATCCTTGGTTGGATGACAGAATAAAAAAATTTCCTACATTAATCTATTAATTAATAATCGGTGCTCAAATCCCTATATTCTCACACTAACCATGTGAGGTTCAATCGAACTCCTTGGCTGGGTTATAGAACGGGGAAAATCAGCATTCTGATATTAAATAATAAATTTAAAATTACCCTTTCGCTCGTCGCCTTCACTCACTTCGATCGTGACATTAACAATGTCCAAAAGTTTGCTTCGATAATTCCAAATGCCATTAAATTATTCAACTGCACAACAAACACGTGTCAAGCACAACGAGGTACGATCCAGAATAGCGTCGTCTGTTTTCGTCCGCAGGTTCCCGCCTTTAGTTCAGGGCTTCCTCACTTAGCGGCTCTTCGATGGGGTTTCAACCGGGCTGCGATCCTCATTGTGACGGTCGATTTCAAATCCCACTTGAGATGGTCGGTGTCAATTCGATGTCACTCTGGTTTTAATTATAATTGCTCTATTCCAGCTACTATTTGCTGGAGAATTCTTCGCTCGAGCTGTTCGTGCCCCTTGGCCAAGTTGTTCGGACGTTTTAGATCGCTTTGTAGACTGACTCACGATCCGATGTCAAGTTCGGAAATTTCCGCTAGCGGTAATTTTACCAAAGTCGTCCCACGACTATTCCGGGCAGTTGTTGTTGGGTTGGTCCTGTCCTCTTGGTGTCTGCTGACCAGCAAACGAGTCCCTGTATCTTAAACTAATAATACCAACCTAAACTAACTTAATTACTAATGAACTTATTACTATTATTAATATTTCGAGTCTCGGATCCTTCTCGTACCAAGCTGCCAACTGAACGAATTAATTGATATAAATTACGCCGAAGAGTCATTTGAAAGTCGGGATCGGCTGAGTCAAAATACGAGAGCGGCCAAAACAAACATAACCTTACAGTATTTAAAGAAAAAATAATGTAAGGATTTAAAGTAATGTACGGATTCAAACAAATGAAGTAACCACGTGTCGGCTTCGAATTAAGCAGTGAAATTTTAAATGTCACAATATATATATATATATATATATATATATATATATATATATATATTGAGACAAACCGCTTTTCATTTCGCGATTTTTACCAGCAGCCACCAGAATTCGCGGGTTGAACCCTGGCTTAGGCTGGCCTCTAACAAATTTTATTTTACTTGGGACAGAGCAATGGGCTAGAGTTCTTGCAAAGCAAGGACTCGCACTTATTCAAACTCGGCAACGTATATAAAATTCTGTTAACTCACCTCACGGCTTATTATTTATAAATTATTCCTTATAATTAATTTATTTATCGTATATAACTTAGTCAATCAGTATTATGTCTTATTAAATAATTTTACCAGTGATTTAGGATATGACTAAAAGGTAGTAGATAGAATATGAAGTTATACAGAAAATATGCAAGTTTATTGCCAGTTATAATAATTCTCAATTACTTACAATAAATGTCGCTGAACAATACAATTTAGGTGGTCCGAACAATGGATGGCCACGTAGAAAGCGTTGGTTGTTAATATCAAAGAATACACTGATTTTATATTTTATAATTAATACGCTGATACTACAAATGTATCAGCGGTAACGTACTAATGAACTTAACAAATTAAATATAAATCAAATAAAATATATGATATATAATGGAATCGCAAGCAGAGTTGCCAGTATAATATAAAGTATAATACTAAAAATGAATAAGAATAAATTGATTTAATGCAAGTGAATCGCCGGTTAATAATTAATTCAAAATATTCAAATACGTCTAAACGCTACTAAATCCAAGATCGAAGTCTTTGACTCATGATTGAGGGTCTGGGACTTGCCTCTGAACTCTGTCCCCACTTCACCCTTACGGTCATGCGTCGATGTGAAAATTAGTCATGTGACCACGGCACTATGACTTGGGTAGTTTCAGACGACAAGAAGACGGGGAAAAATGGGAACCGCAAGGCTGAGGACGACGAAGACAATTCACATTGTCTCAATATATATATATATATATATATATGGGTCATTTTCAGTTAAGAAATAAATCGCTTATTGATAAAACGCGGCACGATAAAAATTTGAAAATTTAATTAAAAATCATAATGTTTTAATCAAAACAATCGTTCTAAACGTGTCTGCAAGGCGATCAGTCAATTTATTAATTGTATCTTGTTTTATAAGAAACCAGGGGAGATACTCAATCCAGGGGAGAGACTTGACAAACAGAGTAGGATACTTTGAGAACAAGGAAAGGACTTTAATGTTATTTTATAATAGAAAACAACTTTTTATTTAAGTACTAACTTTATTCAGCCATTTTATAATTTTAATATCAATCCTCAATTAGTAGTTAATAATAATTAGTCTTTAAATTTTCAAACAGCTTTCAGTATATACTAGTAGTACAGGGTAACTTCAAAATATAAGTTATTATTTGAATTATAATCTTAGCAATAACATGAATTATTTCCGTATTAAAATCGTTGATTATCAATCCTTAATTGTTAGTTACTAATAATTAGTCTTTTTATTTTCTGTAAAAAAACATAATAATTGAGTTTTTTCAATGAACTATATTGTGAATACATTTATACGTTCAATTAAATAACAATATGCAACCTTTAAACAATAAAAAAACAGTAAAAAAAATTCTAGTTTAAAGCTTTCACATCTCCCCTGGATATCGTGTCTTTCCCTTGGACTTTACAAGACAGGGGAGATATAAAAAGGGGAGATACTTTTTAATACCAAAATCAGAAGTAATGACAAATGTATTTATTGTACGCGATTGACCAAAAAAACTTAGAATCTATACACAACAAGAAGTAAATATACAGATAAATTAAAATTTTTAGATAAATATTTTTGAAATAAAACTTGCCAGGGAAGAGACTTCATTCACTCGTTTCCAACTATATCCACAGAGTGTCAGTCATAAAATAAACAACAAAATGACTGCGCACCTAGTTCGAGTGGAGCTTACTACAAAGTATAAATCCAACGACGTTCGTTCAAGGTCTTCAATTCCCGTGAGTCAGTAAACAAATGCCGATTTTACAGGAAAATAAACATACCAGGGGACGAGACGCAAAATGTGGAGGACAAACTTGGACGTAATTTTTTTTAAGAAAAAAAAATATCATGCAATTTCACTCGCTTGATTACGAGAATTTATTTAATTTATTTTGTTGAGATATATAATTTAAATAATTTATTTGATTCCAAAACTCTTTTAATTACTAACACATAAACAGAATCTGCGCGGGGACAAGCCAGGAGAAAGATCTTTTCTGAATTTGAGTTAAAATTGTGGCTAAATTGAATAAAATTGAGAAATGAATTTGAGTGACCACTCACATAAGGAAGAGTTTTAAAAAATAATTACATTTTTTCCAATAAATTTTTTTAAAAATGATGATTTTTCACCATGAACGTCGGATTTCCGTCTTAACTGAGAATGACCCGTATATAAATATTAGGGTGCTTGGTTTCCGGTGAAAGTATTTCTCTTGTTGTCCACCAAGCAAAATATTGTTTTGTATGCTAAAACAATCAATTGTAATTTTTTTTTTGATATTATATTTTTCAAATTATTAAAATTACTAAAACTCGGAAGCTACGGAATTTAGCGGCTTGACTCATTGGACTTTTTTTAAAGGAAATTAAATTTCCTATAAAATTCCGATTAATGTTTTTAGTCTATTTTCAATGGTTTACGTTCTGCAAGCCAATGAAGATCGATTTTATTAGAAAAATGACTTCCGCAATAGACACAAATGAAACAGCTGGAATTACAGCTAAGTTACTTTGGGCACTTTTGAAGAACACCAAATGCCCTACAATTTGCGACCAAAACCACGTCGATATCATAAATCGCAACTGTGTATTAGAAAGTTAAAAAAAAAAGTAATTTAATTTACGTGTATTTTGAATGGGAAATAGTTGAAATCAAATGGAAAGTGCTTAGGATTAGTATTAAGAGCTCAAACTTGGCAGGAATTTTTGTTTCAGCATAAAAAACAATATTTTGCTTGATGAGCAGGGAAAAACATTATTTCGCCGGAAGTGAAGCACCCTATTATATACAGAGTGTCCCAAAAGTCGCGCCCCAAATTTCAAATCTCGATAGAGGACAAAATTCTGAGACAAAAAGTCTTTCACGATTTTTTAACCGAACAAACAGGTGAATTGTTATTAATTAAACAAAATAGCCAATCGGAAAAAAGCATGAACGCGAAAGAGTAGAGTGGGGTAGAAATCGAGGAGATCGGGGGAAAACATCAACAGCGTAGGCACTCGGCTGTCGTTCAAGGGCACTCACAACGCGTGGTGCACATGAACGACGATTGTATTCATTTTTTTCCTAATCTTCATAAAAATACAGTCACGTGGAACAAAATTTTATTTTTCTTATCAACTGACTGCTAGTCAATCGACTGCCAACAGTTAGAAGGACTGTGGAGATTTT
The DNA here is from genome assembly GCF_026212275.2 of Microplitis demolitor. NCBI lineage: Eukaryota > Metazoa > Arthropoda > Insecta > Hymenoptera > Braconidae > Microplitis > Microplitis demolitor. Next base: position 9,559,893 of record NC_068546.1, read on the forward strand.
TTTTTTCAAAAAATCGACTCTAAAAAAAAAAATAAAATGAATTTTGAATTTTTTTTTATTAATTGAATGACAGTCAGTTGACTGCTACCAGTCAGAAGGACAGCAGCGATTTTTTTTCAAATCGAGTCAAAAAAGAAATAAAATAAACTTTTAATTTTTTCTTGCAACTGACTAACGGTCAATCAACTGCCAACAGTCATAAGAACTGCGGAGATTTTCTTTTTAATCCAGTCCAAAAAAATAACAATTGACTTTTTACTTTTCTTATCAATTGAATGACAGTCAATCGACTGCCACTAGTTACAGCAGATATTTTTTTTTTAAATCTAGTCCTGCAAAAATAAAAGTTGACATTTTATTTTAATATCAACTGAATGACAGTCAATTGACTGCCAGCAGTTACAGCAGAGATTTAATTTTAAAAATCCAATCTTGCAAAAATAAAAATCAACTCTCTATTTTTCTTATCAACTGAATGACAGTCAGTAAACTGCCACCAGTGAAGATGACAGCAATTAATTAATGTAACGGGACCGTTAGGTCCACCTCCGTTTGACGGGAGGCCGATACCTCACCCTTTTGGGTATACTCGCGCTACGTAACCCTATTTGAATATTATGACGCCACCATATATTATAAAAGCGAAATATGAGCATATGCTCACATTAGCTTACCCATTGGGCATACAGTGTATGTGGCTGCCTCACGCACAGCCACCACGAGTCCGACCTCACATGGACCCAAACACTCCTCCCATCTCAGGAAATAAAGAGACTCTGCTCGAAGTGGGGCTTGGAATGGGTCCCCCATGGTACCAGACTTCAGCTCTGGTCAACTGCTTGAGTAAGATAAGTGGTGAGACGCAAGTTCTCCCCAACCCAAATGGGTTACCTCCACTTAAAATCACTAAGGATTTAAGACAAGCCAATATATATATTCGCCATTTGTCACATAGAGTTCACTTATCTCCGAGCTTTTGGGGACGCCATTAGTGTTTTAAGTCATAAAAATGGCGGAAATAGTTCCACTTGGGATGACGAGGACAGCAGAGCAGCATTTTTTTTTAAACTCCAGTCCTGCAAAAGTAAAAACTGACTTTTCATTTTTTTTATCAACTGACTGTCTGCTAGTCGACCGCCAACAGTTAGTTGGGAAGATGAGGATTTTTTTAAAGTGAAACTTCTTAACAGAGGCTAAAATTGAACGATTTGAGGCGAAAAGGGGGAGGTAGCGCCAGAGAAGAACCATTGAATGGAAGTCTAGAATAGGCCAGACGGGGAATTGCTGGTATAGCAAGCCTTATATATTTTAAAGAGTGAGGGGAGTTGAGAAGAGTCGAGTAGAATGGACGAGTGTAGTGCGCATGCGTCGTAATTCAACCACATTATTCATATATATATATATATATATATATATATATATATACATGTAGTGACCACGTCACTACTTATATTCACACAAGAACAAAGTACAGTACACGCGTACAATAGAGAGATACACGGCAACTAGCTAACACAAATCTAATGCGACCAACATTATTTTGTATTATATAATTTATTACATAAAACTAATTCTTTATTACTCTGTTAATATAATCAATTGGATTCAGATAATTTATTTATCGTAGTGATTAAGTTCCAAGAACCACATCTCAGTCACTACATTGGTGACTGCCCGATGAGATTTTCAAGAGGACGCCATTTCGTACATATTCCACGTGGCGAATAGCACGTTGAGTGTAAAACATCGCGTCTACGCTGATAGCTAATCGCAATAGATTAATTATGCAAGTTCTTTGTGACAGTGAAGTGTGTGAAGTAAGTGTTGTGCAAGCCTTTTATCACGGTTGGTGCATTGCAGGACATTTTGGACGTTTGCGGCACTAGTTTATAATTTAAGGGGCACCATCGGGGTGCAAATCAAATTGTGATAAAAGTGATCAGTGAATTCCGCTGTAAAATACAGTGAATAAAATTATCGTTCGCGTTCAATTTTTGCCCAGTGATAATGTCCGTGGGACTCGAAGCGTCTCGAACATTCCTAAACGGTGATTCAGCTTTGACGGACACTAATCCGCTTACAGTGGTATTAAAATTTTGTGTTAGTTTTATCGTGTTAGTATCTCACATACATTTACGATGTCTAACCCAGACGGCAAGAAAGATGAAGTCTACGTGGATGCCAATGATGATTCTCAACTCTCTCAAGGCACCTCACTTCAATCCGAAGCGAGTGAGTTTATGGTTTGTGCAGCTCAAGGCTCAGTTTGCAATCCACGGCGTAGCAACTGAAAGAGAGAAATCTAACCACGCGGTTTCTCTCATCGACACCGAGTATGCGTGTCAGGTTGAGACCCTCATCATCAACCCACCAACGACGACGCTATACGCCGAGTTGAAAGCCACGTTCATCGCGTGTTTCTCAAAGTCTGAAGAAGCCAAACTACGTCAGCTTCTAGATAGCGAAGCGATCGGTGACCGATCACCATCACAGTTTCTCCGCCATCTTAAATCGCTCGCGCCAACCATTGATGACGCAGTTCTGAAAGCAAGATGACATACATAAATAAAACATTTAGATGCAGCATGCATAAACATAATTTAATTAATTTTTAATACACCATCTTTGTACGAAAGAGAGCATATGAGAAGGTGAAACAAAATATGAGTGGGCGTTAGGAATACCATGCGGTAACCTGAGTACCGGGCGGAGTAAAGTAATAAGAGCAGGGCCCAAGAATAAAGAAAAGAAACGCCCGCAGCCAGAGTAAGCGACCAACTTACTCTTGCTGCTATCCTGATACTAAAAATCGAGAAAAGACAGTACAGAGGGCTGTAAAACCCTCAAATTTAAAAACAAAATTACCAAAATAGTAAATTTGATTATTATCTAGTATCTATCATATTTTGGCTTTGTAGTATTTAAAAAGTATCTATAATTTTAAATAATTTATTTGTTAATAAATTTATCAGATGACGACAGCGTCTTAGATTTGTTTAAATAAATATGATTGCTTATAAAGCATATCGTATTTATTTAAATAAATAAAGATTCCCGGTATTTCATCTCTGATAACGCCGGAAGAGCTGGATCATCGATAAAATTTTGATGTTTAAACAATAACTATGGGAGAGTGTTTCTGGGTCTTTTCTCATATCCCCTACCATGGGGGTCCATCTAATGTTACAATGTAAATAAAAGTCACTGCAGCCGCTAATTAATCAGTTCGTTTTTACGCTTCGTTACTGCCGGGTGTGACCCCGTTTTGAGTTTTTCTTACAAGTACAGTTTCGTGTGATTCCATTTTTATACGAGGATTTTTCATTCTCATTCACGGATTCCATTTTTATACGAGGATTTTTCATTCTCATTCACGGATTCCATTTTTATACGAGGATTTTTCATTCTCATTCACGGATTTCATTTTTTATTCGAGGATTTTTATTCTCATTCAAGGAATTTCAATTTTATTCAAGAATTTTCATTCTCATTCAAGGATTTTCAATTTCATTCGAGGATTTCCATTCTCATTCAAGGACTTTCAATTTTATTCAAGGATTTTCATTTTTATTTAACATTCAGGGATTACAGAAACTCAGTTAAAATCATTTCCTCCCTACGCTAATAAAAAAAAAAGAGGCAGTGATTTTTCTTTACTTGTGTTGTGAATATATGGGCAATTAAAACAAATAAATTAAAATATTACTCGCGAAAAATCTATAAAATTTGGTGAATTTAAAACAAGTGTGTGAAACTTAAAATTTAGAATTTTTTTCTCAGTTTTTACCACAATAACAGGTAACGATTTCATTTGATTTACGAAAGTATGCTCTCTTTCCTTTTATTTAATACAGAATTTGTAAACAATTTGTGAACAATTGCTTTTCCTAAAACACGAAATAATTTTACAAATGAATTCAGTAAACAGACATTGCATGTCAATTTCTTTTAACAAACCTTCCACACAAACAATAACTATTAATACAAACAAATAAAACTAACATTAATTTTAAATAATAGAATCTAATAAAATTTGAGGTTTCGTTAGTTAACTCAACCTAGTTGCGTTATTCGACGGACAGAATCGAAGGTTATTAGATGGTGAGAAAAATCATGATTCACACTTAACTCAGAATTATCAAAGCAGAAATTAACGATTATTCTTTACATCAAAGGAATTGATTTTGAAAAAATCATAATAAATAATAAACCTTCCATATAGAACCTTGTTTTACATGAAAGAGTTTTATAATTATTATTTTTGATTATCTAAATATTTCAACAAATTAGTATTTTGTTTTTCTTTATAATTCAACTAATTTTACAAGAAAAATTTACGATGTAAAAGTTTTGTTTTACTGCAATTCTTATTCTAAAAATTGTTTCTCGAATTCTATTCAATTTTCTTTTTACAACTTATTAATAAATAGAATTCTTTTATTTGTCATTTATTTAAATCTATTCGAATCAATCCAAGATACATTAAACAAAATTTGTTTTTCCTTTTGAATTTTCTTCAAAGGATTCGATCTAAATAAAACAGTAATATATTCATAATTTAATTCTTATCCATTATATAAATTTTAAACTCATTTTGATGTTTCAATCGTAGTTCGTTTGCAAGGTTTAACAATGACTTTTTCAATGACCATTGACATGCTTTCTAAGATTTCATAAAAGGGGTTGATTTTATCCTTTTATTGGAAGACTTATCATTCAGTCTATGGTTGGAAAATTATTGTTTTTAAATCCTACTCGAAATCAGAGATTCACTGCCTGACTCGGTAAATTAGAATTTTAATAGAACAAAGATTTTCCACTTAGTTTTTTTTGTGTTATAATTTAAATTCAATTTACCTCCACGAAATTTGTTTTTATTATTTCAAGTAAATCCACTTAACTCAATGAACCTGTACCTAACACCCAAACCTTTTTTTTGCCATCCGTCCTTCCCTATTATCAAGGAAAATAGCTATCTCAAACTTTCCAAAAAAATACACAATGATGATTGATAGCAACTGAGAGATCGACCCGGGTTGGTCAATGATCCATTCGTTGATTCACTGAGTGTATTAAAATTTCCTATCAATTCATTATTTCCTTTCGATCAATTTAATGCTAGTCAAATAATACAATAAATTAAAAGAATCTCAATCATTCAAATCAAGTAAAACATCTAACTACGAGTCAGTAAGTGAATTCTGCATTGCTAAGTCGGGAGCAAACTGATTACTTTATCTTTTTCTTCTAATTACTATTATTATTTCTGAGAGCGTCTTTCGAGACAAATATCGTTATAAAAATGTTTTCGAACAGAGTCAATGGCGCCGAAAGTACGCCGGCCTAAGGGCTCTGATCCAAAACCTAAATATTGTGAGTGTGACTCCTGTACGGAATATAACAAATTGTGCTCTGGTGATCGTTACCACCAACCACTAATCAGACCTAATTTGCCCTTCGTAAGGAAAGTCACTACCCTCCCAAAAACCTTTAGGGTCAAGAAACTCAAATATAAACTGATCCCGATCACTGAGGTCGAGAGGCCCATACCTCTCATTTACATCAACGACGCGGATCCAAGGTTCCATTTTTATGCGGATAAATTCCTGTCCGGACCTTCTCAGTTGGAGCCGTACACGGGGGTTCCTGACGACCACGTGGAACTCATAGTCTTGGAGTAATTTTTAAAGGAAAAGGTACCCTTTTTAAAATCGGTCCCCTTTTTCCACCAACGTAAGTAGAAATAAAATTTTTAAATTATTTTCGAGATCAGGGATCATTCCTAGGAATCTGTAGATTCCTAAAATATAAAATCTCTTTTCCCCATTGCCCCAACTACCATCGGGACGTAACACCGCGTACAAATAAGTCGAAAGAAAATCTATTAAATCTATATTATGCGCACTGTCGGTCATGTGACATTACCACCCAGGGTATTCCCGGTAGGTTGCGACTAGTCGTCCGGATGTGAAAATTTGAATTGCTGGAGCGTTAGTTTCCCCCCAATTAGAATTAAGTAGAGCCCAAAATGGCCGAAGTCGAGTGGGGAGGGAGTAATTTTAACGGGGACCGGAACGTGAAACGGCATTAACCATCGGAACGACCGGACCGAGCGGATCGAGTTTAGAACTGAGTGCAAGCTACGAGTAACCAGACGCCATTGATAGACGCCGTAAATTGACATCGGGTAATTAATTAATTAGGAGCTTGTGTTTTATTGTGGAACCAAGCGATAAATTATTCAAATCTTTTAGCAGATACCAGGCAGGTAGCCGGTATCTATTATGAATATTACTGATTGCGTCTGAATAACAGTTGAAGGAGAGAACGAGGTTGGAGAGTTGAGAGAGAAAGAGAGAGGATAATAAATTTGGAGAAGGAACGAGACAAGGACGGACACAAGACTGAATTTTACGAGACAAGAGAATACAACGACAAATAAGGAGAACTACAACGAGGACAGATCTGTGAAAAGTTAATTGTTGTAAAGGTATTTATAAAATTATTCCAGGCAGGAAGCCCGAAAATTTTATTTGATACGTAGTTATACGTCCGGTAGCGTCGCTTCTACTTACAATTAACCAAATTACACAGACCCTGACGATCTTAGATCCGGCTCTGAGAGGCTGTTATTACTTCTAGTGGCGCCCTTTGATAAAAGGACGACCAGAGAAACAGCTGAGCCCTGTTATACTGGGAAATTTGATGATTTGTCCGAAGAATTCGCTATTTTTTTTTCATGCCACTAGATGTTAATTCTCTCTTTTCATCGTTTTCAATTGTTTTTAAAATTTATTAATGCAAATTATTAGCATACGATAAGTCTTTATTGAAACTTCAGTAACGATACAATACGTTTCACTATGCCTCGTGAAAATCGGTATTCCGCTTCGAATTATGTGGACATGATTTTGGTGTACGGTGAGTGTGGCTATAACGCTAAGGATGCTTGTCGACTGTATGCTGAGCGCTTCCGGAATCGTACTCATTATCCAGATCATCACGTAATTCTTCGTGCTGTTCAGCGTCTTTGGGATACTGGGAATACTTTACGAGACTGCGTTGAGCATGTAGGTTGTCCTCGAGACGTAAACAGGGTTCGGAACAAAGATCGTGTGGTTGAGGCAGTGCTAGATGATTCTAACACTAGTGTCCACAAACTTGAGCGTCGATTGGTGATTTCTCGCACGTTGATTAATCGTATAACTCGAGCAAGAGAATTGCATCTGTTCCATACAGCTCAAGTTTAGAAATTAGAACCCGGTGATTTCGAAAAGCGGGTAGCGTTCTGCAATTGTATTTTGGAGATGGATGCGAATGATCCTGATGTTTTGAAGCGCGTATTGTGGACTGACGAATTACTTTTCACTCGTGAAGTGTGTTTTAATCAGCTCAATACGCATGAAAACGCTGTGGAAAATTATCATTTTATACGGGACCGAAATCTAGAAAATAAGTGGAAAATTAATATGTGGGGTGGCATTGTCGGTAACACTGTAATCCTCCATTCTTTGTCAGACGCTATGAACGTAAGTAGGGTAATTTCTAATTTATCATTTTAGTGACAGATCATTTATTAAGCAACATATCAATTAGGGTGACAATCATCTGACCTTTCTGTGAGAAGTACTACCAGAAGCTCTGGAACAACTACCACCTGATGAACGTCCTCAGTGTTCCCAGCATGATGGTGCACCGACGCATACAGCCACGCAGGTGACAGAGTACTTGAATACGACATTTCCCAATTCTTGGATCGGAAGGAACTGTCCCTTTCCGTGGCCTCCGAGATCACCAGACTTAACACCTCCGAATTTTTTCGAGTGGGGTTACATGAAAGGAATCGTTTACGAGACAGAGCCAGAGGATCAGTTTGAGACGATGGCGAGAATTCAGGTAGCGTACCTGAACATTACTCCTGATATGATGGAGAAAGTCAGGACAGATTTGAGACAACGCTATCGCCTCTGCATTCAAGTTAGAGACAGAACGTTGGAGCAGCTGCTCAAGTGATAGCCAACTTTCAGAATAAACCAAAGGGCCCTTTTCAGGGTCACGAAATATTTTGAACGTAGAAAATAAGAAGGCTTTAACATATCGCGTACAAAATTTTCTGAAAATCGAAAGATTTTTTTTTAAATTACTTTTGCAGGACTGGATTATTAAAAAAAATCTTTGCTGTTACTTGTGGCAGTCGACTGACTGTCATTCAGATAATAAGAAAAATAGAAAGTCAATTTTTATTTTTATAGGACTGGATTTTTTAAAAAATAATCTCTGCTGTGACCAGTGGCAATTGATTGACTGTCATTCAGTTGATAAGAGAAATGAAAAGTCAATTTTTATTTTTGCAGGACTGGATTTTAAAAAAAAAATCTCTGCTGTAACTAGTGGCAGTCGACTGACTGTCATGCAGTTGATAAGAAAAAATTTAAAGTTCATTTTTTTTTGTTTGGAGTCGGTTTTTTTAAAAAAAAAAAAAAATAATAAATAAAAAAAAAATATCTCCGCAGTCCTTTTGACTGTTAGCAGTTGATTGACTGCTAGTCAGTTGAAAAAAAAATTCAAAGTTCATTTTATTTTTTCTTCGACTCGATTTAAAAAAAAAATCGCTGCTGTCCTTCTGACTGGTAGCAGTCAACTGACTGTCATTCAGTTGATAAGAAAAAATTCAAAGTTCATTTTTTTTTAGAGTCTATTTTTTGAAAAAAAAAAAAAAAAAAACAAAAAAAATCTTCGTAGTCCTTCGTTATGTCCAAATAATTTTTTTTTTATTTATTCTAACAATTATTTAAAAATAATTATTACAGAGCTCTTCTTTTCAAAAGCGCGCGAAAACGCAGCGTCAGCTTTTTCCACCTTTTTATGCGACAAAGAATAGTGGGAGGATAACTGCAATAAGGCGAACAAACAATTAATAAACTGTCGTCACCTTCCACCAATAACAATAATTAAAAATTCCCCATCAATCGCTAAATCAAAGTTTATAAAAAGCCTGAGCACCCATAGCTCATAGCTAGTCGGTTCTTCTAACTTACGGTCCGCGAATATTCGAACGTCGAACTTTCGTGCACTCTTATTGCAGGATTCCGCCCCAGGCGTTGAAAAGTCAATAAGAGGATCTTTAATATTTTTCTATTTAAACCTTATTGCAGGAATCCGCTTCGGCGTTGAATAATCAATAAGGCATTCTAAAATTGACATCTTTTTGCTGTCAATTATTGCAGGATTCCGCTTAGGCGTTGAAAAAGCAATAATCGACTTCTTATCTATTAAAAATCCTCACAGATTAATAGAAACTTCCGGTCCGATTGAAATAGTGACGCAAATCACGTGTATTTGCGATTTCATCTCGGTCTGAGTTATTTTGCGCATAAAATCACCTCTCGGGTGTGTAAAAAGGACGCATTAAATATAAAATACAAATCTTATAAAATATCCGAGAATAATCAATATTCTTAAAATATCAAATGTTAAAAATTTGTGTAAATGATTCAGTGTACAAGTGAATTGTAGCTAAATCAGAAATAAAAAGCAGAAAAACCATAAGTTCAGCCTTCCGAGTTTCATTCGAGAGTAGCACATAAGTTTACATCCTACAACCCCAGCCGCGCCCATCCAACCAAACCCTACAGGAGGAAGCTGAGTGAGCTGCAACGTTCTGGAGGGATCTAACCTGCCGTGACTAGAAAGAAAGAAACATCGAAAGGTAGGTGAAAGATTTACATTCTATTCTTCCATGAGATAACTGGTTCAACACAAGATCACCGGTCTCTTCGGAGACGTTTGGGTTCTTACTTCGAAGTAAAAGATCCACCATAAATAATAAATTATAGGAAGATACCTCTTCCTCGTATTCTTTAATGTTGTCCGCAACCTCCAAATCGCTCGTCTAAATTTTTCTATCGCTACCAAAGGGAGAAATCCCGGATAATTGATTTAAATTTAAGCGGCGGACATAACATAAAGAACACTGGTGGCAGCGGTGGGATTGTCGTAGTAAAAATCCTTCTTGTTGAGCCACAGTTATAATTTCTCTACCATTTTTTTTGAGAAAAGGTAGATTTTTGTGGTTATTTTTCTCTTCTCGAAATTTTCACACCTTAAAATTTCGAGTTTCGTGGCATTTTCTTGAGAGTGCCACACCCTGCTTTCGTGGACTTGCCACACCTTAACAGGTAGCAATTCCACGTATTGGAAATTCAGCATATTTCGCCTTCAATTCGAGTTGCGAAACGCCTGAGTTCACCGTCCGCGACTTCGCGACCAAATCGCAAAGTCAGCAATAAGTCGCACATCGACCTTACTGTACAGCTTTGAGCTGTTGAAAAATTTTTTTTTATTAATTCTTTCTTTCTCTTTTTGACCAACTCAGCAATTTTGCTCAGAGTTCAGAGACGTTTAACATCCTTGTCTTACGCTTTACCTTAGGGTGTGGTCACCACCATTCCTCGTACCAGCAAAAACAGGAGGCGAAGAAATTTGACGCCTCCTCCAGCCGGTGGTCTAAGAGGCGAAATGGTCAATAATGAGGAAAGACCCGTTATCCGGCTAGATGCCACTTTGCACGATGCAAACACTCCACCCTCTCAGTATGACATGGCCAAGGAGCTCTATCGAGAGCTCCCTAAATTTAACGGAGAAGGTCCAAATTGCGAACAAGATTTTAAGGAGTTTGACGCAATTGTACGGAGTTGGTTACCTTGCATCATCCCGGAACATCAGGACATGTTCGTGGCAAAAATCGTAAAGAGAATTTCTGGTCGTGCTAGAGATCAAATCGAATACACTCCGATTCATAGCGTTGTGGAACTTCTCGAGATACTGGGAGAAAGGTATCGAGACGGCGATCCAGCTCTTGTTTGGCACAAACGTTTAGCTTCAGCTAGCCCGAGAGAAGGCGAAACCATCGAAGATTTCTTTTTCAGGTTGCGCAAAATGATCAGAGGCCTGGAAGCTGCGTTACCAGAGGAGAATCGGGAAGCCATTATGTCGCAACAAGAAAAGGTTGCATTCGATACCCTCTATTCCGCTTTGCCTGACGTCCCAAAATGTCTTGCGAGTTTAAAAGATCCAAAGACGCTCGAAGATCTTTATAAAGCGGTAAAAGAGGAAAGAACTCGCGAATGTATACGACCAAGGCGTAAACGCGAATCTAACGACTATCAACGTCAGTTTCAGAGAGACAGAGGCTACGACCGAGACTTTAACAGACGTTACTCGAAAGACGACTATCAGAGACCTCGCAAAGATTACGACGATTACGTTGACCGTAGAGAAACCAGAGAACGAACGTTCTCTTACTCTAAAAAGCATTACAGACCGAGTAAATACGCTACAGACAGCGAAGACAGTGTGGACTCTGACGATAGCTCAGCGTCAGCTGACTACCGAACGTACACCTACACCTCGAGTAAAGGGGGACGTTGACGGACCTACGATGACGACTTGACGTCACGGACATTAAAGAAAAGTTCATCACGTTCGCGAACTGAAGAACTCTTCAGCGAAGAAAAAGGTTGTGACCTTCGACTCTGCAGACATTGACACAGAAAAACTCGAACATCTAAAACTAGAGGCTCCTTGCTGTAATTGTCCTTTCTGTCCTCATCGCGAGGCAATTAAATCTGCCTCCTCAAAACACAACGATGAGCATTTAAACTCAACGGGCGCTCGACTGACCGAGGCGACTGCGAGTATGCCCCGAGAGTCTCGCCGACCTACGAACCCTCATCAAAAAACTCAGACGGTGAAGGAGTTCAGAATTCTTCAACGTCAGAAACCCTTACACTAGTCATCGGCAAGGGTCTACGAATCTGGATCACATCCCCAGACCTCTTCCAGGACGGATGCGAAGTTTTGTTGGATACAGGTTCTGACCTGAATCTCCTTTGCATCGATGCTCTGGGGGATGATACCATCTTTTACCCTGAAGATGGCGGTGTGGTAGGCGGCATAGCAACCAGTAGTATGCCAATAATTGGAACTGTAACCCTCAAGATCTTTGACGTAGATGTTTGCTTCCAGGTTGTACCTAGACCACCAGGTGGTTATCTGTGCATCCTTGGAAATGAATTTTTCATCAAAGAGCGAGCTGGCATTTCCTTTTATTGGAATACGCTGGTCCTCAAAAATCGACCTACTCGTCCCATCCCTTTTTCAATGGATAACGACCTTGATGTGAGATATATCCTGTCCCTAGGGACAGGGCCAAAAATTTTCGACTCATGTAATTCGCTTCATGGAGAATCACAATGCTTTCTTATAGATACAGGGGGGGATGTGTGTTTGATAAATTCTTCCGCTCTTAAACCCGAAATTAGAGTGGATCGTGGTAATACAATGCTACTCCGTGGTTTGAATGGACAGTCCATGGAAACAATTGGTACTGTAGAATTAAAGGTTTTGGGTTCAAAAATCCGATTTCATGTTTGTGATGGGAATTTACCCTTCCATGGTGTCGGAATTTTGGGCAACAACTTCCTGAAAAATGAACAAGCGGAGATTTCATTCCATCATCAATCTCTGAACCTATCATCTCGACCTTCCCGACCTTTGCCTTTCAGTCTCGGAATAAAACCATCCCGTTCATACGTAATTCCACCCCGTATGCGGATGTCCGTGTCAGTACCTGTTGTAAATCCTGAGACCAAACAAGGCTACCTCCGTAAGATTCCTCTTAAAGAGGGACTCTTAATGGGCGAAGCCGTTGTCTCAGTTGATGACGATCAAGCGATGTGTATGGTCATCAATACCACATCAGATCCAGCAGAAATCGAAATTGAACCTCAAGTACTTGAAGAATTTGAATTTGATCATCCTGATCCATCTGACGAATTTTCCGACATAGCGGAAATTCCATCTGGAACAAATTCACTTTCTAAGCGAGATCGTATCCAAGCAATCTTTGATAAGATTCCTACCAACCATCTCAGTCGCACGGAACGGAAACAAATTTTCCGACTTATTCAGAAAAATCATGACATATTTCACCTCCCTGGTGATCGCCTGAAACGTTCTAAAAAGTTCACCTGCAAAATCGAAACCACGAGTGACAAACCGGTCAAAATCAAGCAATATCGGTTTCCGCAAGAACACCGCGACGAGATCAAAAAGCAGGTGGATAACCTACTTAAGCAAGGAATTATTCGAAAATCAAAATCTCCGTATAATTCTCCTTTATGGATTGTCCCTAAGAAATCTGACGCACAAGGTAATAAAAAGTGGAGAATGGTTATCGATTTTCGAAATCTGAATAAGATAACCATTGGGGATGCTTACCCCCTCCCACTCATAATCGATATTTTAGACCAACTCGGCGGGGCCAAGTACTTCAGTGTATTTGACCTTGCCAGCGGGTTCCACCAAGTACCAATGGACCCCAGAGACGCTGAAAAAACGGCGTTTTCCACCCCTGACGGTCATTGGGAATATTGCTGTATGCCTTTTGGGCTTGAGTGTGCTCCAGCAATTTTCCAACGTATGATGGACTCCACATTGAGTGGTTTAAAAGGTACTGAACTATTTATCTATCTCGACGACTTCGTAAGTTATGCATCTTCGCTTGAAGAACATGAGGTACGAGTCCAAAGACTTTTCAACCGCCTCCGAGAGGCTGGGCTAACTCTTCAGCCCGAGAAATGCAAATTTCTCTGCCCCGAGGTGGAATATTTAGGTCACATTATCACTAAAGATGGTGTGAAACCTGACCCAAAGAAAATTTCGTCCCTTAAAAACGCTTCGCACCCCCGTAATCATACAGAAGCGCGAAAATTCATGGGATTAGCAAATTACTACCGACGATTCATTGAAAACTTCGCCGAGAGAGCCAAACCGATCACTGACCTTACCAGGAAAACTAAACCGTTCGTTTGGTCGGTTGATTCGCAAAGGGCTTTCGATGATATTAAAAACGCATTGTGCGAAAATTCATTCCTTGCCTATCCGAACTTCAATCGACCTTTTATATTGGCAACCAGCTCTTCTAATGTCGGTATTTCAGGCATCTTGAGCCAGGAACTGGAGAACGAAGATCGTACGCCTGGAAAATCCGACGAAAATATTGAGAAAATTGTCTCCTGTACGTCCCGAGTCTTGCAGGAAACCGAGACAAGATACACACACAACGAAAAAGAGTGTTTGGCAGTCTTGTACGCGGTGCAACAATTTCGGCCTTACCTCTATGGTAAGCCTTTCACCTTGCATACAAGCAGCCCTTGTATGTCTTGGTTGAAAGGCAGCCAAACTGTCACCGAACGACAAATTAAATGGAGATCCAAACTAAGTGAATATAAATTTTCGGTTATAGTTCGACATAAAATCTCAGAACAATATGCCGAAGGGTTGTCCTACAATCCTGAAGGTAGATCTCCAGAGGAAATGGCTTCAACCCAAAATTCTGTCGAGGAAGCAGTGATGCTCCCTCTCAGGAAAACTTCTTGTCCCGACGAAGAGGCCATAGCAGCTGTAAAACGAGGAAGAAAACCTGGAAGTAAAAACAAACCTCGGGTTAACAGTGCTCCACAACCTCGTGATACAATTGCATCCCGATTACGAATGAGACGGGCTACAGAACTGTCGCAAAACCGGAAAAAAGTAAACTATTGTGAAATAAGTACGACCGAACCTGACGTCTCAGAGAGTATCGAAGATGACGTTTTCGAGACAAACCAACCAGGACCATCTTCAGCACCTCAGGCTCCAGTCAACCCGGAAGTGGAGATTGGGCCAGAGCCCGGGCTAGAACTGGAAGAAACGGACGAAGAAGAAGAAGAAGCAGTCCGACTCATGAATGAAGAATATCTGCTCAACGAATCGGAAAAAAATTCCAGCGATCAGGGGGATGAAAACACACCCGAAGCGATAAATCGACAGCAAATACGCGAAGATTTGAGAAAATCATTTGAACGCTTCAATAAGGCCCTGGAAAAACGAGGAATTAACGTTTCAGATGAAGAAGCGGATCGTACTGTTCGTCCAGAAGATTATTACAATCCACTGCCTGTAGTCAGCCCTCAAGTGGCCAAGGAAGTTAGAAAATATCTTGAACAGGGCTACCTATCAGACGAACACGGCGAATCTGAAGACTTGAATGAGTCTGACGAAGAAGGAGAAGAGGAATTCCTTCGTGAAAATCAAGATATAGAAGAAAATGAAGATTCCAGTGAAGTCAGCTGCTCTGAACCTGAATTTCAAGTAGAAATAACCCCTGCAACTCCGCAGACACCGCGAGCCAACGAAATTCGAGAGAAATACCTCACCGCAGGTAGAAGTCCGTCGACCCCTATGTGGAAGAACACGGTACTGAAAGCTGCGCAGGCAAATTGCAAGGAACTTGACTATGACGATCATACAAAAAGCTTTTTTCGGAAGGACACCGGAAGTTCTAATGACAATACATTTTCAGTCATCGCGAGGCCTTCAACCTGCCAAACTCTGAACGTCGAAGATGTTCCTGCAGCCTCATCCAGTATGGCTCACGTGGAAACACCCAAACGCAAAATGACATCTACTAGTAAAAATCTAAGACAAGAAAACACCTTGTTGAACGAAAACCAGCACCCAAATTCACCAAATCGAAATTCTGCAAATGATCGAATAATCATAGCGGAGACATCTCCTCAATCAGGCCAATCAGATGCCAGCCAATCTGACGGAACCACAGTGATTCAAGTGGAAGTACATCGAGAACAAGACGCCGGAAATGCTCAGGTAAATGAATCTGACCCTCTCCACACGACTCCACCGGAAGTTGTTGACGAACAACTGGGGGATGAGCCGGAGATGAATGTAGATTTACCTCCTAAACTTCCGAATCAAGCTCCGTGGTACGTATTTGATCCCCCTTCCTCCGATATCGCGGAGGATCTGAGTGATCAACACTACTCACCACCGAAAGTTTCGTCTTCCTCGAGCTCTGAGTCTGAAAGACCTCGGAAACTGCCGGTAAATCGAATCAAGTTTAAGGACAGTCGAGATGGAATTACTTATGTGAGAGATCACATGGTACATTTCCTGTCCCTGGATTGTGAATTGGTGAAACCAGTTTCTTGATTGTTAAGAGATCTCACTTTCATCAATCAAGAAGATCTGAAGACAGCCAAACCAAAGATGGGTGATGTATTAATCACAAAATTGGGTCAGTGCTTTATCTTCACGGTCTTTGTCAAGAAAAATCATTTCGAGAAAATCGATTTAAATAATTTAATTGAAGGATTACGAAATTTAAGAGTGTCCATGTTCAAACACGAAATCTACACATTCCGCATGGCGAAACAGGGGGATGAATTCGATGATATAAACATTAAGCCTTATCTCATACAAGAATTAGGCGACTGTCCTATCGAGGTAACACTTTGCGAAGGAAATATAGAAGTTCCTACTGAAGAGTTACGCGATAAAATCATTGAAGAGAATCACTGCAGCCCTATTGCGGGCCACAAAGGTGTCGTGAAAACTTATTGGCAAATTCGAGAGAGATTCTACTGGCCAGGCATGAAGGAAAGAATCTATAGGTTCATCCGGAAATGCGAGATCTGCCAGAAGAATAAACTCACCCGAATCAAAACAAAACAACCCATGATGATAACCGATACTCCCTTCGAACCCTTCGAGAAAATTTCTATTGACACCGTGGGACCACTTCCTATGACTAGGAGTGGGAATGTCCACATATTGACTATTCAGAATAATTTTTCGAAAGCCGTAACAGCAATTCCGATACCTGATATCCGATCGACAACAGTGGCAGAAGCCCTTGTAGATCGTTATATATGCTATTATGGTTGTCCGAGAGTCATCCTCTCAGATAAGGGTACTTCATTTACCTCTAAAATAATACAACAACTTGCGAAAGCCCTAAAAATCCAAAGATTAACGACTTCGGGTTATTATCCCCAATCGAATGGTTCTCTAGAAAGGAGCCATCAGCCACTGATAGATTTCCTAAGAGTAATCTCTGATAAGTATCCGAACTGGGATCGATGTGTGAGTCTCGCGGCGCTGAGTTACAATACCAATGTGCATACTTCAACCAAATTCACTCCATTCGAGCTGATGTTTGGTCGAAGAGCTCGGGTACCAACCCAGTTCCCCGATTATTCCAGAATCGAAACTTATTCCGACTATCTCGCCGATCTTATGAGTAGACTGTCAGAAGTCAGAGAAATTGCTGCTGATTGTCTCAATAAGGCAAAATAAGATTCCAAAATTCGTTACGATCGACACATACATGCCCAAACCTTCAACGTAGGCGACTTTCTTTATGTTCTAAAGGAACCACGGAAAAATAAACTCGATGTTTATTATACCGGTCCCTATGAAATCGTCGAAATTAACGAATTTGGGAGTCAGATCTACCTGAACGACAAAGGGAACCGCAAATTGGTAAACCCTAATAAAGCTAAACCTGCTTTTGACCATAAGGCTAAACCTTTATAAAGTTCTCTGTTTCAGATCCTCAAATCTCTCACCATCATGAGACAATTATTGATAATCCTGGTTATCATCATCCAAGGGGGACAATCCAAGGACGACTTGATCATCCAGCCAATGGCAGACAACCCGGGTCTACTGTATGACCCGTTTAAGAAGATTCACCTGGTAGAAGAAAACTGGTGCATCATTTCTTCCATTAACGTCCGAGGATTGGTCGAGATGTATCCCTTTGAGTGGGACCATCTCCACTCGACCATGCTAGGTTGTACCAAAATTATCGACTCTGGGACCTGCATGTACTATCTGAAGATGGACCTGATAACGGAAATACAAACCTCCATAAACCAAGCTAAAAGCCGTTTGAACCAGCTCCTTGAGGAAACAACATTCAAAACTCCGCCGCTTGACCGTAATCAACGAGCTCCATGGTTTGGGTTTGTTGGCACAATTGCCCGAGAACTGTTTGGAACCATGGACTATGAAGACAAGGAACATATCACCAAGGAGATCAACAAATTATATCAGGATAATGCAGAAATGGTGCACCTAGTACAGAACGCCACTCACCTTGTCAAGAGTGAGATCAATACTATTCTCCAAAGCGAGGCGCAAATGCAGTCTAATCTAAATAATCTCGCAGATGCTACCACGAACTTTATGAATTCTACCAATAATTCCTTGGGTAAACTTGCATATTCGACGAAAGTCATGATGCTGGGGGACGAACGGAAGGAGATCGCCAGTAACCATCTTCGAGTCCTGAAGGAAGCTGAAACCATCATAGAGGAAGCCAAGGCCGGCCGACTTTCCCCACAAGCTATATCACCAAGTCAACTCTACCGAGCAACCGTCGACATCATGAGGAAGCATCCGGATTTGAATCCACCTCAACCAATTGACCGAATGGATATTTCAACCTTGTCAGCTGTGTCTACAGTAAAGGTAGCAAGGGCGAAAGGTTATTTACTTATCATAGTAATCCTACCGCTGTTCCATAAAATTCCGTTATTATCATACGAAATGAGACCACTGCCTAAGCCAGAAAATCTGAATGGAAAAATTCAAACACTGACGATACTACCATCGAAAAGGTTCCTAGTTACTGATCCAGGCTTGAGGAGATTCTACCTAGCAGATTTTGAATATATCAACAATTGCAAATCTATCGGGGACGATTTGTCTTGTCGTCCCGAAATACCATTCCAGTCTGCGGAAGTCCAAGAAGAAGTAGACTGCGAAATGAAGCTGCTTCTGAAGTCAACCGAAGATATCTCCAGAACGTGCAATGTCCGCATCATCCCAGGATGTAAAACCACTTGGATCAAGCTCAATCAACCAAATTCTTGGGCGTATTCTACTTGTAAGGAAGAAAAATTAATTCTCAAGTGTTTAAGTCCAGTTGAGAAAGAATATCACATCAACGGAACAGGAATGGTCCATGTTAACGGTAGATGCGAAATAAGAAGCGGAAAATATATAATCAAAAGCATAGATGAAGAGATCACTCAGCTGAACATCACCCTGCCAAGGTTAAACTTAACCTTGGAAACGCTATCAACGAACTTAACAGCTGAACCCAAAATATCTGGATTTCTCTTCAAGAAAAACGTCGACCCGTTAAAAACAATAGACAAATTCCAACCCTGGGGAGCAGGATTGGAAGAAACGGAAAATAAAATGTCCGAAATAGCGTTACACCATCAAGAAGACGATATCCATCGAACGATGACGGTGGGAAACATGTCCATCCTAGCTGTCCTGGGTGTTATACTCGTCGTTCCAGTACTCTTCAAATGCTGTGTATGCTCAAGCAAGAAGCGCTGCTTCACCTACAAGAAAAACAAGCAGCCAGGCGAGGTACATCCCAAGAAAGTAAAAGAAACCAGACGTACCTCAGACTCCCAATTAAAGTCTGTCCAAATCAGGGACCAACCGGAAGTCATCGAGCTCCAGGAAACTCCATCAGCTCTTTCAAGTCGTGTCGTCTTCTCTGCAAGTAAATCAGCGACTCCAACTCGTACCACAAGAGGCCTTCGCCTCTCAGATTTCAATGCTCCGATATAATCATCCTAAACAAGATAAGAATAATGTATAAGTCAAATCAAAATTTCACGGAAAAATAGAAATCCTTTTTCTTTTTAAGTACTTAAAATCCGGACTCCAAAATAATTTTCGAGCCTTTCTGTAACTTCACAAATTCTTATGAATTTACCGACACTTTACGTCGTTTAGAAAGAGGATTCCTATTTTACCGGCATAACGTTTCAAGGAAAAATTATATAACTATATTCTAATTAAGAAAATGTCTAGAATATAAACTTATAAGATTAAGTTTCAAAGGAAAAATTTCATATATCTAAATTCAAAATTCATTCAAAGTTAACAAATATTTAAGTCACCTGGACATTTGAAAAAACAGAAGAATTGCTAATTCCTGGTAAAACTAAAGAAATTATTTTTTTTAAAAAAAAAAAGGGGGGAATTCTAACTAAGAGACAAGTGCTTACCTCTCACAGCGCATGCGCAACTCTGAACATTATTAACAACTGCCTCTTACAGCCGTTGACATATTTCCTGAGGAAACACCATTCTCCACAAAAATTCGCCTTTAAAATTCAGCCCCAAGAAAACCTCCTATTACTCCTATTTCACCTCCTATAATAGCAGAAAATGGAAGCAATAAATGGAAAAGATATTTTCTCTTAAAAACAAACATCAGGATGTTACTCACCTCATAATGGTCACATGTTCCTAAAAAAAAAAAAAATTTTTTAATTAACTTACCTGGCGAATTGCGCCATTTAATAATAATAATAATAATAATAAATTTAAAGGAAAAGAGAAAAAGAAAATAAAAACCGCTTTTTCTCTCCGGTTACACTCGCATATTATTTATATCCGAGATCGTATACGGTTATTAGAAAGGATGGGTAGGTTCTGAGTTAAAATGAAGGAACAAACGATCTTCAAGCTCATTTCCTCTTTATTGAAAAGAGAAAATTGACAGCTAAAAATGACTCAAAAGTGATAACATCTCCTGAGTCACCCAGCAAACGCTGGTGATGACCAAATTGCACCATTTTCGTCCTCGAATTCTCCTCCCTCTGGCTCATCTTCCCCGTCCTCATCAAAGAGCCAAGAAATTGGTACCCAATCGTCCATCCAATCATCTAAATCCTCGTCTCGTCCCCTCCAAAAATGTTTACTCCAGGCCAGGAAAAGCTCACGCTTTAATCGGTCAGGGCAGTAGGGCAGAGAACCACAGCTTAAATAATACTGGACGAACGAATAGAATTATGACGTTATAAAAACAATTCACCTCGAAGTAACACTTAAACACTTACGTGTAACAGATTGTTGCGTATACCACACGAGTAATAGCACTCACAAATATGAATTTTGAGGACCCAGATTGCAAAAATTCTTCTAATATACGCAAATTCTGCGTAAGTTCTTACAAAATAATAAATGGGATCCCCAAGGTCGTACTTGTGACCAAAAGACACACACATTATGCTAGCTTCAAACCAAGTGACTGAATGACTGACTTAGCGCATAAATAGCTAGTCAGCAGTAACAAGACGCGCCAGCCGTGAGAGAGTTATAGCAGTAAAAGAAATAAAGTTAAAGAATATAAAAAAAAAATTAAATATATTATTGGAAACTCTTTAGGAATAAATAAATAAATTTTAAACCTTTGCAAATCCTTTCAAAACCTCCTTTTATTTCAAAAAAGAAAAAAAGGAAAAAAGGAGAAAAATTTTTACAACCATTAACTCCTTTCAAATAACCAGGCGATAGAAGAACCCCTTAAACTAGAGTTCAGCAACCGCAAATTATTTCGGTTTTCTCGAATGTCCCGGAAACTTCTCAAAGCTTCCAATAAATAACTGTCACGAACCTCGGCATTGTCAGTAAAATGCAAGTGCAAATTGACTACTAGATACTGAAATCCATAAGTCAACAAATTAAAATAAAAAAAAAAAAAAAAAAAAAAACACAAAAAAAAAAAAAGGAATTTTTTTTTAAAGAAAAAAAAAAAATTTAAAAAAAAAAAAAAAAAAAATAATCTTCTATATTTTATATAATTATATAATCTCCTAGTTGTGAGACTTTTTAGAATTGTAAGCGTTATCGCAAGCTTTTGTAAAAGAGAGGACATATGTTGAGGAAAGCAAGCGAGTTTTGCAACCCTCTTACTTTCCGGGGGATTGTTATGTCCAAATAATTTTTTTTTTATTTATTTTAATAATTATTTAAAAATAATTATTATAGAGCTCTTCTTTTCAAAAGCGCGCGAAAACGCAGCGTCAGCTTTTTCCACCTTTTTATGCGACAAAGAATAGTGGGAGGATAACTGCAATAAGGCGAACAAACAATTAATAAACTGTCGTCACCTTCCACCAATAACAATAATTAAAAATTCCCCATCAATCGCTAAATCAAAGTTTATAAAAAGCCTGAGCACCCATAGCTCATAGCTAGTCGGTTCTTCTAACTTACGGTCCGCGAATATTCGAACGTCGAACTTTCGTGCACTCTTATTGCAGGATTCCGCCCCAGGCGTTGAAAAGTCAATAAGAGGATCTTTAATATTTTTCTATTTAAACCTTATTGCAGGAATCAGCTTCGGCGTTGAATAATCAATAAGGCATTCTAAAATTGACATCTTTTTGCTGTAAATTATTGCAGGATTCCGCTTAGGCGTTGAAAAAGCAATAATCGACTTCTTATCTATTAAAAATCCTCACAGATTAATAGAAACTTCCGGTCCGATTGAAATAGTGACGCAAATCACGTGTATTTGCGATTCCATCTCGGTCTGAGTTATTTTGCGCATAAAATCACCTCTCGGGTGTGCAAAAAGGACGCATTAAATATAAAATACAAATCTTATAAAATATCCGAGAATAATCAATATTCTTAAAATATCAAATGTTAAAAATTTGTGTAAAGGATTCAGTGTACAAGTGAATTGTAGCTAAATCAGAAATAAAAACCAGAAAAACCATAAGTTCAGCCTTCCGAGTTTCATTCGAGAGTAGCACATAAGTTTACATCCTACAACCCCAGCCGCGCCCATCCAACCAAATCCTACAGGAGGAAGCTGAGTGAGCTGCAACGGTCTGGAGGGATCTAACCTGCCGTGACTAGAAAGAAAGAAACATCGAAAGGTAGGTGAAAGATTTACATTCTATTCTTTCATGAGATAACTGGTTCAACACAAGATCACCGGTCTCTTCGGAGACGTTTGGGTTCTTACTTCGAAGTAAAAGATCTACCATAAATAATAAATTATAGGAAGATACCTCTTCCTCGTATTCTTTAATGTTGTCCGCAACCTCCAAATCGCTCGTCTAAATTTTTCTATCGCTACCAAAGGGAGAAATCCCGGATAATTAATTTAAATTTAAGCGGCGGACATAACACCTTCTAACTGTTGGCATACGATTGACTAGCAGTCAATCGATAAGAAAAGTAAAATTTTGTTCCGCGCTACTATATTTTTATGAAGATTAGAAAAAAATAAATACAATCGTCATTCATGTGCACCACGCGTTGTGAATGCCGCTAAACGACAGCTGAGCGCTTACGCTGTTGATGCTTTTCCCCCATCTACTCACTCTTTACCCCACTCTACTCTTTCACGCTCATGCTTTTTTCTAATTGGCTTTTTGGTTTAATTAATAACAATTTACCTGTTCGTCAGGTGAAAAAATCATAAATGACTTTTTGTCTCAGAATTTTGTCCTCTATCGAGGATTTAAATTTGGGGCGCGACTTTTGGGACACCCTATACATATATATGTATATTGTGACATTTCAATAATTTCAATGCATAATTCGACGCCGACACGTGGTCACTTTAGTTGTTTAATTCGTACGTTATTTTTAATCCTTACATTATTTTAAATACTGTAAGGTTATGCTACAGTTAGTATTTTGACTTGTCCGATCCCGACGTTTGAATGATTCTCCCGCGTAATTTAAATTAATTAATTCGTCCAGTTGGCAGCGTGGTACGAGAAAGATCCGAGACTCGAAAAATTAGTCATAGTCATAATAGTATTAAGTTAATTAGGAATTAAGTTGGTTTAAGTTGGTACTAGTAGTTGTAAGATAGGTACTCGTTTGCTGGTCACCAGAGCCCAAGAGGACATGACCGAGTCGCTGACCATCATCTCACGGCCCGAGCAGGTAACAGCTAATCCCAGCCGAGAGACGACTTATGGAAATTACCGTTAGCGGAAATGTCCGAATTTGACATCGGATCGTGATTTCACCTGCTGGGCGAACAACATCTTCGAACAGCTTAATAAATGGACACGAACATCTAGAGCAAAGAATTTCACAGTAGCTAGTAGCGTGGGTCGAGTAATTATCCTTAAATCGGAGTGACTTCGAAGTGACCGACCGTCTCAAGTGGGAGTTGGAACTGACCGTCACAATGGGGATGACTGCCTGGTTGAGACCCTATCGAAGCGCCACCAAGTGAGGAAGCCCAAAACTAAAGGCGGGAACCTGGGAACGAAAACAGACGACGCCATTCTGGATCGTACCTCGTTGTGATTGAGACGTTTTTTGCTTTGCATTCGCATAATTTAAACGCTTTGTTAAGTATTAGAGTGAATTGTTTTTCTATATTGCTCGTAAAGAAACAGACCGAGATTCCGGTTGGATTAAGTCGTGAGCGACGTATAAAATACTTATTGGCATTAAATAAACTACTAGAGAAATCTGTCCAAAAGATTTCTCCTGCGACACCGATACCGGTGATTCATTTTCCGCGTGGGGATACATACTTTGGCCGAACCTTTGTCCATACCAAGTCATCGACGCCGTCAGTGATCAAGCAAGTCACGATCAATGAATCGTTTTTGGATCATCCCGTTCCTGTGGGATTTTTAGACGCCGTCCCCGGCAAGCCAATATAATTCCATCGACCACGTGGAGACGACGATCCTGGGACTTCGAGATCATCGACCGGTGAGCGAGTCCGATAAATTTGTTTCGAGGAATAACTCGAGTTGACGCCGAAGTTGTTGATAAATAAAATTATCGGATAACTTCTATTTGGGTAAGGCGTTTCCTAACTCGACTTATTCCGCTGGTACAATTTGGATTTTCTGTTGTGTTTTTGTAATTTACATTGGCAGCGTTTCGGTACCGTACTTGTACGTACGGATAAGAATTAAGTTTTAAGAGTTATTTTGAAATTTGATCTCGTTAATATTTTTTTTTTGTTTTGTTTTGTGTAATTTATTTGATTATTGTTTAATTGATTTGATACCGCGCATTTCGAGTCTCGTTATGGGCGTTTTTCTTCTGGTATTTTCCGACTCCCAAATCTTATTAATATAATATTAAGATTATCATTATTATTAGTGTAGTTAGTCAAGCTAACATTTGGAGGGTAATTGAAGTAAATTATCGGCTTGATCGAGTTACCGACGGTCGATGGTCAAGTGAATTAACATCACATTGCCGTTAAGTTGCAATACCGGATACTACCGGGAGTACGTTATTAGTTGTGACTAGAATATATGAATTAAATAACCGAGTAATTGTTGTTACTATAATTATATGGAGGCTCACCGATTACGGAAACATTATATTTCGTTTTGCCAGAGTATTCTTGTAAAATTTAACTGTTCCTAATTTCGCTTTCCGGTAATATACAACTAATTTATTTTGTTTATTCCTGCGTAATAATTTGACGTTAATTGTAAGTGCCTACCCTATTTCCGATCCGCCCCCCTGAGCCGACTTCTTCCGAGCATCGAATTTTGTGATTGAAACATCACCTGGAGCCCAACCACTGCAGAAGCCGAACCAGGTAAGCCAAATAGATTGTGCGGGAATAGTTCGTCTGACGGATTCCAGTCGAGCTAAATACCCGGTCACAATATATATATATATATATATATATATATATATATATATATATCGGAGGAACAGGAGGTATAGGGTCACTGCCCAGAGTATCGGAATTATTTTGTTCTGACATTTTATTTAAAATATAAACAAATAATAATTACACAAAACAACGATTTAATATTAAAGTATTGTTCACAAATAATTATAACTAGACAATCAGAATAATAAAGATAATATCTCACAAATGTTGATACACACAGAATAGTAACTAGCTCAATAGTTGTTACACGGAGAATTGATTAAACTAAAATAGCAATAATAAATGATATTAGCCGTAATACACAATCGCCCGATAATATCATTAATAAACTCTGACTCGACAATATACGAGTACTATGGTAAACTAGGTCCGAGAACGAACTTACGGCCAGCAGGACAACTTGTACTCGCACAACAAATGCTCGATCAGAACTAACTCAACTAGTCCCAAAACTTTGTACTCTTCGTTAAAAACCTTTTTGTCAAAATATTTAAAGGAGGACAACCGTCTTATATTATTTTATTCTCTTATCCTCTGTGTTTTACTATACCCATCCTGTGACCGTGGCTACGTTTGGTGAACAGATGTCACAGCGAGCCTAATCCTCCCGCAATAAACATAATCTGCTTAAGTTGTAAACAACTACAACTTAAATTTGATTATTTAATTGTTACTATAAAAACTAGTCTTGACTGTTGGGAATTTCCCGTCTTATTGGAAAACCCCATTTTATTCTTTCATCTCCGACATATATATATATATATATATATATATATATATATATATATTGTGACGTTATTTT
The DNA here is from genome assembly GCF_026212275.2 of Microplitis demolitor. Taxonomy (NCBI): domain Eukaryota; kingdom Metazoa; phylum Arthropoda; class Insecta; order Hymenoptera; family Braconidae; genus Microplitis; species Microplitis demolitor. Next base: position 9,586,049 of record NC_068546.1, read on the forward strand.
TCGTATGGGGGTCAAATCAAAGTGAACGTCACAAACACCAACTGATTTTTACTGTATTTACGAGCATGGTAACTCAAGACTTAGAATTTAGCGTACAGGTATTAACGATTTTGATACAGATTTTTGATTTAAGTTATAGTTTAAGAATTAAATATGGAGTAACGTTTAGCTACAGTTATGGGTTTTGTTAAGAAAAATTATAGCAAAGACTTAGAATCAGAATGATGGGAATTTAGTATGGAATATTGTTTGAGATTTAAAGTTTGAGATAATGATAAAGTTTGAGTTTTAGTTTACAGTTTTGGAATTTTGAGTATGTGGAGAAGTCAGGGTTACCGTGGAGCGGGACTTGAATTAGTCACCCGGTATCATCTGATGATAGAACCTAGTTCTATCCCTATGAGACTTCTTGGTAGATTGCAGAGGTCTAGCTGAAATGCTAGCGCTCCAGTATAAAAGGAATCTGATGGATGCAGATTGGGATCAGTTTTGAGTTTTGGTTTGGCAGGCCTCAACAGTAATATTGTGACCGTTGCTGTTGTGGAAGCCGTTTGGTCATTTTTAATTGCTTTTGTCTGAGAGGCCTCAGAGGACAAGTCATGACCACTTGTACCGCTGAGGAAGTCATAGGTCACTTAGTTTTAAGTTTTATGATCCCAGCTGAAGTCGGTTCCAGGAGAGCAACTACCAAAGATATCCATACTCAAAGTCAGGTTTAGTGAGTACGTTTGGTGAGGTATAAGCCTCCAGTTATCGATATGGTAGAGTTTGGGAATTGATTTATGGATTTAGAATATAGAGGTCAGTTATAAATAATGATAAGATTTAGTTTCGGATTTTTGGATTGAAAAAAAAAAGGAGTCGAAGGGAGACCTTCGAAGAGTACGGACGTGAGCATTCAGCTCTGGTCGCTCGAAGCGAGCAGACGTGTCCAGAAATGGCGTTACAGTTCATGGCATTGCGGAAGGCTACAGATTGAGTATTGTTATAGAAGTATTATTTAAAACAGTGTAAGACGTTACTCGATATTTTATTCATCAGTAATCAGGTATGAAATAATTATTATAATTATCAATAATTAATTGAGTTCGAGTCAGAGTCTTGAGATACGATGCTACTGATTTAATTAAAGAAAACATTTAAGAACTGAGAAAATTATGGGGATATTGTTACAGTTTAGAGTCATGTTCACGATTTATTGTTAATATTATTTTATAAAATAATTATACGAAATATGTTTAATTATTAAACCAATTGCCGTCTAATTGACGTCAATACTAGACACATGTACGTTAGTTTTACTAGTTTTGTGGAAGAGAATGTTCTAGAATATCGTTTTTTTTATAATTTATTGTTCTAGGTTACTGAATATTAGTTAATTGTGGATTAGCTCTAGTAATTAATTAATTTATTTTCAATGTATCGATAAATATCCTTTAGATGCCAATTTACCTGTTTGTCAGGATTAATTTCATTATTATTAGATTCAGTGTTTTGTTATAAAGAAGAATTGTTTGTACGAAGCTACAGTATTTTGTTAATTGGTAAATGGAGGTTTTAGATTATTTGTTGTTTAATAAAAATTGCAAATTCACTGATAATCTACATGAATTTGGAATGATGTAACCCGGACCACTCCCTCTCTCCATAAACCTACACACTGAGCGACACCATGGCATACCGTAACTCTGTTTTTAGTTTTCCAGTCTCTGTTTTTGTTTTGCTTATAAGTTCTGAGCATTTTGTTAAGCTTTAGTTTTTATTTAGTTGCGTGGTTTTGGTGATAATTCCACAGATCAAAAATTATCCGGTTTTTATTTATGCGTGGTTTTGAGATAGTTCCACAGATCAAAAATTTTATCTAATTCTTAAGATTTACTGGTTTGGTGATTCCAGTGATAAAAATTACCTGGCGCCCTGATAGTATTGAGACTGGAGGCTAAGGATAGAGAACGAAGTTTGTAGCGCGGAATTAATAATTTAATTTTTGTCGTTATAATATATATACATGTATATGTATGTATATTTGACTGATTCAAAAACATCGACTTTTTCTTTTTCAAAAATCGTATCGAAAAAATTGTTCGAGATGACAAAAAAAATACTGTCAAAGTTTGAGCTCTTAGTATTATCATTAACAACTGCCTTATCGCAATTTTCCATTTAAATAATGTGGGAAAAATTTTTGTTAGATTTTGGAATTTTATAACTTATCAGGAAAACAATTTATCAAAAAGACCAATATATAATTCTGTAGGAAACTGAATTCTCTACAAAAAGTTCTCTTATCATTTTTCGATAAATCTATTTTTTCAAAAATTATTCGAGGTCACAGTTCAATTGATAGTAAATTTTAATATTTTTCGATTTTTCCAGCAAAACTATTAGGCTTCTCATATAATGTTATGGAAACTTTTTTGTGGATCTTTTCATTTTTTATAAATGATCTTTTTTCGAGTTTTCGAAATTCCTCAATCCTTTTGAGTTATTAATGTTCTAATGTCAAATATTTTTAAAAATTGTGTTTTTATCATTTTATTCATTTCTAAAATCAAAATCATTGATTTTTCTGAATTGAAATTTATTAATCTATAATCATAACATTACAAAACAAGAATTTTTTAAATTTTTAATGAAAATACCAATTAGTATAGTTCGTGTAGGCAGTCACATAAGAGTGGTGTGACACAAATCGTGAAGTCATGTAATCATTATTATGCTGCATAGGAATATTTACTTGACATTTTTCTCCGTCTATCTCAATTTTCCTCTAAAAAAAAATTGAACCTAAGAAACTTGGAAATGATACACAAAAATATTCCATAAAACATTTATTTTTTAGCGTTTTTCGATATCTTCTATATACGATTAAAGACTCTTTCGATGACTTATGCTACAGTTACTTATACTATATGTATATACTTATATATATCTTTTATACTATACTTCTATGGTATATTGTCCGTTACGCTCAAAGTCTTTCAAGGCCATCCCTTCTACCTCGATTTCGCATGTTACTTCGCTGGTATTTTTCCCAAGAAATCATCTGAGCTTTTTAAGCCCACCAAATCTTTAAGTGGCGAGTTTTATTAGTTTATTGTCTCGGAGACATTGCTCAAATTGCAGTGTGATAGTGCGTTAGTGTTTAGATATCTCAGTTTTTTCTAATTATTTCTTTAACAGTTTTCAACCGTGATTTCACTCATTTTCCGTCAAATTAATATCAGCGTTCTATGACTGGGTATTTGACTCTAAGATTTGAAATTTATCAGAAACATTATCTATTAAACTTGTGCTTTTTTCTATTTTCATAAATATTGATTGTAGCGTGTTATCGGTAGTTTACTTCAGTAATTCGTATTCGGTTTCTTTAAATAATAAATTGAGTTCGCATAATGAGTACGGAAATAAATTTAATTGGTGTTCCCGCTGACCGTATTAATGGTCGTAAGCTTCCAATATTAAAAGACGTCATGGCTTTATTTTTTTCTAATCACAAATTCCAACTTGTAGCACCGAGAATGCTCTTGATAAACTGCTGGGTATTTTCCAATAGTGGAGGTTGATTAAACGTAATGTTCAAAGAAAAACATCACCTGCGCAAATAAAGAAAGAGGCTACGTTTAAAAACAATTTAATGCGATTATTTGATACTACCCACAAAAACGCATTTAAAAATATGAATAAAGACGCTAAATCTTTTTTAAAAGCTCAAAGATCTTCATATTGACGAGGTTTTTTCACTGATGATTCAAAGATATCAGAAAAATATATAGAACAGATGGAAATTGATGGAGAAAGTAAGTATAACAAATCAGTCATAATTATTATCGAAATTATTACTAAACATTGCACATTTTATCTTAGTTTTATCTAATTTTTTTCAATCAACTGTTTGTATTCAATAATATTGAACTATTTATTATTTTCAATAAATAATTAGGAGGTATTCAAAATATATTCGATAAAATGGAACCTTACCCTGGGAAAAAATCCTATTAAATTTTATAAAATTATTTTGTTCTTCGTATATTTGATCAATAATACATTGCAAATGAAATATTCTATGAATCAATCTGATTCGATTGTCTATTAAATTGAATAACAAATTTAAATTAATATTAGTTCGAAATTCTTTGAATAATTATTCATTCTTCATTGATTCTTAATATTTCAGCTATTTACCGAATTCATTGGTAGATTAGACGTTGTGTCAGTACATATGTTAATAAATTAACGTTTTTTTATTTATCTACATAGGCGTCTATAAAAATGTTATTTATTACTATTTAAAATTTTATTTTTCACTCAATTAATTCAGTCAATTAGTTAACATTTACTAAATAAATTAACTTTATTTGATAGATGCCCCTCATAATTATGATGAGGTAAATCCATCTTAAGACTTACTAACAACATTGCAATTTAGCCAAAATTCCAAGGTTTTTGATTTTGGAACTGAACCTCCACTACTAGAAGCTCGGAAAATTAATATTATAACCCCCCAACTTGTGGCTGCGCTTGATCATACTAATCTCAGTAGCAGAAACCCCACATATATTTTAGCTGCTGCTCTCAAAAATGTTGAAACCGATCTTGAAAGGACCAATTTAAGCTACAGTACCATTCGGCGAAGCCGTATTCTTCTGCAGAAATAAATAGCAGAAAGATTGAAGAAAGAATTAAAATTCAATGATTATTACGTCGTCCGCTGGGATGGGAAAGTGTTAAGTGACATCATTGGCTCAGATTCTGTAGATAGATTTCCAGTTGTTTTAACGTCATTTCTGCTAGAACAATTACTTGGTTTTCCAAAGATCAGTTCCGGAACTGGGGTTGCTCAAGCATCTGCTAATACAGGTACATAACTATAATTATCTTACGATGATTCTTAATTTTTCGTATAAATAAACCTATGACACTGAAGGAAAATGAATTTCGATAAACCAAGTTCTTCATCCACATATTTCATTTAGATAAAATTCACAATAAAGTTATTGTTTGACTCAAGAAATTGCAATTCTTTGACAGGAATTATTATTCAATAAAAAATTTACAAAATGTAAAACAACGTTTTTTTTTTTTTTTTTTTTTTTTTAATTACCAAATTACTCTGTAAAGCTTTAATATGTTAGTTGAAAAAAAAATTTTTTATCTATTTCTCATATATTTTATTGGTTTCAGTAATATAAATTCCGATATGTTAATGTTTACAAAAAAATTCATTAATGTTTTCAAAAAATATTTTATTTTTTATCAAGAAAATTTTTCTTTAAAAAATAATTGCCACCAAAGAAATCGCAATTTTGCCGTAGAAAATTACGTTACAGCAAATTTTCAATTAATTTATGTCTTCCCGTCTGGCAGAAAGATAACATACAGAGCTCTTAAAGATAAGGTTTTTCTGATCTGACATCGGAAATAGTTATCCCGAAGATAACAGATAGATATCAGAAAAGCCTCTTACGTGCCATCTGAGAATATCTTTAAGAGCTCATCGGTTAGACGAGAGAAAGATCACATTTGTTAGAGATCTTAAAGAAATCAGTTTACGGAGATCATAATGTCAACACTTTTGGGTTTTTCATATCCATGATATATTCCAATTGCAAATGGCTGATTAGGATGAATTTGCTCAAGAATGGGATAAAGTTAACTCGTCGAACTTTTAGCAATCGGCAGCCCATCGATATTAATAATAATGACAATCAAGTCCGGTAGAGTATAATAATCAATAATTCTCAATTGATCAGTCAAGGCATTTTTTAACCCGTAATGAAAATATTGACGAGGAGGAAGTTCACGAGTTACTGTCGGGGTTTCCGGTGTACCAAGTAAGGTCCGAGAATCAAGAGGTAAATTAGTTATTTTTTCTTGATTCAAAGTATTAATATTTTTAGGAGTTTATTCGCTGCTTCACGTGATATATTGGAATCAGTCACCCACTGAGTTAGTTTCGATGATAAACTTGTTTCATTGATAGCTACCAAAGCATTCTTTTTCAATTGATTACAGATCGATAATGTACGTGGGTCGGAATTGCCAGTAGTTTCACCGTTAGAACTGTAATTACTTATTTCATTTTTATTAAGTTTTTCGCTATCAATATTATTGACTGTATTAATTTTTCTTTCATTATTAACATCATCCGATTCATGACAAAATATACTATTACTCACAAACCATGAATCATTTTCTACTGTTTTACTTTCATCAGTAGATGAATTTTCAAAATTATGTAAATTATTTAAAAAACAACGTATTCGTTTATTTTTTTGACCTTTACATAAATTAAAAAAAATTTTTTTTTCGACATTTTGCAATTGTATTTATAATAACTAATTATATGTAATAACTATAGAAAAGAATCAATAAATCATGTTTATAATCATTGGTACTTATAGGTTACAGTGACATTAGCTGACGAAATTTGAAATGTGACGCGATTCTTCTCGTAGTCAGGATCCATAAGGTGATTTGATGGCTTTCTGTCTTCAAGCCTTACTTGCGTTAGAACTATTTCAATATACATTTCTTGACTTAAAAAGAATTCACCATTTTCATTCCTAGTAACTTCTAATCCTGTTAACACTTGATGTCTCCGAAATTGGTCAGCTTCCTATGTTTGTATAGACAGGGGCCACTGTCGCATTTTACACAACCGTATTTGTTTCAGGTTTCATCGAGTCTATCGCACCACGACTTTGCCGATTGCTTTAGACCATAAAGACTTTTCTTAAATCTACACCCAAACTCTTCTTGCTCTTTCTTTTCGTGGCCAGGTGGTTGCTTCATATAGATTATTTCTTGAAGTTTACCGTGAAGAAAAACAGTTTTTACGTCTAGGTGTTTGATAATGAGTATTTCTTTGCCAGCGCGAGATAACACTGCCTTAACAGTCGTAGTCTTCACGACTGGAGCAAAAACTTCCTCGTAGTCAATACCAAACTTTTGAGAAAAACCTTGGGCGGCCAATCTGGCCTTGAATTGGTCTAAGTTGTTTCTAGGTGTTTGCTTGATTTTGAAGACCCATATGCATCCAATGGCTGTTTTATTGGTTGGGATTGGCCCGAGGTCCCACATTTCATTTTCTTCCACAGATTCCAGCTCCTCTGCCATTGCTTTGCTCCATTCTTCAGCATATAGATAGCTTAGGGCTTGTTGGATTGTCTGTGGTTCCTCATCATCATTCAGCTCCTTCAGATCGTGGTCCTGCTCTCTCTTTCTTCATCGTGGTTTTTGAGATCGTCTGTTGCGTTGTTGTTGTTGACTCCTTGGATCCTTTGTATTAAAGGCATATCATCCAGATTGAGGCATATCATCCAAATTTACGTCTTAACTGAGAATAATCTATATATATACATATATATATTGAGAGAATGTGGATTGTCTTCGTTATCCTCAGCCTTGCGGTTTCCACTTTTCTCCGTCTTGTTGCCGCCCGAATTTAATACGTCATAGTGCCATGGTCACATGACTTAATTTTCACGTCAACGCATGTCCGTAAGGGTGAAGTGGGGACAGAGTCAGAGGCGAGTCCCAGTCCCTCAACTATCGGTCAATGACTTCGATCCTGGATCAATTAGCGTAAAGACGATCATATATTAATTATTCAGTATTAATTCCGGCAATTTACTTGCAAAAACCTAATTGTAATTCAGGCAATTAACTTGCAATATTCTGTACATTATTGGCAATTATCTTGCAATTATATTTTATTGTTTAGTTATTAAGTTTTATAAGTAAAGTTAGTTTAAGTAACTATCACTGTACGTACTGGCGAGATACTCGTAATATAAAGTTATACTGTGCTACACTTCTCTCTACATTACATCCTGCACTTGCATTTTCTTGTAAGTAATTTTTATTATTATAATTGGCAATAAACTTGCACATATTATTAATCATTCATTTTACCTACTATTTGTTCATACTATTCATATCCTATTTTACTGGTAAGATCCTTCAATAGTTTAATAAAAGTATTATTAATTAAGTAAGAATTGATAAGTTCGTCAATAATAAGAAATCTATTAATAAGTCATAACGCGTGAGGTAAGTTAGAGTTTTACATACGTTGCCGTGTTTGAATAAGTGCGGGTCTCTGCTTTGCAAGAACCCCAGCCCACTGCTCTGTCCAAGTAAAATAAAAATTTGTTAGAGGCCAGCCTAAGCCAGGGTTCAACCCGCGAATTCTGGTGGCTGCTGGTTAAAATCGCAAAGAGAAAAAGCGATTTGTCTCAATATATATATATATATATATATATATATATATATATATATATATATATATATATATATATATTTGGTGACGATACTTTAGGTTTAGATTGCAATAATCACTGCCTAAGTCACCAACTACCAAAGAGTGAAACGTTGTGAGTGATAATGAGAAGAGATGGAAAAATGTATTTGTGGAGTGAGAGGCGGTTCGTCTAAGTATACGATAGCCGAGACTCCTCAGTTAGGTGTGTCTATCGTATACCCCACCTAAGACGCCGTGTTGGAAGTTACAAGTTGGAATTGTTATATATTGAAACAGGCATAGGGACGAGGTATTGCGAGAGGCGCGAGTTGTGAATGCCATCTCGCGGAGTGAAGCCGAACCACCACATATATATATATATATATATATATATATATATATATATATATATATATATATATTTATACATATATATATATATATATATATATATACATATATATATATACATATATATATATATATATATATATTGTAACATGATGGAAAACTTGACACCGTCTCGTAATTTGAATTTATTTGACATAATCAATAGTTTCTAGTGACATCTAGAACCGAAAATTTCGACTTCGACCAAGCAATCGATCCACCAGATGCATTAAAACGAGAGATCCTGGATAGACGCCGTACTGAACGGCCGCGTTTTTATATTAAAACAATTCGATTCGACCAAAAGAATAATTTCGATTCTGATTTTTGAACAATTCGATATAGGCAATTATGTACAATCCGAGTGAGCTATAAATCGTCTCTCGTGAACAAGTGAACAAGCCGAAGCCTCGGACGAGAATTGAGTAAAGTGTACGACCGACTGATTTTGTTTAATGAACAAGTGAAACGCGTTTTGTGTAAATGATAATTAATTTAATAATTAATTACGCGCAATAATTATATGATAGTGAAATTTACGCGTAACCAAAATAAAATGTTATTTTATTTTATTCGAGTATTTCTCAGAATTGCGGATTATCTCTTTCTCATTCGTTGCGGCAGCCGAATCTTACCATGTAAAATACTCTATCGTCAACGGTTGAGTATTCCGTAAAGTACCACGTTGTGTGTGTGTGTTTGTGAAATAAAATAAGTTTATTTTTATTTCGTCGACCGACCATTTTCTTTTAAATACGAACTGATTTTGTATTTTGATCAATTACGATGTCTGCAAGCAATTCGTTTTTTGCTTATATCGAGTCAAGCCGAAACCGGCAAAGTATATTTTGTTGTGTAACCGATGATTTTTATTTGTCATACCGATCAATTATTTCTTTTGTTCAATATACGATTAATTATTTTGTTAATTCTGATCAATTATTTAATCGTAATCTTAAGTGCCTGACCTTTTCCCGATCCGCCACTCTGAGCTAAATTTCGATAATTGTTTATTTAGTGATTATAAATTCACCTGGAGCTCAACTTTTAATTTTGAACAAGGTTGCCAAATAGTAAGTGTATTCGGACTTCACTCCGGTAGAGCCCCGGTGGTGAAAAAACCGTTACAATATAAATTATATATATATTAGGGTGTTCCAAAATAAATCGATAGTTTTTTTTTGACTCTAACACAAAAAATTTATTGGTCAGTCTTAAAAAAAAAATTGCGACAAAATTTCAGCCCTTAATTTAATTTCAAGAGGACCATCATCGATCTCAAAGTTTTTCCATTTAAATAACATGGCAAAACTATTTTTTTACATTATTTATGGCCGCAAACTGTGAAGACTGTTTTTTTGACATTATTGATCATATAACCTTCTTAAGCAATAAATTGTTTATAACTAAGTCCAAAGAATCAAATCTGTGTAGTACATTTGATTTTCTACCAAATTTTCTATATGATGAAAAGTTTAATAGTTACAAACGATTGAAGTGTCATTATTTCGATTATTTACTTATCACAATTATTGAGTATAGAGACAACAGTTATTTGAAAATTCGGTAAAAAATCCAATACACTACGTATATACGCGGAAAATTTTATCTTCAACAGCTCAATAAATTTGAGCTCCAAAAGTATCAATTCTAAATTTATTTAAATTACCAGTTGAAACTATTATCTGTTGAAAATAATTTAAATCAAGATTCTTTAGCACTATTTCAAATTCATAAACAAAGCTCGTAAAAAGTTCATGATATTATTAATAGTCGATTATTTATTTACTTTTTCTATTCCTTGATCACGAAAATCTAATAAATAAATTGCTTTCGTTTTAAATAGCAGATAGTAGCTAATTCTTCGATAAATTCGAATTTAAATTTTTGAAACCCACTGAAAAATTTGTTATTTTCGAAATTGAAATCAACTTATCTAAAGTAATTTAGAAGTCTTAGTTAGTGGAAAATGAAAATAATACATACAGCTATAAATTAACTTATTAATATACTTTATTTTCACACCACTTAGAACTTTTACATCATAAAAATTAAAGTCACAATGTATTTTACCTTATTCTAAGTGTATTGGATTTTTTACTGAATTTTTAAATAACTGTTGTCTCTATACTCAATACTTTAATAGTGATAAGTAAATAATTAAAATAATGACACTTCAAGCACTTGTAACTATTGAACTGTACATCATACAAAAAATTTGGTAGAAAATCAAATGTACTACGAAATCACTACTTTACTTTTTTCTTTATCGTCAAAATTTTAATTGTTATCAGTAAATAATTTAAATAATGAAATCTCAAGACCTCATAACTATTAAACTGTTCATCATCCAAAAAAGTTTGTAAAGACAATTTTGTAGAGAATCAAACGTATTAGAAAATTGCCACTTAATTTTTTTGATGTACAACCAACAGTTTAGTCTCTAAATGTAAAAATAATCAATTTTCGTAAAATTTGCATATTCTAACGTCATTAATAGACGAAATGTTGAAAACAGATTTGATTTTTTGGACTTATTTATAGGCAATTTATTGCTTAAGAAGGTTAAATGATCAATAATGTCGAAAAAAAAGTCTTCACAGTTTGCAGCCATAAATAATGTAAAAAAATAGTTTTCTCATGTTATTTGAATGAGAAAACGTTGAAATCAATGGTGGACCTTTGAAAATTAAAATCAAGGGCTGAAACTTTGACTGAATTTTTTTTTTAGGGCTGACTAACAAATTTTTCGTGTGAGAATAAAAAAAAAATTATCGATTTATTTTAAAACACCTTAATATGTATACATATATATATTGTTACGTCCAAAGTTGGTACGTAATTATTTTTAAATTAGTGAGTATTAGGTCCAAGCCGAAGCCTATAGACCGGGAACTCCAGAGGTTTTTGCTTAAATAATAATATTGTTGGTGAAGGTTATATTTAAATGATAAATTCTCGGGTTGAAATTTAATGAATATATATTCAAAAAAAAAAACCTTACAAATGTTATGGTTTGTTACTTAGCTATTACAAAGATTTAATTATTCAAACACAATTTTTAACCACAAAATTTAATGATTCTAATATAAATTCTAAACGCAAAATTAAACGCCAAACAACACTTAAATCAAATTGATTATTCAAATACAGTTCCAGAAATAAAAATTCGTGACTAGACTATTTTCTAAAGTCTCTTACAAAATTCTAATATTCTGCTGTAAAATTATTCAATATTATTCCTTAACGCTCCTACAATATTCTATCTGAACCTATTTATTTTGCAATATTCATTGACATACCTGGTCACAGTAGTTTCGTTGTAACACAAATTAAACGGAGATAACAATGATACAAAATACTTGAACGTTGAATATAGATGGTCACTGACTCTAATTTTAAAATAACTTAAAGTTCTACGTGGAGAAAGCAGGCCACTGAACTTAATTAAACGTTTCCGATCTGCACCCTGGGAGATCCTGGTCAAGAGAGAGAGAGTTCACGCAACCAATTTTTTGGGTCTCGAATTTCAGGGCGTCCCAATAGTCCTCAATTGGGGGGAAAACCGTGACCAATTAGAGGTCCGGCTCCTGGCCCTTACCCTCACTCCTTGATTTTCCGGAGAGCGTCGCCTGAACTCGCTCTATGATTAGAGCTTCTCTATTATATCTATTGTCTATTCGCATAAGTGTGTGGGCGTGTGTGTGTGTATGTGCTCACCCACACGCAAGCACATTTACGCGTGGCAAAACACACACACGCACACACAGGCACGAGCATTTCCCTGTCCACGTTTAATTTTTATTGATTATTTTTATTAGTTATTCAAAATTATTATTACTTATTATCGGATATTATCTTTGAATATTATTTATGAGATATTATTTATGAATATTATTTATTATTTATTAATATTATCTACTACTCATCAGACCTGGCCTCTTGCCTAGAACCTTACGTATTTCTTATAGAATATAAAAATATTATTTACTATTTCTTATTATAATTATTTATTATTGAATGTTGTTTATCAGGCCTGGTGTACCCACCTAGAACCTTTAATTATTTATTATAATTTATAAAATATTATTTATTATTTATCATTGCCTGGCCTCTTGTCTAGAACCTAAAAACACTAGAATGAGTCATTTGTTTAGTAAAAAAATTATTTTGTAATGAGTTTAAAAGGTTTCGAATCTTATCGATAATTCATAAACTAAATAAGTTTCTAAATGTTTGTTTGTTTGGGTCTTAAGCCGTTAAAAGCTGTGACGCACGAAGGTATGTTTCTAAATGACCACCGAGGCACTTAACGTATTCTCTCGTTACTCTATTTAAAATTATAACATTAAAAAAAAATTAATTGTTTAAATTTCGCCAGACGTAACACCCCCGCCGTTAGACGGAAGTACGAGTGAATTTACTTGTTAAAGAACGAGAGCGAAGTTAAATCTCTCAGTTGGGTTCAAAAAAAAAAATCTTCTTATATTAAATTACAAGCTCTTATACCTTAAGTAAGACTATGTATGACATACTCAATGACATTCTTCTTACTTGATTGACAGCGTCGGGTGGTTGTTGGTAGGTTCGTTGGTTGCTAACATCGGGTATAGTTCTGGAGCGGTCGGTAGAGATCCCATCTCTAAATCCACAGTGTTCCCTTCGGTGAGTCTCTGAGCAGGAACCCTCGGACATTCTTCTACGGGGTCCCTTGCTAGATGGAGCAGGAGACGGGCTAGTGAGTCCCATATGGCCCCTAAAAGATGGAATGACCAACCGTAGGCGGAATGCAGCGCATATCCGTTTATTACAATATCTGCCACTGACTTTATTACTCGAAGACACATCAATATCCCAATGATTCCAGCGCTGAACGTACCGAACATTATGAATTTTCCCCAGGTTTTATCCCAGGCACTTTCTGCTAAACGATCCAAGACGTCTTCGTTCAGTACGTTCAAAATGGATGGATGTGTCCTTGATCCATTGGTGAACTGCTGAGCCATGGTTTCTATTACGGAGGTCTGTTCAATCGTGAACATGATGCGATTCTTCATGGTCTCCAGGTCGTCTTTAGTATAGATTCCACTGATTGCTAAATTGGTGGGACTGCTATAGCTCCAGTCTCCTTTAGTATTAGGTTTTAGACTGACTGGAGGTACGGCTTCCACTGGAGTCGGCATAAACTTGTACCAGGTTGCCCCCAACTTGTAATGTTGAAGCAAAGGCGAATTGCACGGGATCTCTGCGGCTTGATGAGTAAGGACATGCGTCCTTGGCATCAGGAACATGGTACTATTCCCCCTTCCTACTGGAATTCGGTTGTAGCAACTGGTCGCATGTTGAATCTTGACTTCCACTGGAATGCACTGGACGATGTGAATTACTTCGCCAGCGAGGACGGCCATGTATCCTGGACCTCCCATGAATCGATACGCAAACTCGTCGGGCTGGGTTGATGCGATGGCCAATGAGTTTGTGAACATATCCCGTTCAATTTTACAGCGATACAGCATAACATCTACATATAGAGACTGGACCTGATTCCTAATGTACCTTTCCACGTATATGAATTTAGCGTTTACATACATAAAGAGATCCAGGTTATCTGGATTTGTTTCAACAATGATATTTGATTCTAAGGTAGTAAGGTCCTTGTCCTTAATAATAAATAACCGTGGATGTTCTGTCTTAAAAATGGAAAGGCCACATGAGTCCTCATTTCCAGTCACTGCTAACGAGAAACTCGTATCTCTTACATTAACTGAGAATACGGTTTCTGTCTTAGACACTAATTTGGACGCTGGTCCCCTAAATAAAACAGAGTAAGTATTCTCTCTACAATATCTCTGTGGTACTGAATCCCAGAAGGTGTGACCTCCTGTGGGGTCAACACAATAACCGTCATTTAATTTACAGTGAATACCAGAATTCAAGTAAAGTTTATTTGCTTCTACCTTTACTCTGGTCAACGAGGTTTTCAGAGTAACCTTTACTGTACCTATCACGACAACTGAACTCCAGGTGCCATAAGGGTCAGAGTATTGAGTACCTGCACAACTACCACCGGTTGTGACACTCCCTGCGAGTGTGATGCTTCTCAGGGCCGTCGTATTGACCTGTAATCCGTCAAGTACGGTATTACTGATTCGAAGCGTGCCATAGTTATGTGCTACTCGGCAGGCTTCGCGTGAGATCGGGTGGACATATTCCATGTGGGCATTTTCCACTAAAGATATGTGGGAATGCATACCACAATAATAAACAACTCGTGTTATTTCTACTTTGCATTGCATGATATCAACATGCTCATATTCATTTTATTGTAAGAGTGCGATGTCCACTAGGGACATGTCCACCTGATCCTCCTGATAGTCACATTCGTCAATATCCAGAAGGGATATTGTCGTCATGTTTAATATTTCGCTACCGCAGTCGTATCCGATTAAAGCGGTTGCGGTGGTTGCCATCATAAGGCAAAGAATTGCTGCTAAGAAGTTCATATCTGGAACAAAAATAGAATTAGGGTTGGAAAACGGGGTCTGATGTCGCGTTACCCCTTTTATTATTTAGTGGTTCCTTTTTAGAAATAGCTGGGGTTATTTTAGATATTTTTAAACGATTCGGGTGAACAATTTTTGTGGTGTTTTTTATTTTTATTTTCACGTTTCCGTCCGGGAACGTTTGCAGGATCTCATATGGACCATCGTAGTGGTCCCCGAGCTTATGTGGTTTTGGTCCCTTTAAGAGGAATACATTATCTCCTTCTTTGAAAATCACGGTTTTAATTTTTTTGTCATAGATTTCTTTAGATTTTAGTTTTGACTTAATTAAGTTTTCCCGAGCTAAATCTCGAATTTTGGTTAATGTCTTGACCAACTTGACTATGTAATCGTCATACGTTGGTAGTTTATCGAGATCGTGCAACGGTTCCTCGGTCGGCACGCGAGCTATCTTCCCGTATACTAACTCAAACGGAGTGAAGTTTGTGCCCTCATGAACACAGGTATTGTAGGAAAGAGTCGCTAGATCTAACCACTCGTCCCACTCACTCTCATGATTAACAAATTGTTTTAAATATTCTCCTAGAACGTGATGTGAACGTTCTAGGGACCCGTTCGACTGGGGCCGGAAGGCTGCAGTCTGTATTTTTTTGATTTTAAAACGCTTACATATCCTTTGTATGAACGAGCTAATAAAATTCCTACCTTGGTCTGTTAATAAAACTTTAGGTGCACCAAAGGTACAGACTAAACGTTTGATGAAGGTATCCGCGACGGCAATAGCGGACATATTGGTCAAGGGAGCTGCTATACAATATTTGGATAGCTGGTCTTGCATTGTGAGTATATATTCGTTACCTTGCTTTGTAACCGGTAATGGACCCACGATGTCCATAGCGATTTTCTCGAATACCAAACCGGGTGTATCAGTGATCAACATCGGTTGTCTTGTCTTGACGCGGACTAATTTCTTTAGCTGGCAATCTATACATCGTTGTATCCTGAATTGCACATCCTGCTTCAAATTTTCCCAATAATAATTAACTCGGATACGGTTATACGTTTTCGACACTCCCTTGTGTCCTCCTATCGGAGATTTATGGGCCTCAAAGAAAATCCGATCCCGGCCCTCTTGGGAAACGTATTTAATTGTTCCCAAACAAATTATGGGTTTTATTTTTCCTGCAGCATAGACCTCATGAAGTATAGAGATTACTTCCGTCCATGGGACATTCTCTACGTACTCAGAATACGCAATAGAAAAAGACGAGATATTTTTATCTCTCAGTATACCTTTTAGCTTGACCAACGCCTTCGCTATATTTAAACGGATTTTTATAGATGATTCTCCATCCGATCCACGGATGACCAATCCGAAATGATTCCTTTCCCCCTTTTTGGTCCAATAAATCTGGCCGACATCCATGAATCCGATTTTGGGGAGTTTGTCTAGGTCTTTTAACGATTTGGAGCCTGTGTCACAAGGTTGCCCACTCTTGTCCAGAAAATAGATTAGGTTATCTTTCCTATATTGGAACAGATCTTTAACCACGATGATATCATCTAAATTTTTATCATTTAACTTATTACCTCGCTCCCCGTAAGGATGGTACGACTCACTGATAGACGTCCCGTCCTCAGTATCAGAGTCACTTCCCGAAGATTCCGATTCATCTGGGCTCTGCTGAGATGAAACCTTATTATTTCTTGCATTTCTATTGTTACTGTTGTCCCCCTTTGTTTCCGGGCTATCCGAGCCGCAAGCAGACGCCTTGGGTGCTGTCTCGGGATTTCCTCTTGAAGCTTTGTTCGCTTTCCAGGAAGACCTGTCCTGCTCTATCTGCTGAGAGCTTTCCGGAACCAGGTCGGACGATTCCGGTGGTTCTATCGTCTTCCGCGGCCTCCCTCGTCCTCTCTTTGGCGGTCCCACTATTTTTCCCATGGGTTCTCTTCTAGCTGCCTCCGAGCTTCCTAATTCCTCAATAACCCGCGGTAAACTACGGCTTTGTGCACGAGTCGTTACGTTTACCGGTTCCACGGGGTTACGAGATAACGCATCCGCGTTCAAATTAATTCTGCCCGGCTTGTATATGACATCATATTCATATTCAGCGAGCTTCAAACGCCATTTTAATATTCGAGCGTTTCCTTCCTTCGAGGTTTTGAACCAGACCAAAGGTTTATGGTCTGTTACCAGCTCAAAGCGACGTCCGTATACATACGGTCGGAAATTTTTTACTGCTTGAAGCATAGCCAACGCTTCCTTCTCATAAGTGTCATAACGCAGTTCCGCGTCTCTCAACACGCGTGAAAAATACGCGATTGGTCTATCCTTACCTATTTCACCTTGTGATAGTACTGCCCCTATCACTGTCCCTGAGGCATCCGTTGTTATTATGAACGGCTTCGTGAAGTCAGGGTATTGCAAGACCGGTGCACTGCATAATGCTGTTTTCAAGTTTTCGAAAGCAGTCTGAGCATCCACAGACCACGCAAATTCTCTATCTTTTCCTAGCAATCTTGTCAGAGGTTTAGCTATTCTCGAGAAATTTCTTATAAACTGGCGATAGTAACCAGTTAACCCTAGGAATTCCCTTATATTTCGTGGGGTCTTCGAGACTGGAAACTTCTTTACTGCCTCCAGTTTTTCAGGGTTGGGTTTCAACCCTTCTCGGCTTATCACGTGTCCTAAGTAATTCACTTCCGGACGTAGAAACTCACATTTTTCTGGCTCCAACTGTAGATTAGCCTTTTGTAACCTATCCATAAGGTCGTCTATCCGTTGTTCGTGTTCCGCAAGATTTTTTGCGAACACAATAATATCATCAAGATATACAAACATGGAGATTCCTTAAAGTCCGGTTAAGGCACTATCCATTAGTCTTTGGAAAGTAGCTGGGGCGTTTTTCAGCCCAAAAGGCATGCGAGTATATTCCCAGTGGCCTTGTGGAGTGGAAAAAGCGGTCTTTTGTCTGTCCTCTGCGTCCATTTCGATTTGATAGTACCCCGACGCCAAATCGAAGACGGAGAAGTATTTGGAACCTCCCAGCTGGTCCAAAATTTCTGTAATAGTGGGAAGAGGGTGGGCATCAGTGATCGTTCTCTCGTTTAATAACCGAAAGTCTATAACGACACGCCATCTTTTATTCCGTGTACATCAGCCTTCTTTGGAACGATCCAGATAGGGCTATTATAAGGTGACTCTGACGGTTTTAGTACACCCATTTCGAGTCCTTCTTTTACGTGTTTTTTCACTTCCGGTTTCAGATTATGTGGAAGCCGATATTGTTTTGTTGAAATCGGAAAATCGGAGTTAGTTGGAATTCGATGTTTATACAGAACGCTAGAACTTAACGGTTCTCCAGGAATATGGAAACGGTCTGCATGTTTCCTAACTAAACGTTCAACGTGAGCTTTCTCCCCACTGTCGAGATAATCCAACCGCAAAAGCGGTTTTATTTGTTCGTATCTCTCTGCAGTTGCTGTATTTCTTAAAACTGTGAATATTCGCTTTGTTTTTCCCAAGCAGGGATGCATCTCCTGATTCAAACCAACTGGATCAACAGGAGAGGGTACATATATTCTTTCTACTTCATGTACAGTTAACGTAGAAATTTTAATCCCTACTTCGGTGTCAGTTGTATTAAATATCTGAAGGTAGGCTCTTCCGTTTTCTACTCTCACTAGACAACTTCCCGCGTAGATTCCCGTGCTGATATTCAATCGGGGAATATAGCCTTCTGAAATTTCAGGGTTCTTTACCTTTATATAGAAGGTGGATTCGCTGCGGCGTGGAATGTACATGACCCCATTTTCAATTCGGTTTAGCTTCTTGAAAAGGTATTTCTCACTTCCTATTTTCAAAATCTTGTTCTTATAATCTATCTTGGCTCCAAATTCGTTGAAAAACTGTGATCCCACCAATCCTGCGTGTGAAATGGCTAAACTGTTTGGGGCCACATGACACTTCGTCTTTTTACCAAAAAGGTTTAAATTCACACTACCCAAGGTAGATATGGGAGTGTTCGAGATTCCATGTAGTTCAATGATGTCATTCCTATCTATCTTCGTGTTATTTTGTAAACATTTTAATTTAATCAAATTTGGAGATGCTCCGGAGTCCAGCATCATAATGATGTCATCTTGTTTGGACGATTTACCAACGACAGCAAACGGTAAATTGTCCAAATCCAAATTTACATCAATTTTATTTATTCGGAATCCTCGTCCCCCGTCACGTTCTGCACTGTATGTACGGGACGCGTATGTCGGTTGTCTTCCCCCGCGCCCCCCGAGGAAGATTGATTCGCGTTTCCCTGCATAAAATTTATTGTCTTCAGCAGTCGGCAATTTTCTTGAGTATGATTGCTCAGTCCGCAAGCATTACAGCTTGTCTTTGAATTTCCCACGTTGAAACCACTCCTATATCCATTCCCTCTATTATTATTATTATTCTGAGAGTTGCGATAAATTCCAATAGCTGGGTCGGCACTCGATTTCGAGTTACCTTTATTTGGATTTTGGCTGCAATACCTGGCGGAATGTCCTCGTTCCTCACACAATTGGCATCTTATGTTGGCAGATTGGTTCTGATCCGTCGGATTTAGTTTTGGACAAGTTTTAGCGTTATGGCCTCTCTCATAGCATATTTGGCATTGTCGTTTGGGACAATCTCTAGCGAAATGGCCCAATTTCTTGCAGCGTCGACAGGAAATTTTCGACACATCCGGTTGACTTCCCTGGTTGAAATTCCGATTATTATTATTGTTACTTCTGTTAGGGTTTTGGCGATTTGCTGGGATTGGCGGACTAAATTTTCCAGGGATATCAGGAACAGCGGCGAATTTTATTGGATTTTTCTTCGTCCTTTCTTCCGTGTCTCTCTCCTTTGGCTTGTGCATCAGTTCATCTCGCGCTTTTAGCTTCTTTTCTATTTTGATAGTGGCGGTCAAAGCCTCATCCGCGTTAGCACAAGCTGGCATTCTTTGGTCAATTTCCTGATCCAAATTCTGCGTGAATATTTCGGCGAGCGATTCATTTATTTTGTCCTTGAACGCTTGAGTCTGCGCTTCGGTGGAGTCAGGATTATCCGAGGAGTAACACTCAACGATCTCATTTACCTTTTTCCGCAGTTTATTCGCGAAGTCTACCACACCTTCGCCCCTCTCTTGGTACAGCTGCCCCAACTCGCCTTGCAGTTGAAACAACGATTTCGATGCCACGTAAATTTTCCTTAATGCTTTGATTAGGTCAGCAATCGTGGCAGGTATAGTGAAATTTAAAGATGCCTTTACACTATCCTCCAATTTCAGTCCGTAAATCAATTTAACTAAATTTACTTCCACCTCGGCGGGTAATACACCTTGGGCTTCCTTACAACATTTTGAGAAATCAATTAAATCTTCCGATTTCCCGCAGAAACGGGGCACAAACGCCAAGGCGTCGCTTAAAGAGATACTTTGGTTTGCCGGTAAAACCATCTCGACAGCGATATTCTGCTCTTCTGGAACGTCAACTACGTTAATTTGAGGAACTGGGTCTGTATTATGGACCTCTACGAGAGTATCGTTATTCACAATTGTATCGGAGTTAATACCACTGTTATGCGTTGCTTCGGAAGCGTTCCTCTCCGGAACTCCACTAGAGACTTCTTCTCCTTCGGACTCCTCGTCCGAAGTTAATTCCGGGTGAACAAGCGACGTTCCTACTTCCGAATCTGTGGTTTTTTCTCCGTCAAAACGTTCTTGAAATTTAAATTCCTTTGTAATGCGTTTCCTAGTAGACGGGGCTAAACCATCCGGATATGACACGGGCCCTTGTCCTCTCAATGTATATGGCTTGGTGTCTTTATCACCAGGCATTTAATAAATTTCCCCGCGTTCCAGATAATTCAATCCAATTGAATTATCGGGACCCAACCAGCACGAGCGACTCCTAAAGAAAGCCCCGGAGGTTCAGGATTTGGTAATTGCAGTCGACTTATTCCATGTGTCGACCTATTACGCACTCTAAACTCCTTCCAAATTACTAAGGTTATTTATTTCTTAAGCACGCGGTTGCCGATAATTCTAATCGCGTTCCGTTTTTTCCAGTACCGCAAACGGCGGCCTGCTTTACAACCACGTTTTTTTGACATACAGGATAGGAATCAGAGCAGCTTTTTCGCGCGTCCGATTGATAAAGGGTTAAGGAACCAGAGCAGCTTATTCGCGCATCCGATTGGAAAATTAGGAATCGGAGCAGGTTTTTCGCGCGTCCGATTGGTAAAGGGTTAAGGAACCAGAGCAGCTTCTTCGCGCATCCGGCTGGTATTAAGAGCTAGGAAAGGTTATTTTCTCCCGAAATGTTTCCCATTATGAGGTAACGAAATACAATACGCTCGGTCACTAGTTTAAAACGACATAATAATTTAAAAAAAAAAAAAAAAATGATAGGAAAACCACAATAGCACAAAACACAACACAAAAAAAAAAATTCGAAATAATTTCAGAAAAGGAAAAAAAAATTCAAAAATAAATTTCAGGTAATATTTCACAAAAACAAAAAAAATTAAGTAAATCTCAGATAAAAATTCACACGCAAAAAAAAAAATTAAAATAAATTTCCGATAAAAAAAATTTTAATAAATTTCAGATAAAATTTTGTAAGTTTTTAGTAATTTTCACTAACCCTTCGTAAATAAAAAAAAAATGAGTTATAATTTCTCAAAATCTTGAATACCTTACAATTCAACAATATTATTCAAACAAGAAAAGACCTCAGGTCCCTGTTCGAGCGCCAATTTGTTACGTCCAAAGTTGGTACGTAATTATTTTTAAATTAGTGAGTATTAGGTCCAAGCCGAAGCCTATAGACCGGGAACTCCAGAGGTTTTTGCTTAAATAATAATATTGTTGGTGAAGGTTATATTTAAATGATAAATTCTCGGGTTAAAATTTAATGAATATATATTCAAAAAAAAAAACCTTACAAATGTTATGGTTTGTTACTTAGCCATTACAAAGATTTAATTATTCAAACACAATTTTTAACCACAAAATTTAATGATTCTAATATAAATTCTAAACGCAAAATTAAACGCCAAACAACACTTAAATCAAATTGATTATTCAAATACAGTTCCAGAAATAAAAATTCGTGACTAGACTATTTTCTAAAGTCTCTTACAAAATTCTAATATTCTGCTGTAAAATTATTCAATATTATTCCTTAACGCTCCTACAATATTTTATCTGAACCTATTTATTTTGCAATATTCATTGACATACCTGGTCACAGTAGTTTCGTTGTAACACAAATTAAACGGAGATAACAATGATACAAAATACTTGAACGTTGAATATAGATGGTCACTGACTCTAATTTTAAAATAACTTAAAGTTCTACGTGGAGAAAGCAGGCCACTGAACTTAATTAAACGTTTCCGATCTGCACCCTGGGAGATCCTGGTCAAGAGAGAGAGAGTTCACGCAACCAATTTTTTGGGTCTCGAATTTCAGGGCGTCCCAATAGTCCTCAATTGGGGGGAAAACCGTGACCAATTAGAGGTCCGGCTCCTGGCCCTTACCCTCACTCCTTGATTTTCCGGAGAGCGTCGCCTGAACTCGCTCTATGATTAGAGCTTCTCTATTATATCTATTGTCTATTCGCATAAGTGTGTGGGCGTGTGTGTGTGTATGTGCTCACCCACACGCAAGCACATTTACGCGTGGCAAAACACACACACGCACACACAGGCACGAGCATTTCCCTGTCCACGTTTAATTTTTATTGATTATTTTTATTAGTTATTCAAAATTATTATTACTTATTATCGGATATTATCTTTGAATATTATTTATGAGATATTATTTATGAATATTATTTATTATTTATTAATATTATCTACTACTTATCAGACCTGGCCTCTTGCCTAGAACCTTACGTATTTCTTATAGAATATAAAAATATTATTTACTATTTCTTATTATAATTATTTATTATTGAATGTTGTTTATCAGGCCTGGTGTACCCACCTAGAACCTTTAATTATTTATTATAATTTATAAAATATTATTTATTATTTATCATTGCCTGGCCTCTTGTCTAGAACCTAAAAACACTAGAATGAGTCATTTGTTTAGTAAAAAAATTATTTTGTAATGAGTTTAAAAGGTTTTGAATCTTATCGATAATTCATAAACTAAATAAGTTTCTAAATGTTTGTTTGTTTGGGTCTTAAGCCGTTAAAAGCTGTGACGCACGAAGGTATGTTTCTAAATGACCAACGAGGCACTTAACGTATTCTCTCGTTACTCTATTTAAAATTATAACATTAAAAAAAAATTAATTGTTTAAATTTCGCCAGACGTAACAATATATATATATATATATAATACCCCGATATTTTCAACTATATAAAAAAAAAATTATCCAACGATAATTAACAATAATTATTTATACATATATCGTGTATCATTCAGCTCATAATTATAAACAAAGCAATTATATCCTCAGCGGCGACCAACAACTATCGAGGGAGGTTATCACGTAGAAAATATACACGGCAAAATGAATCCAATGTACTTACTCAAAGTAGTCTCCAGACAATTAAATTCAAACGATAGACAATAACACGGTGAACAGCAACTAAATACTATCACTCCAATATATAATTCACCAAAGTGCTTCTAAAACTTGTATATAATTTATTTTTTTTATATCTGGACAGCGTATATCCGCAATGCTAGCCCGTATCTTTCTAATTTCATTCCTCTCTCCTCCACCTGTTGGTCGTTGCTCACGTGGCGCGCCCGTCTCCCTTATTTATTATTTTAGCATGGTAACTCAAGACTTAGAATTTAGCGTACAGGTATTAACGATTTTGATACAGATTTTTGATTCAAGTCATAGTTTAAGGATTAAATATGGAGTAACGTTTAGCTATAGTTATGGGTTTTTTGTTGAGAGGGAATTTAGTGAAGATTTAGAACCAGAAATAAAGTATGGAATATGTTTGAGATTTAAAGTTTGAGATAATGATAAAGTTTGAGTTTTAGTTTACAGTTTGGAATTTTGAGTATGTGGAGAAGTCAGTGTTACCGTGGAGCGAAACTTGAGTTAGTCACCCGGTATCATCTGATGATAGAACCTAGTTCTATTCCTATGAGACTTCTTGGTAGATTGCAGAGGTCTAGCTGAAATGCTAGTGCTCCAGTATAAAAGGAATCTGATGGACGCAGATTGGGATCAGTTTTTGAGTTCTGGTTTGGCAGGCCTCAACGGTAATATTGTGACCGTTGCTGTTGTGGAAGCCGTTTGGTCATTTTTAATTGTTTTTGTCTGACAGGCCTCAGAGGACAAGTCATGACCACTTGTACCGCTGAGGAAGTCATAGATCACTTAGTTTTAAGTTTTACGATCCCAGCTGAATTCTGCTCCAGAAGAGCAACTACCAAGGATATCCATACTTAAAATCAGGTTTAGGGAATACGTTTGGTGAGGCATAAGCATCCAGTTACCGATATTGTAGAGTTTGGGAATTAATTTATGGATTTAGAATATAAAGGTCAGTTATAGATAATGATAAGGCTTAGTTTTGGATTTTGAGGATTGAGAAAATAGAAGTCGAAGGGAGACCTTCGAAGAGTACGGACGTAAGCATTCAGCTCTGGTCGCTCGAAGCGAGCAAACGTGTCCAGAAATGGCGTTACAGTTCATGGCATTGCGGAAAGCTACAGATAAAGAGTATTGTTACAGAAGTATTATTTAAAACAGTGTAAGACGTTACTCGATATTTTATTCCAGTAGTAATCAGGTATGAAATAATTATTATAATTATCAATAATTAACTGAGTTCGAGTCAGAGTCTTGAGCTATGATGCTACTGTTTTAATTAAAGAAAATATTTGAGAACTGAGAGAATTATGAGGATATTGTAACAGTTTAGAGTCATGTTCACGATTTATTGTTAATATTACTTTATAAATAATTATAAGAAATATGTTTAGTTATTAAACCAATTGTCGTCTAATTGACGTCAATATTAAATCCATTTACGTTAGTTTTACTAGCTTTGTTGAAGAAAATGTTCTGGAATATCGTTTTGGTAATTTATTGTTCTAAGTTCCTAAATATTAGTGATTGTAAATTAGCTCTAGTAATTAATTAATTTATTTTTAATATATCGATACGCCTCGTTCAGATGTCAATTTACCTTTTTGTTAAGATTAATTTCATGATTATTGGATTCATTATTTTGAATTGTTTGTACGAAGCTACAATATCTTGTTAATTGTTAAATGGAGATTTTAGATTATTTGTTGTTTAATAAAAATTGCAAATTCACTGATAATCTACATGAATTTGGAATGATGTAACCCGGACCACTCCCTCTCTCCATAAACCTACACACTGAGCGACACCATGGCATACCGTAACTCTGTTTTTAGTTTTCCAGTCTCTGTTTTTGTTTTTGCTTATAAGTTCTGAGCATTTTGTTAAGTTTTAGTTTTTATTTAGTTGCGTGGTTTTGGTGATAATTCCACAGATCAAAAATTATCCGGTTTTTGTTTATGCGTGGTTTTGAGATAGTTCCACAGATCAAAAATTTATCTAATCCTTAAGATTTACTGGTTTGGTGATTCCAGTGATAAAAAATTACCTGGCGCCCTGTTAGCATTGAGACTGGAGGCTAAAGATAGAGAACGAAGTTTGTAGCACAAAGGAAATCTTGGCGTATTAACGTATGCTTGAATGGATGGATTTTTATGTTATAATATATATATATATATATATATATATATTAGACCGGTTCAAAAAAATCGACTATTTTTTTTTTTTCAAAACCCGCAGTGAAATATCTTCCTAGTCATGAACAAAGAAGTCTGTGAAAACGGGAGCTCTTAATATCAATTTTGAAAGGTCGCTCATCGTAAATTTCTATTTTACGTATAAATAACATGGAAAACAAAATTTGTTAACTATGGAATTTTACAACTCATTTCGGGGTGAGAGACACATATTTTCGAAAAGAATTGAACACTCTAAATCAATTGCCTCTTATGGTTTCTCCCTACGTCCACTTCTTTAAAAGTTATTCGGGTTTAAAGTTGAACATGTAATAAATTCAACCTTTTATTCTTAAATTGTAGTATAACAATAAAACTCATCTTGGAAAAAAATTATTTCACAATTTTCAAATGGTATAGATGATAGCTTTAAGTTAAACACGATTATTTTCAGTTTATAAAATTTACGATTTTCACTTCAGCTATCAAAATTATGAACAATGAAATGCTACTAACAACTATTTAATATCAATAACCCAACAATAACATTGTGATAAAAAGACGACACTTATTAAGAAACATTTTTTTTTTCCTTTATAAATAATAATATCAAATTTTAAAGTATCACTTTCTTGAAGATTATTTTTAAAATAACTTTTTTTTATAAATTACAGTAGAAAGGGCATTATAAAATAAATTAATGATTATTTTAATATTTCGATATTAAAATTTGGAAAACATTTCCTACAAAACACAGTTGGTCGTTTTTCCGGAAAATTATGTATATACAATCCAAATTTTTTTTAAACTTCAAAGAGAGAAGTAATTTCAGATTTTTTAAATTGAAAACTCATCCATTCCTCATAGTAGAACAATAAAGATCTACTTTGTCAACGACGTTAAACTTGAAAAATTAAAATTTTAAGAAAGATTTTTTTTTAAATAATGGATATGAAATATTTAAGAAAAATGAAGACAAAAATGTTAAATTAATTACATGTTGAACTTTAGACTCGAATAACTTTTAAAGGAGGAGACTTAGAGAAAAAACATAGGAGACGATTTATTTAGAGCGTTCAATTTCTTTCGAAAATATGTATCTCTCACCCCGACATGTTAATTCCGAATGAGTTGTAAAATTCCAAAGTTAACAAATTTTTTTCCTATGTTTTTTAAACGTAAAATAGAAATTTACGCTTCTTTTTTCATGACTAGAAAGATATTTGACTGCGGGTTTTGAAAAAAAAAATAGTCCGTTTTTTTGAACTGGTCTAATATATATATATATATATATATATATATATATATATATATATATATATATATATATATATATATAAGGGTGGCAATTTGTTTTTTATTTTTTTTTTTATTTCGATGCTCACACAAAAACATGTAAGTTTGAAGTATTGGAAGAATCCTGTTTAAGGTTCAACTCGATACAAAATTTTTTAGAGTTCGCTCAATAATTTTTTAAATTTCTAAAATAATCGAAATTCAATTTTTTTTTTTTTTGAAATCTTTACTTTCTCACTAGTTCAAACAGTTCTAAGTAGGTCGTAGAGAAACATACTAAAATTTGAAGTCAAAATATTAATATTTACAGGTCGCTCAATACTTTTGAGAATAAATTTATCGAATTTTTGTATTGTTTAGAGCGACCTTTAAATATTAATGTGTAGACTTGATCTTGTAACAACATTTTTTTCATAGTATATTAGAGAAGTTCTGTCATCGAGCATCATTAAAATCAAAAAATATAGTGGAAAGAATAATTGTTCTCAATAGGGGCTATAAATTTATCAAAGTCAAAGTTCCTGACTTTTCAAATATTTTTGAAATTCTCAGACATATCTAAATCTCCCAGTTTGTGGGGACCATAATTAGAATATTTTCATACTTATTCCGTTTTTATACACTAGTCACAAAAATTAAGGGATATACAAAACAATTCGAAATTTTTGAGTAATTTTCAACATGCTGTAACTCGGTGAAAAATGGTGTTACGTCCTCGTCACCCTTCAACACTTTATCATAAAGCACCTATCCAAAAATATCATTATTATTCTGGGAAATGCCCAGCATGTACAACTCATATGGACCATTCCCGTATGATACCTTCATAAAATCTATACTTTAAAGGAAAATGTAAATTTAACTTGATTACTGTGTATATGTATATGATTCGAAGAGTGTACACATATATATATATATAACTTTTATTATTAAGAAAATGCAGTACACATAGGAATAAAGGAATCTTCTACCAAGAAATAAATAAGAATAAGGCAAATATTTGTAGCTGCACATATACAAATGATTCATGTGCGTATACATACTTATCACAATATTGTGTATATGCACATATGGAAGTATATGTGTAGGTATAAATGTGATTTAAATATTAGATCCCAAAAATAATTATTTACAATAAATTATTTTAAACACAGATACTAAATTTAAGAAATCATATGTGCATGTATAACATACACTAAACTTTGCATGTATGAAAACATACAAACATTCTTTTCTATATACAATTAAATTTATAAAAATATTTTTTTTTATATATATATTTAATACATAAATATTGCATGTATGACATACATACATAAACATTTAGATGCAGCATGCATAAACATAATTTAATTAATTTTTAATACACCATCTTTGTACGAAAGAGAGCAAATGAGAAGGTGAAACAAAACATGAGTGGGCGTTAGGAATACCATGCGGTAACCTGAGTACCGGGCGGAGTAAAGTAATAAGAGCAGGGCCCAAGAATAAAGAAAAGAAACGCCCGCAGCCAGAGTAAGCGACCAACTTACTCTTGCTGCTATCCTGATACTAAAAATCGAGAAAAGACAGTACAGAGGGCTGTAAAACCCTCAAATTTAAAAACAAAATTACCAAAATAGTAAATTTGATTATTATCTAGTATCTATCATATTTTGGCTTTGTAGTATTTAAAAAGTATCTATAATTTTAAATAATTTATTTGTTAATAAATTTATCAGATGACGACAGCGTCTTAGATTTGTTTAAATAAATGTGATTGCTTATAAAGCATATCGTATTTATTTAAATAAATAAAGGTTCCCGGTATTTCATCTCCGATAACGCCGGAAGAGCTGGATCATGGATAAATTTTTGATGATTAAAACAATAACTATGGGAGAGTGTTTCTGCGTTTTTTCTCATAGCCCCTACCATGGGGGTCCATCTAATGTTACAATGTAAATAAAAGTCACTGCAACCGCTAATTAATCAGTTCGTTTTTACGCTTCGTTACTGCCGGGTGTGACCCCGTTTTGAGTTTTTTTTCTTACAAGTACAGTTTCGTGTGATTCCATTTTTATACGAGAATTTTTCATTCTCATTCACGAATTCCATTTTCATACGAGTATTTTTCATTCTCATTCACGGATTTCAATTTTATACGAGGATTTTTTTTATTCTCATCCAGGATTTCAGATTTACTTCAAGGATTTTCATTCTCATCTAAGGATTCCAAGGATTTCATTTTCTTTCACGGATTTTAATACATTAAAATTTTATTCACGGATTTCTAAATGTAACATAGTTAAACGGATCATCTCAAGGATACATCTAAAACTCAACAAAATCGGTTAAATAAAATTCATTTTTTTCCCTTCATTAAAACACTAAAAGAGTGCAGTGATTTTTCTTTACTTGTGTTATATGGGCAATTAAAACAAATAAATTAAAATATTACTCATAGAAGATCTATAAAATTTGGTGAATTTAAAACAAGTGTGTGAAATGTAAAATTTAGAATTTCTTTTCCAGTTTTACAACAATAACAGGTAACGATTTTTATTTGGTTTACGAAAGTATGCTCTCTTTCCCTTTATTTAATACAGAATTTGTGAACAATTTGTGAACAATTGTTTTTTTTTTTCCTAAAAACACTAAATAATTTTATAAATAAATTTAGTAAACAGACATTGCATGTCAATTTCTTTTAACAAACCTTCCACACAAACCATAACTACTAATACGAACAAATAGAACTAACATTAATTTTAAATAATAGAATCTAATAAAATTTGAGGTTTCGTTAATTAACTCAACTTAGTTGAGTTATCCGACGGACAGAATCGAAGGTTATTAGATGGAGAGAAAATCCATGATACACATTTAACTTAGAATCATCAAAACAGAAATTAACGAATACTCTTTACATTAAAAGAATTTATTTTTCATACATAATCAACCTTCCATATATAGCTTTGTTTTATATGAAAGAGTTTTATAATTTTCGATTATCTAAATATTTCAATAAATTAATATTTTGTTTTCTTTATAATTCAATTCATTTTACAAGAAAAATTCACTATAGAAAATTTTGTTTTACTGCAATTCTTATTCTAAAAATTGTTTTCCTAATTCTATTCAATTTTATTTTTACAACCTATTAATAAATAAAATCTTTTTATTATTCTTCATTTATTCGAATCAATCCAAGATACATTAAACAAAATTTGTTTTTTTCTTTTGAATTTTCTTCAAAGGTTTCGATTTAAATAAAGACAGGAATATATTCATAATCCATTATATAAATTTTTAAATTCATTTTGATGTTTCAATTGTAGTCCGTTTGCAAGGTTGAACAATGACTTTTTCAATGACCATTGACATGTTTTATAAGATTTCATAAAAGGTTGATTTTACCCCTTTTTGGTAGACTTATCATTCAGTCTATGGTTGAAAAATTATTGTTTTCAAATCTTGCTGGAAATCAGCTATTCACTGCCTGACTCAGTAAATTAGAATCTTAATAGTACAAAAATTTTCCACTTAGTCTTTTTGTATAATTTAAATTCAATTTACTTCCACGAAAATTTGTTTTATTATTTTAAGTAAATCCACTCAGTGAACCCGTACCTAACACCCATACCTTTTTTTGCCACCCATACTCCCCTACTATCAAGGAAAATAGCTATCTCAAACTTTCAAAAAAAAAATACACAATGATGAGTGATAGCAACTGAGAGATCGACCTGGGTTGGTCAATGATCCATTCGTTGATTCACTGAGTGTATTAAAAATTTTCTTATCAATTCATTATTTCCGTTCTATCAATCTAATGCTAGTAAAACAATAAATAAATAAGAAGAATCCCAATCACTCAAGTCAAGTAAAACATCTGATTGCGAGTCAGTAAGTGAATTCTGCATTGCTAAGTCAGGAGCAAATTGATTACTTTATCTTTCTCTTCTAATTACTATTATTATTTCTTAGAGCGTCTTTCGGGACAAATATCGTTATAAAAATGTTTTCGAACAGAGTCAATGGCGCCGAAAGTACGCCGGCCTAGGGGCTCTGATCCAAAACCTAATTATTGTGATTGTGACTCTTGTACGGAGTATGACAAATTGTGTTCTGGTGAACGTTACCACCAACCACTAGTCAGACCTAATTTGCCCTTCGTAAGGAAAGTCACTGTCCTTCCAAAAAACTTTAGGGTTAAGAAACTCAAATACAAACTGATCCCGATCACTGAGGTCGAGAGGCCCATACCTCTCATTTACATCGGCGACGCGGATCCAAGGTTCCATTTTTATGCCGATAAATTCCTGTCCGGACCTTCTCAGCTGGAGCCGTACACGGGGGTTCCTGACGACCACATAGAACTAATAGTCTTGGGGTAATTTTTAAAGGAAAAGGTACCTTTTTTAAAATCGCTCCCCTTTTTCCCACCGACGTAAGTAGAAATAAAATTTTTAACTTTTTTTTCGAGATTAGGGATCATTCCTAGGAATCAGTAGATTTCTAAAATATAAAATCTCTTTTCCCCATTGTCCCAATTACCATCGGGACGTAACAATGGTTGTAAAATAAAAATAAAAATAGCAAACCGTAGCCTCAAGTTTCTAGTTTGCAGACCTGGACTTGAATTTTGTCTACCATGTGCATTTTTAGAGGAATTCGAAGAAAACCGACGCAAAAAAAATTTTCAAATTTTTGCTCGTCTTCAAAAAAGTCTATGGGCTTCAATAAATTCTTTTTTGATAATACGACCTGATGACTATTTTAGGATGTTTTTTGCCCTTTAATTTTCCGCCCTCAAAAGTCTCTAGGACGAATAAAATGAAAGAAGGTCAACAGCTGACGCACCTGGGGTCTATTGACACCCTAACGACGTCAACCTGGTCGATTCAAATTATTCTGTCTAATTAATGGATAAGCCAGAATGTAACATTGGTGCTGTGACCAGGATGCTGTTGAGTTTCTTTTATTCTATTATTTGACTTCAACTTAACAAAGTGTTGCTACGGAAATTCAATGAAAAGTGACCGCGAGTGTTTCCCTTTCGTATTAAAAAGTGTTTAATGTTTTTCACAAAAATTATTATTATAAATACTCGCGACCACTCTTACAGTACGGAAACTGTTATAAAACGTTACCTAGGTATTTAGACTTAACTTGACAAATGAACTATGAACTTATCCTAAGTTTGTTATACCGAATCAGTTGACAGAATTAATGTGAACAATATAATGATAACTGTCTTAGATCTCAAATGAGATTTTATCTTGTTTGATCTAATGCAGGTTATCTTTCATCAATGCTTACATTATTACTGTTCATCATTTATTAATGCGGTCTAGTTTGAAAATGATTTCCTTCGGCACTCTCAATTGCACAAAGAAAAAATAATAATCAGAATTTATCAAAGCAATTAGGTCTAATTTAAATGGACTTAACGATTTTTTTTATTTCGAGCAGTGAATCAGTTTTCGAAAAATATTTATATTTATATTATGAATTAAGTACAATAAATTTTTTTTTATTACGAAAGTGCTCATTCATTGGGGCATCAGTTTTCAACTAATTTGATTGAATTTATTAATAACTGTGTATTGATAATAACAATTCCCTTGGTAACTTTTCTGTTCAAATATTTTACTAATTGCATTAATAAATACTGAAATAATTAAGAAGGCGTTAGGAAATAATTATTTTGCAAAATGGATAAACGAAGAGAACCTATGACGGAGGAGGAACTCCTCGAGCTATCAGAAAAACTCAACGAACAGTGTAGAATGCACGATGATCGGGAAGCAGATCTGGAGGCCCGGGAACGGCTACTTAATGACCGATTAAGTGACCTTTCGGAGCGGGACCAAGTTAACATTGAAAAAGAGTCGAAACTGCGCGACCTTGAAGCTGAACTGCGGAAAATGGAAATTTCTTTAGGAGAACGCGAGCTTGACTTAAAGTCACGCGAATTAATAAATCGGGGTGAACCAAATGAGTTCAAGGCCGAGTTTGAACGTCGGTTACAAGAATTAAAAGAGCGCGAAGCAGAATTTGGTCAGCTCCTGGAGCAGGCTAAAAGCATGCAGACAGAGCGTCTGAATAAACGTGAGGCTACATTAGCCAATCGGGAGCGCGAGCTGACGAATATTCAGGAAAAACTGGACAGGCGAGAACGCGATTTGGTTGAGCGAGAAAACGCGGTCGCTGCTCAAGAAAAAGAGTTGCGAAATGACTCCAAATTATTGCAAAGTTGGGCTTCGGAGCTCAAGCAAATAAAAACGGCCGTCGTAACTAAGGCACCAAGTGTCATCCAGGAACTCAAGGAGGAAATGTCACAATTGAGAAACGGTGGGCCGAACGAACTCGCATGCAACGCAAACATTACAATCAAGGACGCGTTGTCCTACGTACCTACCTTTGACGGTACGAGCGCCGCGGTTTCGGATTTTATAAGATCGTGTAATCGAGCCTGTTCCATGCTCGCGCCGAGCGCCGAATTCATGTCTTTGACACTTGTACGGCAAAAATTTAAAGGCGACGCTCGGATCGCCGTGGAAAACATGGAATACAGCAATATGAAGAAGTTCGAAAATCTTCTTCGCACTGTCTTCGACCGTCACCGCTCTGCGAACCAATGCAAGGCCGAGCTAGAAAATGTTATCATGCGACCCAAAGAAAATATGGTTTCCTACGTAAACCGTGCTCGTAGGATTTATCGCGACATTGTGCACGTGGAAACAACCGAAAGAGGTACGCTTCTAGAATCGGAAAAATTAAAAATTGAAAAAGATGCGATTTCGGCTTTCCTCAATGGTATTCCACCTCTACTGCAGGTTCAATGTTTATTGAAACCGCACGATACGTTGGAACAAACATACGCGTCGTCGATAGCCGCGTTTAAAAATCAGGGAGACAACACAAAGCGCTTTCAAACTCCGGTTTCGGTCACAGTAGCTCATATCCAGAGTAATCAACCTGAAAGGTCTAAGCCACCTAGGCAAGAGCACCAGGTGGAAAAAAATGAAGAGCTCCGCTATAATTTCTGTAACAGACGCGGTCATTTCAAAAGGGATTGCTTGCAGAAAAAGAGATCGAATAACAATAATAATAATAGATTTGATAACGATAATAAATACAATAATGGGGACCGGAGAAACCAGAACGAGGGATCCGGTAATAGAAACAAACCTCGTGGTAACGATAGAAAACCCGAGAAAAATCGGGAGGGGTGCCCGTGTTGCGGTAAGGTAAATCACAGTTTGGCAAACTGTTTTAAATTTGCAACGCTTGTTATGGGTCGTCGGGAAACTCCAAACTCCCGAAGAAGAACGACGACGGGTCCCACGGGAGTCCGAAACAAGTTCAAAGCCCGCCGAATAATCCTTTCGAGGTTGCGCACCAGTCAACGTCGCGACAGTTGTAATTAATTTAAGGAAAACCGAGGTACCAGCTATTTTGGTCAAAAGCGATGATATAAAAACTTATTTAACGATCATGCTTGATTCGGGTTCGGAGGTAAACATTATTAAAATTGGGGCGTTAAATAAACCGCAAGGTATCGACGAAGAACATAAATTGGCGCTATTGGGCATACTAAGAGTATAAGGTAGTTTACAAGCCAGGTCGCGTAAATTCAAACGTGGACTCTCTCTCTCGAAATCCGGTTGACGAACCAGAGGAGTTTATTCCTGAAGCACGGGTCGGCCCGATACGGAAATTTGATCCAGATAAAACGGCAACGACGCCGGACGAAACGAGCGAAGATGACTCTACCCCCGAGGTAAAACGGACGAGGAAGCAGTACGATCTTAGACGCAAAGTACGCATTCTTAACGATCCGGAAAACAATGATACCGAGCCTGAGCAGGTGACCCCTCCAGTCCGATTCGTATTTAGACCCCGCGAATGGCCCTCAGCCCCACCTGTACCAGAACCAAATCAATCGCCCGCAAATGATCATCAATCTGCGAACGATTGTAGTGACGATGATGAGGTGGTGGTTTCGGATAACGAAGATCGAAGTCGTCACCAGATTATTCCCGAGTCGGACGACGAACCAATGATGGAAGACGTGGACGTGAACGACAAAGCTAACGGTAACGAAGATGATATCGGAGAGGAGCGTCTCCAAACCGATGGAGAAACGTCGGAATCGGAAGACGATAACGTCCAAGGTCACAAAGACGTGGATCAAGAAGACAGCGATGAAGGGGAGTATGCCCCGGTTCGTCCACGAGCCAGGCGAAAGCATACTACTCCCATGACGCAAGAAATAGCTCCAAACGTTCGCGAAACGCGTGATCGGTTGTCAATGCAATCAGATAATGTACTAATATTCACTAATGAGGGAAACCTCGTGACGGAGGAAGCAAAGACCTTGCTGACGTCTTAGCAATTCCCGCACAACTAACTTTCTGTCGAGCTACTGTAATACCCTACAGGGGAAATAAACGCTGTATAGTAGCAGCGCCTAAATACAGAGATACTGACCTCGTATCGGTCGAGGATATCCGAGAGACATTGGCTTCTGTATATAATATAGTAATGGAACTAGATCTAGAGTCATTTAGTGTGGCAAAAACTAGTAAAATAGATGATATAAATTGGCTGACAATCCAAGAGGAATTAATTGATGCATTTACGGACACCGAGGTTAAAATAACTATTTGTCTTAACCTCGTGCGTATCCCAAATGAGGATGAAAAATTAGAAATTTTGGAGGAATACCACGGTTTAGCCGTGGGAGGTCACAGGGGAATGACCAAAACGTATAAAAGAATACGACAAAATTTTTTCTGGCCTAAAATTAAACAAGATGTTATCAATTATATTCAAAAATGCTTGGATTGTCAACCGAAAAAGTTAATTAGAGTTAAGACAAAGCAGCCAATGGTCCTCACGGATACCCCTGATGCTGGGTTCGACAAAATCGGCTTAGACATTATGTACCCAACGCATACTTCTGCGTCTGGAAATAAGTACATATTAACCATACAGGATCTCCTGACTAAGTTCTCGATGGCAATCGCTTTAGAGCAAGCAACAGCCGTAGACGTAGCACAAGCCTTAGTAAATCGTTGGTTTTGCTACTTCGGGCCTCCTAAGGCCATACTTACTGATCAAGGAACAAACTTCCTTTCGAGTCTACTTAAAAATATTGCAAAAAAATATAAAATCAAACAGTATCATACATCTGCATATAGACCTCAGAGTAATGGGTCGGTGGAACGATCTCACCACGTATTACAAGAATACCTGAAAAATTATATAGGCGAGAATGAAGACTGGGACGAATGCCTAGACATAGCCTCATTTTCATATAATGTAAGTGAACATGAGGGTACGGGATTCACTCCATATCAACTGGTATTCGGGAAATTACCCCGTCTTCCTTCTCGCATACAAACTATTGACGAACCTAATAAGACATATGCAGGTTATTTAGAGCAATTGTTGAAGTGATTGCCAATGAGAACATACATCAGGCTAAAGCTAGATCAAAATTTTATTATGATAGGGAGATAAACCCACACCAGTTTAAACTTGGAACTAGGGTATTTGTACTACGGGAACCAAGGAAAAGTAAAGGAGACCCGCAGTACACCGGTCCTCATGATGTAATCGCGATCGGTTGAAACGAGACGGCCGAAGTAGATATAGATGGGGTGGTGAAAATGGTTCACCTCAACAAGCTAAGAATATCTCGTATATAATTTTCAGATGACCGGATTGGTGATACTGCTGGGACTCCTTCCCTTTTCCTTGGGCCTGGTTGGATATGACTGCAGCGGGTCGTCAATGAATATGACTACGCTATCACTGTTAGTTGTAGGGGAGTGCAATTTTCCCGCAAGGAAAGCTGAAACCGAAAAGGTAACCGTAAGCCTATCACAACCGGCTGAAATAATTCACGTTCACGTGATCGAGTGTGAGATATTGATAAATAGAGTAGTGCAGCGTTGCGGAATGCACTCCCATACATCCTCCGTGTTAAACGGACGTATGTGGAATACTATTTAGATATGGATTATACTAGATGTAAGAAAATGCACGAAACAGGTGCAATCTGGCTTTACGATCGAGTCCACATGATCGACTTGAAAATGAACACTACAAACTTTAGACAGGCGATATTAGCCGGCGATCATCATATGGACGGTACGTGTGCGGAAGGTGTCTTTAATGATTCGTAGGGTACTTGGGAAAAAGTCGTAGCCGATGGGTTATTTGAAATATCTCTTTCCGATTATGAAACAACGCTGAACACTAAAACTAATCAAGTGATTTTAAGATCGGGAACGCGATGTGACGAGCAGAAACTTTCTTGCGTTACCAGTGAAGGTATGACAGCGTTCTGGAGCGAAACTCCAAAAAACTCG
Organism: Microplitis demolitor; assembly: GCF_026212275.2. NCBI lineage: Eukaryota > Metazoa > Arthropoda > Insecta > Hymenoptera > Braconidae > Microplitis > Microplitis demolitor. The sequence continues at coordinate 9,623,622 of NC_068546.1, forward strand.
TGCCTTATGAAATACGCGTTGCTCTACCACGGATCGGCTACGAGAATCATCGGGGAAGAGGGACATCCAGATGTCTACTCACTCACCACAGAAGATATCACCTTCGCGCTGGCTCAGCGAGGTGAGGTAGAAGTGTGCGGGCATAACGTTATCAAAACGGAGCACCCGAAGCTTTTCATAGTGGTCCTTAAAACCACGGACTACACCATGCAAATAGAAGCGATTAAGACCGAAGATATGGAAATTTTCGCGTATGTAAATAGCAAGTTTATATACGTCGAGAAATTTATAAGGTAGCAAATACAAAACCTCTACCATGACGTCCTCGTTAGACGTTGTGAGTTGGAGCGTTCAATATTGATGAATGCATTGGCCTTGTCATCACTGGCCCCAGACGAGTTCGGTTATGCACTTATGAAAAGCCCAGGGTACTACACCACCGTTGCGAGTGGACTAGTGCACATTACAAAGTGCCTACCTGTGCCCGTGCGCGTACGTCAGGACGAACATTGTTATCAAGAACTTCCGGTAACGTACAATAATCAAAGTTATTTCCTAGCTCTAAAGTCAAGGATACTCCTGAAAAGAGGGACTATCATCGAGTGCAACGCTATCTTACCCACAGGGTACTTCATTGATGGAGCGTGGTACCACTTGACGCCTCAAGGTATTCGGGCACCAACACCACAACAACTTCAACCACTGACAGTCCCGACTTGGAACTATGAAAACCCAGAGCATCTGGCAACGTCAGGAATCTACTGTCCGAAAGATTTAGAGAAATTACGTAACCGGATAATGTTTCCGGCTGAGAGACCAGCACTGCTCAATTCCATAGCCATGGGAGCAGCTGGAAGGGACATACCTGCAGGAAGCATCAACGTGCTGGGATTATTCGACAAAGAAGCGCTAGAAAAATTAGCGCTCACCACAGAGCAGAGAATCTGGCGAAGTTTAATTGACTTCGGATCCGTTACTGCTGGCATATTGTCAATTATGTTAGTATTGCGACTTCTGAAGTTCATTTTCGATATTATATTCCATGCATACGCATTGTATGGCATATGGGGCTGCAGCTTAGTCTTAGTAACAGCAATATGGGACACGTTGGCGAATCTCATACTGCATCACCATCACCGCAGAAGGTACGACTTGGATGTAGAGAGTCAAAGAAGCAAGGCTCCAATACCTCGTCCGAGGTCGAGCATATCAATTATCAATGAAGAACCTGAACTTCATAAGTCTGCGCCACCTCAAGAGATGTCCTGTGCGGAACTAAATCGACAACTTGAAGATCAACCACTGAGGTCCAAACTCCATGAGTGTACAAACAGTGAGATGTTAGCTCGTTTGAGAAACCGCGCGGGAAACCGCGAGTGAACATTGTGAGCGAAAATCGCGAATGAACGTGAAAGCCAGATTGCGCCTATTTCATCTAGACATTTTAGAAATTTAAGGAAATTGTCTTATGGACAAAATTTTTAATCTTTAAGGACTTTAATACCTGTTATGATCAGGGAAATTTATAGTTAATATATTACTCAAAAACTACGCAGTATAGTAGAATTAGCCAACCGAAAGGGGATTTATAGACATACATTTATGTTAGTTACTTTATTTATTATAAATGCAGATAAATATTGAAGTTGCTAACCGACTCGAGTCGGGAGGTAGCTACCTCATTTTCATTATGAATTACGACTTAAGCAGTTACTCCCTGAATAACTCATAAATTACCGCAAGGCGGATGTATATCAATACGAATTTATGTTTAGAATTAATCACTCCAATAAAACCAAACGACCGAGTCGGGAGGTAATTGAATTACTAGATATTAGCGTTTAGTTCCATATTACTGAGTTTAAGTAACATTATAAACGATGTGTCTCAGGTTTAGGTCAAAATTCTACGGCCAAGAACCTTTTCTTACCGTATTCAAAAATGATTTTAACTTTTGGTTTATATAGAGTCATTTGAACATTCAGCTTTAGTTTATATAGAGTCAGTCACATTATCAAGTTAAATTTATATCGAGCCACTTTATTTATAACAGAAGTCTCACCGATTTTATTAAAGTGCAGCGACTTACTTAAGTCGGGAGGTGTTACGTTCTGGCTCTAATTAAATTTAAATAAAAATTAAAAAATTTTTTTTTTGGAAGTCTCGAATTATTTATTCGCCACGGTAGGCGAATAAACAGTTCGACACTTCTTAAAATCATAAATAGATAATAAATTGATAAATCGTTATTTTGTTGGCGATATTATTTTATTCATCGCTAACAATGTAACGGAAATCTCTTGCGATGAGAGAATCGCCGTGGCTCGCGGATAGTCTAAACAGATGACGACGCATGAGACCCGGGCCACGACGATTCTCTCATAGGACACCTGAGATGCAACGTTAACACTTTAACGAATGTATTTAGATGAAGAGCAGCAGGATCAGCCAGTTGATCGTGAGATCTCAAAGAGCACGAAACTCTGTACAATTAACTGACTAATTCGCCTGTCTCCATTGGTTTAAAGGAATAAAACCTAACTTAAACCATTACATAAAATTTTGTCTGAGAACCTTATAAGGGGCGAGCGCTCACTAGCTGTACCACCCTTCCTTTGCTCAGAGCGCTAACCAGCAGTTCGGGCTCCTTCACCGCCTATCATAACAACCTTTATGCCTCGAGGCCGACGTAGCAGGAGATCAGGACGTGCTGTTTTATTTAAATTTTAGAAATTTGAATAATTCTTGAGCGACCTTAAAAAATTTTGTATCGAGTTGAAACTTAAAAAGGAGTCTTCAAGTACTTCAAACTTACCTTTTTTCGTGTAGGCTTCGAAATAAAGAAATAGTCAAAAAAAAATTGCCACCTCTGAAAATTGAAATTAAGAGCCGAAAATTTCACTTGATTTTTTTTTGGGGCTGACCAACAAATTTTTCGTGGGAGAGTCAAAAAAAAATTTTTTCTATTTGTTGTGGCACACCCTAATATATATATATATATATATATATATATATATATATATATATATATATATATATATATATATATATATATATGTATATATATATATATATATATTGAAACAATGTGAATTGTCTTCGTCGTCCTCAGCCTCGCGGTTCCCATTTTTCCCCGTCTTCTTGTCGTCTGAAACTACACAAGTCATAGTGCCGTGGTCACATGACTAATTTTTACGTTGACGCATGACCGTAAGGGTGAAGTGGGCACAGAGTTCAGAGGCAAGTCCCAGACCCTCAATCATGAGTCAAAGACTTCGATCTTGGATTTAGTAGCGTTTAGACGTATTTGAATATTTTGAATTAATTATTAACCGGCGATTCACTTGCATTATATCAATTTATTCTTATTCATTTTTAGTATTATACTTTATATTATACTGGCAACTCTGCTTGCGATTCCATTATATATCATATATTATTATTTGAATATAAAATATATTTAATTTATTAAGTTGATTATTACGTTACTACTGATACACTTGTGGTATCAGCGTATTAATTATAAAGCCTAAATTCAGTGCGATAACCAACGCTTTCCACGTGGCCATTCATTGTTATTCAGACCACATCTATTGTATTCTGCGAAAACATTTATTGCAAGTAATTGAAATTATTATAACTGGCAATAAACTTGCATACTTTCCTTTTTACCTACTATCTTTTATTCATATTTTAAAATACTAGTAAAATTATGTAATAAGATCCAATACCTATTGATTAAGCTGCCAGCCTAAGCCAGGGTTCAACCTGCGAATTCTGGTGGCTGCTGGTAAAAATCGCGTAAAGAAAAGCGATTTGTCTCAATATATATATATATCTTCACACTAGTTGTTTCAGTAAGTTTATTAATTATTTCCCATGTTTTATGATATTTACGAAAAAAATTTTTTCTTTGAAGCAAATAAATCTTCAACTAAGATCAAGAACAGTCATAATAGGAAATTTTCTGCTCTATAAAAAAGGTCTCTTTGATTTTTTTTATAGAATCATTCTTTCAAAAGTTGTTTACGATTAAAGTCGTCTTCATAGTTTATAACTAAATTATTTGTCGTTTATTGCAAAATTTAAATTGCACATTTTATTTTAAAAATTATTTATCATTGTAATATTGTGTGCCGGTTTCGTTCCCATAAATATTTCGTTATACTTTGACCTTGAGCGTATACTAGCTACACGTTTAGTAACCCGAAACACTAGTATTTATTTCGTTGCAGCTTAGGACTCTCTGCTTACGCACAAAGACAACCCAAAGTAAATAATAAAATAAGTACTTAAAATATTAAAATAAAACTTTGGTTCGAATATTTTCTAAGTAAAGAAATTTATTACTTTCTGTACGACACAAAAGATTAGTATATTCGTTTCCGGTTTAAAATAAAATATCTTTTGCTCGACAAAATTGTCTTCAAATAAACTAAGCACTTAAGTCAATTATCAATAGAATCTTTGCAGTAATAAATAAGAATTTTATGAGTCATTGAAAATTTCAATAACCCAAAATGAGTCATTACAGTAATAAACAAAAATTTATTAATCATCAAGAAATTTAATAACTTAAATAAACTATTGATTTATTAATAAGTAAATAATCTTTATAGTTTTGGAAAGACCCAAATTACAATAATTCCTGATTCAATAAATCTATTCATAATCTGACAAGATTATTATCAGTCCGGATTAAGAAAAAAAAATTTATTAATAATAAAATTTTATAAATTATTTCAAAAGAATATACTGAGACAGTTTTCCCGCCAAAATGACACTACCGAGAACGCCGATTCCACAATCATCTCTCCCAGTCACCTCGGTTAACAATCCGGGTAATCTTATTCATTTTCCCACCGCATCAAGCGCAATGGATGATCTTACGCACAACGACGAAATACATAATAGTACCCTTTGTACCCAAAACCAATCTGTCAGTAATAACAATAATAATGTTTGTACTACGAGTTCGAACGGAAACGTGAATGGTCATTCTCACAACGTTAGTGGGATTGCACCAATTTCCGAATCTCAAGATACGACCTCCGTTGCCGTATTACAAAATGTAGTTTAGGGCCTTCAGACAGAAATTGAAGCTTTTCGGGCAGAACGTCTGCACTTGCTTCGTGTATCGAGCACGGTTTTGCGACCCCCAGGTACTCAATTGCCACCCCTATCTTTTCAACCAGACGCATCAAGCATGTGGATGCCGAGAGAGCTGTTCCCTGCTGCCACTGTGACGTCACAGGCAGCAAACCCCCTCTCTACTCGCCAAGTCATCCCACAGCCACATGCACACGTTTCGGCAACGCAGGCGAACGGACAGCAGTTCGCCATGCCTGGCTTACCTGCGCGTGAACCGTACGCGCACTCAGTGGTCCCACCACCAACTCATACGCTACCCGTGCATATGAATACTCAGCCGACACTCTCGTACACATACATTCATCCAGCTAGCAATAATAGTGCACCCGCACTCACAAATACATACACACAAGCTTCATCAGTACAGGCATACCCACATGCTCAGCCGTCAACCTGGCATAATACTTATACAGTTGCAGCGGGGAATTCAAATATGAGTGGGTCTAACTCCATGCGGTTGTACGATCTCAGTCGTCTTGTTAAATCTTGGAATGTCTCATTTCCGTCTCATGATCGATCCTCTCCAATTGACGCCAGAAAATATTTAAAAATAATCGAGCAGCGGATGATCAGCAATGATATTTCTTTCGAAAATTTCCATGCAGTGGTAACCAACACACTTCGCGGCGACGTACTCGAGTGGTATTACCAAAACGAAGGCTTATTTCACAGCTGGGTGGCCTTCAAAGAATTTTTTAAGATTTGACAGGTTCAGCAAACAGACGAGTCGGTGCTGCAAGAGATATATTCGGCTAAACAAAGCAGCGACGAGACAGGCGTTGCATTTATTAATCGATTGCAAAGCGAATTTGCAAAATTAGAAGATCCGTTACCGCAAATGAAGCAAATCCGAATCATAACTTCGTGAGTTAATCCTCAGTTTCTACAAAAATTTTCAGATACGACTATTATGACTTACGCGGAATTGTACACGCGGGTCAGCGCCTGGCAGTCAACGGCTAATGCGCTGAACCCTCATTTTAAAAATCGTAACGAAAATAACAGTAGAATCAAAACCCGTAGTCCATTAAATTCTATCAAAAGTACAGAAACAGATCAATTAAATAGTATAGAGACTTTACAGCCTTCTACTGTATCACCTAACAATAACTTCGCAAATAATAATCTCAATAGAAATAATAATTTTAATAGAAACAATCATTTTAATAGAAATAATAATTTTAACAATAATAAAAATTTTCATAATTCTAAATACACTTAAAATTCAACACAGTCAAATCCAGTTAGTAATTTTGAGTCTTCTACTTTATTAAATAATTTCGAGTCTATGATGAAAACTATTTTAGAAAAATTAGATCAAAATACGGCAAATACGTCACCGGGAAAAGTAACTCCTATTAATTCAACTCCAGTATCATCGAATAATAATGCAACGAAAGCTCCTGTCTGCGGTCGTTGCGGAAAAATTGGTCACGTTGCCGAAGTTTGCTGTGGACCAGTAACCGACGAACTGCGTATTAAAGCAGGATTACCTCTTCGTCCACGTCCTTCGTCTCCAAAAAACGCGTAAGCGCCCTGGTAGACACTCACCACGTTACCAGGGCTTCTGTGTCAACTAATAACTCGGATATGCTGATTGGAATTAATGATGATAAACCTACATCGACTCAATTAAACCCGGATGCTCCTGAATTTATTATCAGTAATGAAAAGTTCTTTCTAAATTATCCTATAGCTGCCGATACTCCAAAATTGGTTGGTAATGAGAATCCTAAGGCTGATTTAATTGATTTTTCAACTCCCCTCGATCACATTGCCGACAAGTTGATGAGTGAAGAGTCCAGTTGGGAGACAAGTTCAGAAGCTTCTCAACAAATCCGAAATACTAGAAGACAAAAAATTAAAAATCCTGTAAAAGTTATAAAATCCAAAATTAAAAATTCCATAAATCCGCCGCGTAATTTTAAAATAAAATTAATAAAAATCGATTAAAATCTCCAATTAAAAATTCACTACTAGACCTGGAAATAAACGAACCGCAACGACTAACTGTCACAAAGCTTGAGAGTACCTCGGAGACAGACGATGCCCTTCTCTGTGATCTAAGGGAGGGTACTCGTCCTTTATATGACTCAGAGATTGATGAGTAGCGATCCGATTCGAGTGAAGACATTGCTTATGCTCCAAAATTCACCATTCAAATGAATTCGGACAATACACAGAGCACATTACTGCCAATGCTCAGTAATGATAATAAACTCAGCCCATTGACTTCTTCAGCCAGTCTTAAAGCTCCGTCGACAGTAAGCCGCATGATTGCCAATATATTTATCGGTAAATATGAGCTCGAAGCATTACTGGACAGTGGGACTGAGCGCAGTTATATTCCTGAGATTGCGTATGAACAAATCAAAGAATATCAACTGCAAGACCTCACACCTGACCCCACTAGCACTCATGGAGTAACCATGGCTAACTCCAAGTCCACGCAAACCCGTAGTGGAGCCCCATTTAAAATTCAACTCGATGGTCATGCTATTATCACTTGGTTAAGTGTTTTATCTGAATTGTCTACTCCAGTAATTCTTGGTCTTGATTTCTGGCAACTAGCAGATATCCAAGTAAATTCCAAGGAGAGTACTTGGAAATTAAATACCAGTAACGTCACTCATACATTTTTCTCTCGGTCCGGATTTATCAATCAAGCATCATTAAATGTACTGTCGTCAGCTAAACGCGTCGATTTGGAAAAATTTCTCGCCAAAGAATTTGAAAAAAATAAACAAGTCCAGTTGGGTTTAACGCATTTAGTGCAACATCGTATCAAATTGACAGATGAGACTCCCATACGCACTAAACCATACCGTAGAAGTCCACCAGTAATGAAAGCGATGCACGATAAAGTTGATGAATTACTCTCGGAGGGTTATATTCAGCCTTCAAATAGTGCTTGGGCATGTTCGCCAGTAATGGTACCCAAAAAGAACAATACTTGGCGCATGTTCATCGATTACCGGCCATTAAATAAAGTCACAAAAAAATCTGCTTATCCACTACCAATTATGCATCGTATTTTGTCAAGCCTTCAAGGTGCTAAAGTAATTTCGGTACTTGATGTCAGCGATGCCTTTAATCATGTTCTAGTCGAGCCAAATAGCCGTCAGTACACAGCATTCTGTGTAGATGGACGAGGGTTATTTGAATGGATTCGGATGCCATTGGGTCTCACAAATGCACCAAGCACGTACCAAGAAGTTTCCGATATAGTACGACGAAAAATTATTGACACATTAAGAACTCAGTTTTCACATACTGAAGCGGAAAATAAAATTTTCGCATATCTCGACGACTGGATAATAATTAGTGACGATTTACAAGAGCATAAAATTCTTCTCCAAGCTGTCTTTGAAGGATTCCGTAAGGCTGGAATAAAAATGAACAAAGAAAAGAGCCATTTTGGATGCTCTGAAGTTCACTTTTTGGGCTTCATTATTAACGAAGATGGTTTGAAACCCGATCCAGCTCGATTGGAGCCAATTGCAAACTATAAATGACCTACAAACCGTAAGGAACTGCGAAGATTTAATGGATTAGTCAATTGGTACCATAAACATCTTAAAAATGTCGCACAAGTTCAAGGTCCTTTGAACAAATTAACAAGTACTCGAGTTCCATGGGAATGGACAGACGTCGAAGAAAAAGCTTTTGAAGGAACGAAAGAAGCCCTGTTAAAAGCTGCAACTTTGTCATTGCCACGTCCAGACTTATCTGATCGTCTATATACCGATGCTAGCAACACGGGGTTAGGTTCTGTTTTAACTCAGTATGATCCAAAACTCGATCGAGAAAATTTAATTATCTGTTTAAGTCGACCGTTAAATAAAGCCGAAATGAATTACACAACCACAGAAAAGGAATGTCTCGCTGTCGTGTGGTCCTTACCGAAATTACGCGGTTACATCGAAAGTTTACCAGTCACGGTCTACACTGATCATTCCGCATTAAAATGGCTTCACTCATTAAAAGATCCTGCAGGTAGATTGGCCAGGTGGGCAATTGACATTTCCGCTTATGACATCGAAGTTGTTCATTATCGGGGTACACAAAATGAAGCTCCAGACGCACTTTCGCGTCGATACGAAGAACCAGAGACTGCTGATTTAACTGCTTCAGATTTTAATCCGTCATCACTGTGTGTAATTGCTAAAAATTCCGCTTGGTATGACGAGAAAGTCCGAGTCGTTCAGAAATATCCAGAGAATTATCGTGAATGGAAATATGAGAACGATAAGTTGTATTTTTACCGTCCACTAGCTGTCAAGGAAATACTTGGTGAATTAAATTCTTGGAAAGTCGTTCTAACTGAATCAGAAATTCGTCCAGCTATCGAGAAAGCACACTGTGAAGGTCAATCGGGTCACCTTGGGATTGACAAAACTTATCAACGGATACGAGATCATTTTTACTGGCCAGGAATGTTCAAAGACGTCTCATCTTACGTTTCAGCTTGCGAAACTTGTATAATGACTAAAAGTGATCAGACAAAACCGCAAGGATATATCGGACCGAGACCACCAACGCAGCCTTGGTCTATTATTTCTATTGACACAATTGGTCCATATACCCGTTCGACTATGGGGAATCAATATGCTCTGGTTATTGAAGATCTTTATACGCGCTATCTTGAAATCTTTCCTCTGAAACAACAGTCGGGAAAAATCATAAAACATCACTTGATGTCTGTATTTAATCAACGGGGTCCTCCTTGCCAAACTATCTCAGATAATGGCAAAGAATTCATAAACAAAGATATAATTAATTTTATTAGTCAATTTAATATCAAATTTACACCTACTCCTATCGGTCAACCTTGCGCAAATCCCGTTGAACGCTGCAATCGTACAATCAAACCTATGATTGTCGCGTTTACAAGTAAAAATCAAAAAGATTGGGATGAACATATCGATGATTTCAAATTCGCGTATAATACCTCGGTACATACTGCTTTAGGCGTCTCTCCATTCTATCTAAATCACGGACGTGACGCACGACTAATTAATGACACCGATCCTCTTGAAAATCTAGACGTGTCTGACGTTACCGTTTGGCAAGCCCGAATGGACCGTGCAGTTGAACTGAGACATTTTTTTGAGCAAAATATGTTAAAAGCTAGGGAACGCACGCGGAAACAACACGAACAAAAATTTTCTGATATTCCTATAGATTTAAAAATCGGTGATCAAGTTTATTACCTAAATAAAAAACTAAGCAAAAAAGTTGACGGTTACAGAGCTAAATTAGCACCAAAATATTCGGGACTCGCGATTGTCTCTAAAATTTTAAGTCCTCTAGTAGTTGAATTACAAGATAATGCCGGTAACGATATTGGCACATACTATTACAATGATTTAAAAATTCCTAGACGGTCTCGAAGACGTTACTGATTATTTTCAATATATTTCAGATCATTCATCATGAAAGTCAAAATACATGAAAAATCAGGATCAGATACTGAAGCCTCATCTCATGAGTCCGAGGCCGAGGTGTCTGATACTGAAGTATCAAAAACTTATACAGTCATACCATCATCTGATTCATTATCACTCACTGCATCAACATCCACCGCTGAATTACCCCCTGTTACCGAGAAGACAACACCAACTTCGTCACCGGCTGCACCTGTAATTACTACAACCGTCGCAGCATCACCAACATGGTCTACTGGGTCAGCGACATCGACTGGACCCCAATTCGCGTTGCCGCCATGGCAAACTACGACTGGCCTTGACTTTGGTCATCCATCATCCGCACTTTACGTGTCAAGTCCAACAGCCACACCAACTTCAGCAATGTTCGAGACTTTAACTAAATTCATGAAAAATAAATTTAGTAAGTTACATGCTTGTATTGACCGTGCCATAAGTCACCGTCCTGCGGCCACGTCACTATCATCTGGGACATCAAGATTCGACATCCAGTGGATGGAACGCATCGACGAGAAGCTAGAAGACCTGCAAATCGTCATTCAAACCAACACTGACCAAGTCGCAGAACTCAAAACACAATTAGAGTCTCTGAAAATGCCTCTAGTCACTCCCCAACCAGAGTCAAGTATTACAACAAACCTTACGGCACGACTTGATCAGTTAACTGAGCCAGTCCAGCGAAGCTAAAAATTGATCGCAGACATCAAATTGCCAAGCCCAGAAGAATTTGCTAAGAAATTCCAGGAGGTCAATCTGAAAACACAACTGACCGTCACCGAAATCAGCTGTCAGACAACAACGACCTCAACTGCAACCTCTACTCCAGTCAAAGTAGAGCATGACATCGGTATTACTCCAAACAACAAATCGGTGTTGCCATTACTGGCTCAACAAGCTTCCGCTTGCGGTCCGAATCCAGGACTCAAGATTCGTGATGGCGCATACCAACGTCCACCGCCGGAAAATGCCAGATTTCCACCATCATCACTGCTAGCTAGGCGAACGGCTCACCAAGAGCTGTCTGAAAAAGAAATTTCGACACTACGAGCTTCGGGAGCCATCCCCAAAGACATTAAAACGAAGATCCAGATGGTAACGTTCCTCAATTCGTTACAATACTCACAGACAGCTCCAGCGCCAAGATATGAGGTTCCATTGCAACCTACAGAGGCCTTCAAACAATTTTTGTCGGACCTACCACCTGCTCCATCATGAAACTCCATCGCAGCGGCAACAGATCCAACACCATAAGTTGTGATCTATAACGGTGTTCACTTTCTGGATTACACAACCTTCTGCAAGGCAATCGAGAAAATTTGTGTCACTGTCAAGCCTCGAATATGTTATACAGAATTGAGGGAATCATGGGCACAGACGGTAACGGCTCAAGCCCAGTCGTTCTTCATCTCCAACGCGTGTCAAAATTGTCGGCAACGAGACCACAAAATTGCCGAATGTCAATTACCATGGCGACCTGACATGTACCATGTATGCTATCAGGACCAAGTGACGACGGCAACGTGCTTTCGTCCACGCGACAAAAATTACAAGGACTATATTCGGGGACGTTGTAAAGGCTGTGGCATTCCAAGCCAATTATTTGACCCACACTGCAAATTTTGTAATCGCAGATACCCGGGGTACAAAGATTGGATGTCAACGAAGTACACTTCGGAGGACATTGAGCGCTTCCATCGTAGTCACTTGCGCGCTACCAAGAAACTGGAATAAATTACCTTACGTTACCGATTTAGATTGTAAGTCTAAATAAAAACATATACATAATCTCATACTCATCTCATTAATTCATTTTATTGTTGTTGCCAATTGTAATAATTTTCAATCACAGCTCCGAGTCCTGTAGCTGTTGGTAGCAGAAAAGAAAAAAAAATTAGTATACTTTCTTTACAGTCCAGAGGCTGTGGAAAACAAATATTTAAAATTATATTTTTAATTCTATATTTTATTTTCTTTTAGTTCGTAAGTTGTAAAGATTTCCGGATCCAGATCGAAGTCCCAGGATCGAGGTGGACTTGAGATTAGAGTGGCAGGACTTGGAATTTAAGTCACAATACTCCTAACGGCTTGCGATCGCTTTCAAAATTATTTTTTACTGGCAATCTACTTGCACAGCTGGCGATTGACTCGCACTTTAAAATTCAAATCAACACTGGCAATTGACTTGCACTACTGGCGATTAATTCGCAACACTGTAAATAATTTAATGTACATATTTTTTTTTTGTATATAACTATTGTATAAGAATTACTGGCAATCTACTTGCATATCTGGCAATCTACTTGCATATCTGGCAATTTACTTGCATATCTGGCGATCTACTCGCAATATTTTCAGACAACCTAGACGAGCGGTCAAAAGGGTAATCTTGGCTTAGTGGGGGGGATTGAGACAATGTGAATTGTCTTCGTCGTCCTCAGCCTTGCGGTTCCCATTTTTCCCCGTCTTCTTGTCGTCTGAAACTACACAAGTCATAGTGCCGTGATCACATGACTAATTTTTACGTTGACGCATGACCGTAAGGGTGAAGTGGGCACAGAGTTCAGAGGCAAGTCCCAGACCCTCAATCATGAGTCAAAGACTTCGATCTTGGATTTAGTAGCGTTTAGACGTATTTGAATATTTTGAATTAATTATTAACCGGCGATTCACTTGCATTAAATCAATTTATTCTTATTCATTTTTAGTATTATACTTTATATTATACTGGCAACTCTGCTTGCGATTCCATTATATATCATATATTATTATTTGAATATAAAATATATTTAATTTATTAAGTTGATTATTACGTTACCACTGATACACTTGTGGTATCAGCGTATTAATTATAAAGCCTAAATTCAGTGCGATAACCAACGCTTTCCACGTGGCCATTCATTGTTATTCAGACCACATCTATTGTATTCTGCGAAAACATTTATTGCAAGTAATTGAAATTATTATAACTGGCAATAAACTTGCATACTTTCCTTTCTACCTACTATCTTTTATTCATATTTTAAAATACTAGTAAAATTATGTAATAAGATCCAATACCTATTGATTAAGCTGCATAAGATAATTGAAGTAATTATAAGAAATAATTTATAAATAATAAGCCGTGAGGTAAGTTGATGAATTTTCATATACGTTGTCGAGTTTGAATAAGTGCAGGTCTTTGTTTTGCAAGAACCCCAGCCCACTGCTCTGTCCAAGTAAAATAAAAATTTGTTAGAGGCCAGCCTGAGCCAGGGTTCAACCCGCGAATTCTGGTGGCTGCTGGTAAAAATCGCGTAAAGAAAAGCGATTTGTCTCAATATATATATATATATCTTCACACTAGTGGTTTCAGTAAGTTTATTAATTATTTCCCATGTTTTATGATATTTACGAAAAAAATTTTTTCTTTGAAGCAAATAAATCTCCAACTAAGATCAAGAACAGTCGTAATAGGAAATTTTCTGCTCTATAAAAAAGGTCTCTTTGATTTTTTCTATAGAATCATTCTTTCAAAAGTTTTTCACGATTAAAGTCGTCTTCATAGTTTATAACTAAATTATTTGTCGGTTATTGCAAATTTAAATTGCACATTTTGATTTTGACCACAAAAGGATCGGCAGGTATATGACTCAGTCATAAGCGACTCTACCAAAAATAAAACTCTACTCAATTGAAGTTAGCCGCAACATGCCTATCTAGAAAATTCCCGCTCCAATAAAATGTCTAGCATCTTGAAATCTCTACCAATGGAAAAATCTACCACGATGTAATCACTACCAGAAAAAACACTACCAAGATGCATTTACGAATAAACTCTTTCGTTAGAAATCCCTACCATCAACTTACGAATATATATTTCACAGACAATAAATTTACTTTTAATTAATTGGGAATTATTTGGGGAGATTAGAAATATAACTCTATTATTAAGGACTAATGAATTGATGAGTAATTAGTATTTGGGACTTAGAAACTAAAACGATTCATAACTTTTTTTCCTAAATAGTTTACTAATAGCTAATAAAAAAATTCGTGTTGATTTTATTTTCTAACATGCTTACAAAACGCTTGAAAAATATTAAATTATTACCCATTAATTGATTAGTCCTTAATAATAGAGTTATATTCATAAATGAAACTTCGTAGTTTTTTTATCTGGTAGTGATTATATCGAAGTAGATATTTTCATTGGTAGAGATTTGAAGATGGTAGATATTTTATTGAAGCGGTAATCTTCTAGGTAGGCATGCTACAGCTGACTTCAATACGGTAGAGTTTTACTTTGGTTCAATATGTGCAATTCAAATTAGCAGTAAATGACAAAAAAATTCAGCTAAAAACTATGAACACAACTTTAATCGCGAATAACTTTTGATAGAATAATTTTATCGAAAGAAATCAGAGACCTTTTTTGTAGAGAGGAAAATTTCCCATGACAATTGTTCTTGATCTTAATTGTAGATTTATTTGCTTTAGAGATGAAAAATTAAAAGCAAAAAGCCAAAAAATCCCATATTATTTGAATGAGAAATGTAACATGATTTCAGCACGGTTTAATTTGAAAACTAAGAGCTTGTTCAGGTTGGATAATTTTTTTTAGGGCAAAAACTAAAAGTTCAGGGGGCGGCAACATAAACAACAACGATTTGGGAAATAACGGATGCCCTGAAGTGTACGGACGTACATACTTTATTATTTCATAATGTTCAAACGAATGAAATATTCTGTACAGAACTTAGTACAGAACGTTTCGAGTTATTTCACAAAAAATTGTTTGAAAAATATATATTTCTATACCTTTCAGTATACTCGATGGAATGATATCAAAATTTAATCAGTTCTAAAGCTCTATAAGCCGCATTAAATGTCGCCTCAACAATCAGAATCAGATTCATTGCTTCAGAAATATCGTTTTTGAAAGAATTTCGAACAAGAGTTTTTTTTCAATAAACACAAACTCACAAAACTGCTTGATTCCAATTATGTTTTAGTGCTAAAGGCTAAATAAATGCGTCGAATGCCGCCCAGACTTCAAAATCGGTTAATTAGTTAGAAGAATGTCGGTGAAGAGAAATAGAAAAACAACTATTTTCTTCATTTTGATTGGATAACACATATTGTAATTCCTTAAATGTTCTAAAACCCACACCTCCTTTTTGGCTTCATAATGCTGATAATATTTCTACAGTGAGTATCTAACTTGTTTTGATCCTTACTTATTGCTTTTATGATAGTACATTCAAATTAGGATTCCAAATACATGCTGAGGTGAAAAAATTTGAAACTTTTTGAAATTTTGTAGATTTTTGAAATAGTATAAAAAATTGCAAAAATGTATATGTTACTGGAAAAAACACTGTTTGACTATTTCCTACAAATTAAAAACAGTTTTTTTTCCTCAACAGCGTAAACACACAGCTTTAAAATCAAAACTCTTCATGACATCAGATCGTCCCGACTCTTATTTTAAGAAGAGTCATAATAACTGTGCTACAAATTTTAAATCGAAATGAAACTGTGTAAGTAACAAATTGTTCAATTGAAAACTAAATTTTATAAACAATTGATAATCATTGTAATTAATATTCTTGTAGAGGTTTGATAATATTTTAATTGCAAGTTAAATGCTCAGAAAATATGAAATTTAATATTATAAGCTTTACAATATCATCATTCTGCAAATGACTATTTTGTAAAATTTTTTTATTCATGCGAGTTTTCTGTTTGAATAGCACTAGGTATCGGAGCTCCGGCCGTTCTCGCAGTTAAATTTTATTTAGTACTGCTATGGTGCGTTTGCGTTCGCGTATCTCGTTGAGCCGAACTGTAGAAACCGCTGGTGTTCGGGCACTAGGTAATAGTTGAACGAAAGTATCCCTGATAAAAAATGTTTAGATCCAAGCATATATGATTGGATCCAAACAATTAGATATGCTTGGATCCAAATTTTGGCGCGATCCAAGCGGATCCACACAAATCTGACAATATCCAAAGAAATCTCACTATATCTAAATATATCCAAACAGATCTCACTATATCTACGAATATATAAGTGTATCTAAGCAGATCTGAGTAAGTGTCGATCTTTAAAGAAATCTATATACATTTAAGCACATATATCTAAAGAAGTTTCACTACATTCTTATGAATGCACGTGTTACGTTCCCGTAATGTTTTATTGATTAAATTAAATTAATTATTTTCAATTAATAAATTTGATGTAATGTAACGGAAATCGGTTACGATAAGAGAGTCGCCGTGGCTCGCGGGTAGTCAAAACAGATGACGATGCATAAAACCCGGGTCACGACGATTCTCTCACAGGGAACCTGAGATGCAGCGTCAACATTTTTTTAACTTTGTTGGCTCTATTATATTTTTTAGAATGACTAAATAGTCAGTCTTACGAGAGAGCTCATGGTCCTCGAACCTCTCCTCTCCATAAATAATTAATAAACTACAATTAATTCTAAATTAATTCAAACTTATTTTGTAGTGCCGATTGGCACCCCTAATATTTTCACCTACACCATCGCCTATCCATAACAATATTACCACCCAGGGGCGACCGCTTATCAGCTGTTCTACCCTGTCCTATAACCCTGAGCACTCAACAGCAGTTCGGGTTTCCCTCAAATTTCCTGCCGATTTTCCTACCATTCACCTGCTATTGTAAAAAATAATTATATGGAGTTGGAACCGGCATCGAAAATACTTAAAATCGCGAAAAACAATTAAAATTAATAATTAGTAAAATAATCGACGACCACGGCACACCAAGGGTCTATAGTCACTCTAACGAGGCCAAACCTAGACATTAATAGAAAATTAAATATTTTAAAATATTTTAATTAATATTGGAAATATGTCAGTATGTAACACATGTATAAATATATTATAATTTAGACCATTCTAAAAACATTATCTACTCACATCTTGGATCTTATTGCTATTACCTCTTAATACTTTTAATGAACCTGATGTATAACATATGTATCAAAAGCCATTTGATATTTAAGTAAAAAAAATAGATAAATACTTTACAAACATTGATACTTTAATATTCAATTATTTACTTTTACATTTAATTACATATAATCAAAAAAATTATAAATATTTTGTAAACTTCTATCTATTACATGGGACTAAATATATTTTATTCACCTTAATCTATATAGTTAAATGTAAACAGATATAATACTACCAATGTGTAATAATTTATTTTCGGAAATATTTATATCTGCTTGGATAAAAGTTTTTAATTTTCGTATATTACTCAGATATTCGTGTATAATTAGATAAAGAAAACTTTGTATTTAATGTCTTATTCACAGTAGAACCCTGACAGTTTGACGATTCAGGAGCCTTACCTGTATTTAAATATTATTGGATCTGATCAAATACGACTACATATATACACACATTTTTGGATATAGTCATAAATTCTTGGATATACGTATATCTGCTTGGATATGAATTATTTTTGCATCCACATGCATACAGTTGGGTCTGAGCAAATATAACTATATGTACTTGCATATGCTTGGACATAAGTACACCTGCTTGGATATAAATCTTCATATCTGC
This sequence comes from Microplitis demolitor, assembly GCF_026212275.2. Taxonomy (NCBI): domain Eukaryota; kingdom Metazoa; phylum Arthropoda; class Insecta; order Hymenoptera; family Braconidae; genus Microplitis; species Microplitis demolitor. The sequence continues at coordinate 9,641,807 of NC_068546.1, forward strand.
TCATATATAGTTGGATCTGAGCACATGTAACTATATATACTTGTAAATGCTTGGATATAAGCATATCTGCATGGATATCAATTTTTATATATGTTTATATATAGTTAGTTCGATGCAGATATATTTATATATGCTTGGATATATGTATATCTATTTGGATATCAATTTTAATACATCTCTATATCTGTTTATATATGATTAGATCTGAGCAGATATAATTATGCATGCTTGCATCTAGCAAGATCAAATATTTGGATGTATTTGGATACAAACAGCGCCTAATATTACAGTGAAGATGATTAATTTATTTAGCCGGTAGGAGTGCCCAAATACACTAACGCAAAAAAATAAAGGAATAGAAAAATTTTATAAATTTTTTAGTAATTTTTGGAAGGCTGTAACTTTGTGAAAAATAGTTGTATCGAGATTTTAAAAAAAGCATTTTATAGCTTAATATCTCTAATTTCGGTGCATTTTTATCAAAATTTTTTAAAAGGTCTGGTTACTACGCAAACATAAGAAATACCGTGCGACAGAAAATTTCTAAATTTTTTTTTATTTTTCTGAAAAGCCCACGGACCGTGGAAAAATTTTAGCGACTAAACCAATGCACAGGTCATTTAGTAAATACATTCAGCTTCAATTTGGCTTTATTGTTAACCTCGTAAGACGATTTTTCGCAGAGATATCAGCCATCAAACAATAAATGATCCTTTTGGCTATGATCATCGATATTTAGGGTACCAATAATCGCACAGTAAATCTGAGGGCAGCGTTGAAAACTTGATTAAATTTCCTACAAAACTCTTATATCATTCGAAAAAAAAAAAAATTTTTTTTATTTTTAGCATCCATTACAAATAAGTACAAAAAAATGACTGTTTTTGGTTTTTTAGTAAATCAACCGCTACTCTGTAAATATAGATGAAAAGACTAATGTTGCCAGAGACTTTTTTTGGCTTGATGTACCCCTAATAACCCTGTAAATTTTCAAATTGATTTATCGAACCGTCTTTTGGGGGTGATCGATCAAAGTTTTGATAAACAATTAAAGGAACAAGATATGTTCCTTTAATTGTGTAATCATAATCAAAATGAAAAAATTATATTTTTTTCCACTTTTCTTTCGTTTTTGCATTGGTTGCTCAGTGAATGTGAAGGAACGAAAAAAAAAAATTAAAAATTTCCAAAAAAAGTCGAAGAAAACAAAAAAATTGAAACTTGTTTTTTATAGACGAAACTTTTTTTTTGACATTTTTTGGAAATTTTTAATTTTTTCTCTCGTTCGATAAATCAATTAAAAAATTTACGGGGTTATTGGGGGTACATCAAGTCAAAAAAGTCCCTGGCATCATTATTCTTTTCATCGATATTTACAGAGTAGCGTTTGATTTACTGAAAAACCAAAAAAAGTCATTTTTTTGTACTTACTTGTAATGGATGCTAAAAATAAAAAAAAATTTTTTTCAAAAAATGATGTACAGGTCTTGTAGGAATTTTATTTAAGTTTTCAACGCTGCCCTCAGATTTACTGTGCGATTATTGGTACCCTAAATATCGATGATTAAAGCCAAAAGGATCATTTATTGTTTGATGGCTGATATCTCTGCGAAAAATCGTCTTACGAGGTTAACAATAAAGCCAAATTGAAGCTGAATGTATTTACTAAATGACCTATGCATTGGTTTAGTTGCTAAAATTTTTCCACGGTCCGTGGGCTCTTCAGAAAAATAAATAAAAATTTAGAAATTTTTTGTCGCGCGGTATTTCTCATGTTTGCATAGTAACCAGACCTTTTAAGAAATTTTAAAAAAAATGCACCGAAACTAGAGATATTAAGCTATAAAATGCTTTTTTAAAAATCTCGATACAACTATTTTTTACAAAGCTACAGCCTTCCAAAAATTACTAAAAAATTTATAAAATTTTTCTGTTCCTTTAATTTTTTGCGTTAGTGTATACGGGTGGAATATTGGGGTGCCGAATGACACCCTAGCATGAAGGGCTAGTTAAATTGAAATTCATTGAGAGATTAACTAAATAATTAATGGAGTGTGCGAAGCAAGCAGATAGATTTGGAGTCGGCTGAGCATTAGTCTCGGCTGAGTCCTTCAGCTAACTGATTTTCTTTTTACACTGTATAAGTTATTTCATATCATATTTTATATCAAAATTATATATCATAAAATTAATACAGTGTTGCATCTCAGGTTCCTCATGGGAACCTCAAGGCAGTCCTACTCTCATCTACGTAGACACTTTGCTTTGACTACGGATGGACTGCGTTGACGTTTTAAAAATGCTTATGAGTTATATTTCCGCTCAAGCGGATTCAAATTATGTTGTTACAAATAATAATTAAATTAATTATATTTATTTAATCAATAAGTATTACGGGAACGCATCATGACACTGTTTTAATGATTCTCTCATTCAAAATAATAGTTTGTACAAAACGTTTCAAATCTGCCCTCCTCACCGATTTTCTAAAGCTCCTGGACTATGAAGGTTGAATATATTAAAAACTTCTTCTGAGAATTCTACCTTTCAAAGGTAGAATTTTAAGGAGACTAATGAGCTTGCCACATTACATGACAGCGATTCTGCAAAAAACCTACGATGTGGTGATAACACTTTTTTTTTGTATATAATTTGGACAAAACAAAAGCAAATCATTCGCTGCAGCTTGGTCAGCTGAGCCAAGGTATCGTCGTGAACATCACAAGAAACTATCCATATATCACATCATAGGAAGTTCTTCTCGAGCCAACGACGCTCGTACCACCGTAAGTTGTCGTCAGAGGACTAGCTTTGAGTGTTAAGCCTCAGGTTGGTATATTAGTATCAAGAAATCGAGCTCATGTGTTGTTGAGCCGTAAAGGAGGGTATTGTTTAAGACAAACTTTGGTATCCCTAAAAAATTAATGTTAGTTTTGTAAAATAAAACTTTTTTTTTAATAATCACTTCAATAGCACACTACGGGGGCAGTCAACCCTCTCAAAATATTAGCCTAATTTATACGGATAAGAACTTATAATTGATTACAATACTTAAAAAATTCGAAGTTCCATCACTTCAGCTTTAATTAAAATTATTTATCCTTCAACCTATGCAAGAAATTGCATTCGTACTGTGATACTTTCGCATAAGAAATTTTTTTCAAGCAGATATATTAAATAATGTGATAGAATCAAGCGCTACGTACCTTCATTGTCGTGATCTATATTTTTAACTTCATCTAACTGGGCTGCAGAGCACAGAGGTGTATCAACTTCATATGTATTGTTAAAAAGCGTGTAGTCTACTTCATATTCACCAGATTCTTTTCTAAATGTAATAATTTGTTCAAATCTGTGACCCCACAAGATTTCTGATGGAAGATATGAGCTTCTTGCTTGTGTAGTCATCCCAGTTGATTCTATTACCCCTAAAAAATATATAAAATAACAAGTAGATCATGTGTTATTGATGCACTCATGCAAATGGTATGAACCTTCTAGCATTACAATAATTTCGAATCTTTCCCTGAGCATATCACTTGCTGAAAGATAATAGAGAGGTGAAAGTTGATTGATTTTGTGAACGATTGTTGTAGGCCAAATGAAAAATATTTTATCTTCTTCACCGTCACCACCTACTCTGAGTTCCGTTTGAAAGAATGGAAGAGATTCTCCTTCTCTAGTTACCTTTTAGATTACATAGATATTTTTAAAAATTAGATGTCTATTATAATTTTACGGCAAACGTGAAACATCAATACTCAATATCTCAAATACCTTTTTATTTATTAATTGAGCACGAATATGAGCTTCGATAATATGACTTTTTCTCATATCTCCCACTCGGAACATTAAGCATGGCTGTCCATCTCGTTGACAAATGACTGCGTTTCGAGAAAAGAGTAGAGTTTGTGTCCTCTTTTTAGGTCGAGATAGTTTCGCAAACACTATTCCTACCATGAATGCTTGGAGAATAACACCAGTCATTGACTGGATACACATTATAAAAATAGCCTCCGGACATTCTTCCGTGGTATGCTTCGAGCCATACCTAAGTGCATAATATAAAGTAAGAAATAAAACATACCAACATTGTTACATTGATATAGAGTAATAATTATGAACCCGATAGTGTGTTGAGTCTCAACGGAAAATAAAAAACAGCTCGTAAAACCATGAATATCTTCAACACATGGGATGAAAGTTTTGTTCAAATCACGAGACTGATAATCATTAAAATCACCATGGACGTATCCAATCAACCACCACACGATAGCAAAACCAAGCCAAGACAGCAGGAAATTCATTGAAAACACGAGCAGCGTCCAGCGCCATTGAGCATCCACTAAAGTTGTAAAAATATCCTGTTGAATAAAAATATAGTCAATAATTTGTGTATCAAAATTTAATTTTAAACAAATGAAAACTGTTTAAATAAAAAACATAATCGTGATAATTTGTTAAAGCTAATTAAAGCTGAATCATTTAAATAATGTATAATTTTCACACAAAATTTCAGACAAAATGAAATTCAGAGCATCATAAAACAAAAGAGCGCGTACAACTCAGCACGTGTAATAAAAATGAAATTGCTCTGGTGATCTTAATCTCGATTTGGAAGTACATATTAATAAATAGAATAACAGTGAAAAAAACATCGAGAGGGAGAAAGGGGGATTGTTTGACTTGATGTTTTTTATGGTTATTAGTGTAGCCTAAGTAGATCGTTTTCCTTTTTTGATCATTTCTTGTATTCTATTTTTATTTGATCATTATTTTCTTAAATTAGTTTATTTTTTTTTTTTCTATAAGCTTTCATCTAAGTATTATTATATCAAATTATTAGTATTATGTAACGTCCTGGATGACGAATACAGGTTATTTAGTCCTTTAATTTTGAGTCAAAGCACTTAAGCCATTTACTCGGGTAGCGGGGACTTCGCTATTTTGTGTCGAGTACGTCAATGTATGAAAATAGGATGTACCAGGTGAATGGATATGTTTTATCACTAGATAAATAAACAGTTAATTAAACTTACAGTTGGTTTATTCAATATAATAAATTGTCAGGATACAAGATTTAGCTGAGCTGTTCCTGTTTACATCAACAATTTTGACAGCTCATCTGACCTTATATTTATATATAATTTTTAATTTATAATTTTCATTTTTTATTTATGTATACATATATATATATATATATATATATATATATATATATATATATATATATTTGAATAGTTGATACGTACAGAGTAGTACCATATTCAAATATATCTATATAATATGTACATTTACTTTTCGCTTGTGCATACGCCACACTAGCACTTTTCTTTCTAACGCCGAAGAGGGAGGAGCAAGAGAGAAGCCTTAATTTCACGAGTAAGATTAAAACATACCAGTATTAATCCTCTAATTTCTTTATTTGTCTATCCCCATCCGGGACCCGTAATTAAGTGATTGATGAGCTATAAGACCTCTGGTGATGAGCGGTACTCCTTAGATATTACCCTCCATCTGTCGGCTTAAAGGTCAAGCCGAGATGACGCGTGTCACCAAGGACAAGGCTATTTATTTTAACCAACCACGGTAACCGCTTCCAGAATCTTCTTATGCTACAATTGCATAACTTCTTACCCTTCTAAAGGAGTGCTGAACCTTTCAGACTACTTGCATCCGTAATAGAAATATTTTATATAAAATGAATTAACGAATACTGAATGAGTAGAGGATATAATTTAGATCTTAATTATTTTTCTCTCAGCTTCCTTCATTCTTATTTACTTCTAATTACGACAGGTAGCTGCACTAACGTCGTAGAACTCTTTTCTCACGACAGTGAACGCGATATTACTTCTCAGAATTGAACATTTTATGTACTCTTTGTAAGGGTCTGAACTAATTCTCCAATACCTCTGGTGCCGAGTAGTACCCTTCAGATGTTACCATCTATCCGTTGTCTTGGAGGTCAAGCCGAGACGACGTATTTCCCCAAGGACAAGACTATATTCAACCCATCAAGGTGACCACTTCCAGAACCTTTTTACGCTAAAATTGCATAATTTCTGACACTTTCAACGGAATAATCCTTCGGATAACTTGCATCCGCATTCAAAATATTGTATATGAAAGGAATAAATCGAATACTGAAGAATTAGAAAAGATAATTTAAATATTAAAATTTTCATTTCTCAGCTTGATTTAATCTTTATTCAACCTTAGCTACCGCACGTGCGGCATAGAACCACCAGAGGAAAAGTACGTTAGAAGTCACTAGAAAACCCATAACAACTAGACGCTGGTACAGCTTGCATCTTTATTTTAGTACAAGAGCAAGGACATGGTCTATGATTTATGACAATTCCCCTCGATTTCAGACTATATAAACTCGCTTCTCGGTCAAATTGTCCAGTCCACTCGGTTCCGTCGAGTTTAAGCCTCAGCCGCGATTTAACATCTTCGCTCGTCTCTTCGAAAAAGTTACTGTGTGAACCTCTCAATGATCCAAACATTATCAATCCACGCAGTCAGCCTAGAGGTACTAATCAAATAAAAATTGATTGTGGAATCTCTGCCTTGTTCTCCATCGATTTGCAATAACTGAACGATCTTCCAACCAACAGCACCTTTATTTTACAACTGAAGCTGAATAAAATTCATATAATCAACTGTAAGTTCTCAAGTTTTGTTTGTTATTTTAAAACAATTCTTCATACTGATTACAATTTCATACTCGTTACCATAACGACGAGGTCTCTGTCACCCGAGTAAAGGACTTAAGTGTCTTGACTCAAAATAAGGACTGTACATAATAATTGTCTTTAACTGAATGTTAGAAGGAATAGCAGCATCTTCAAGAGAAATGTGGGGAATTGAAGAAATCATTTCTGAAAAGAAATCTAAACTAAAAATTACGAGTAAAAGAATAAATTAATGATTCAATACTAAAAATTAAATATTATAAATTGTTACGGCGTAACATGCCAAGATACAGAAGTGACGTATATATATATATATATATATATATATATATATATATATATATATATATATATATATATATATATATATATATATACATATATATGTATTGAGACAATGTGAATTGTCTTCGTCGTCCTCAGCCTTGCGGTTCCCATTTGTCCCGTCTTCTCGTCGTCTGAAACTACCCAAGTCATAGTGCCGTGGTCACATGACTAATTTTCACATCGACGCATGACCGTAAGGGTGAAGTGGGGACAGAGTTCAGCGGCAAGTCCCAGACCCTCAATTATCGGTTAGACAATTCAGACTTCGATCTTGGATCTATTAGCGTCTAGACGTATTCGAATATTCTAATTTAATTAAATATTAGCCGGCAATTTACTTGCATTATATTCATTTATTATTTAATTTACTTATTATACTTTACATCTAACTGGCAACTTAGCTTGCGATTTCATTATATATCATATATTCTTATTATTATTTGAGACTAAGGCATATTTAATTTAAGTTCATTAGTACGTTACCGCTGATACATTTGTAGTATCAGCGTATTAATTATAAAATATAAAATCAGTGTATTCTTTGATATTAACAACCAACGCTTTCTACGTGGCCATCCATTGTTCGGACCACCTAAATTGTATTGTTCAGCGACATTTATTGTAAGTAATTGAGAATTATTATGACTGGCAATAAACTTGCATATTTTCTGTATAACTTCATATTCTATCTACTACCTTTTAGTCATATCCTAAATCACTGGTAAAATTATTTAATAAGACATAATACTGATTGACTAAGTTATATACGATAAATAAATTAATTATAAGGAATAATTTATAAATAATAAGCCGTGAGGTAAGTTAACAGAATTTTATATACGTTGCCGAGTTTGAATAAGTGCGGGTCCTTGCTTTGCAAGAACTCTAGCCCATTGCTCTGTCCCAAATAAAATAAAATTTGTTAGAGGCCAGCCTAAGCCAGGGTTCAACCCGCGAATTCTGGTGGCTGCTGGTAAAAATCGCGAAATGAAAAGCGGTTTGTCTCAACTGGCGCTCGAACAGGGACTTTGCAGTAATTCAAACGGGTAACAGAAAATTTTATTGATTTTTCTCACGGCTTTACAGCAAAAATTTTATACAATTTTCAGTAATAATCTCAAAAATTTTACCAGTATTAATAATTTCATTTTTCTACATTCATCATTCCATTACATTTCATAATTCATCATTCATTCACCTGTATTAAAATTTTATAAAATATTTAATTGCTCTTCCAACTTATTTATTTTAATTATTATCAATTTATTATAAATTATTTATTTTAAAAATTGTTTATCATTGTAATATTGTGTGCCGGTTTCGTTCCCATAAATATTTCCGTATATTTTGACCTTGAGCGTATACTAGCTACACGTGTTGTAACTCGAGACACTAGTATTTACTCTTCACAGTTTATTATCCTCTGCTTACGCACAAAAGTCAACCCAAAGTAACTAATAAAAATAAATACTTAAAATATTAAAATAAAACTTTGGTTTAAATATTTTCTAAGTGAAGAATTTTATTATTCTCTGTACGACACAAAAGATTACTATATTCATTTCCGGTTTAAAATAAAATATCTTTTGCTCGACAAAATTGTTCTCAAATAAACTAAGCACTTAAGTAAATTATCAATAGAATCTTTGCAGTAATAAATAAAAATCTTATGAGTCATTGAAAATTTCAATAACCAAAACAAGTTATAAATAAAATTTTTATTAGTCATCAAGGGTCTCAATAACTTAAATAAATTATTAAGTTATAAATAATTAATCTTGACAGTTTTAAAGTTTCATATTACAATAACTCGTGATTAAATAAACCTATTGATAATCTGACAAGATTATTATTAGTTCGGATTAAGAAAATTTTATTAATAATAAACTTTTATAAACTATTATTTTGAAAAATTTTACTGAGACAGTTTTCCCGCCAAAATGACGCTACCGAGAACGCCGATTCCACAATCATCTCTCCCAGTCACTTCGGTTAATAATCCGGGCAATCTTATTCATTTTCCCACCGCATCAAGCGCAATGGATGATCTAGTAGATCTTACGCAGAACGATGAGATACATAATAGTACCCTTTGTACCCAAAGTCAATCTGTTAATAATAACAATGTTTGTACGACCAGTTCGGGCGGTAATGTTAGCGTCCACAACCACAATGTTAGTGGGGTTGTGCCAATTTCAGAGTCTCAAAATACGACCTCCGTTGCCGTATTACAAAATGTAGTTTCGGGCCTCCAGACAGAAATCGAAGCTTTGCGGGCAGAACGTCAGCACTTGCTTCGTATATCGAGCACGGTTTTGCGACCCCCAGGTACTCAATTTCCACCCCCATCTTTTCAACCAGACGCATCAAGCATGTGGATACCGAGAGAGCTGTTCCCTGCTGCCACTGTGACGTCACAGGCAGCAAACCCCCTCTCTACTCGCCAAGTCATCTCACAGCCACACGCACCCGTATCGGCAACGCAAGCGAACGGACAACAGTTCACCATGCCTGGCTTACCTGCGCGTGAACCGTACGCGCACTCAGTGGTCCCACCACCAGCTCATACGCTTCCAATGCATACGAATGCTCAGCCGACACTCTCGTACACATACATACATCCATCTAGCAACAATAATGTACCCGTACTTACAAATACATACCAACAAGCCTCATCAGTACAAGCATACCCACACGCTCAGCCGTCAACCTGGCACAATACGTATACAGTTCCAGCGGGGAATTCAAATATGAGTGGATCTAACTCCATGCGATTGTATGATCTCAGTCGTCTCGTGAAATCTTGGAATGTTTCGTTCCCGTCTCAAGATCGATCTTCTCCCATTGACGCCAAAAAATATCTAAAAATAATCGAGCAGCGGATGATCAGCAACGATATTTCTTTTGAAAATTTCCATGCAGTGATAACTAACACCCTTCGCGGCGACGTACTCGAGTGGTATTACCAAAATGAAGGATTATTTCACAGCTGGGTGGCCTTCAAGGAATTTTTTAAGATTTGGCAGGTTCAGCAAACAGACGAGTCGGTGCTGCAGGGGATATATTCGGCCAAACAAAGCAGCGACGAGACAGGAGTTGCCTTCATTAATCGGATGCAAAGCGAATTTGCAAAATTAGAAGATCCGTTACCGCAAATGAAGCAGATTCGAATTATAACCTCGCGATTTAATTCTCAGTTTTTACAAAAATTTTCGGATACGACTATTATGACTTACGCGGAATTATATACGCGGGTCAGCGCCTGGCAGTCAACAGCTGATGCGCTGAATCCTCACTTTAAAACTCGTAAAGAAAATAATAGTAGAATTAAAACTCGCATCCAATTAAATTCTATAAAAAGTACAGAAACAGGTCAAGTAAATAGTATCGAGACGTTACAGCCTTCTGCTGTATCGCCCAATAATAACTTCGCAAATAATAATCTCAGTAGAAATAATAGTTTGAATAGAAACAATCATTTTAATAGAAATAATAATTTTAACAATAATAAAAATTTTCATAATTCTAAACACACTCAAAATTCAGTACAGTCAAATCCAGTTAGTAAAAATGTAGATTTTTAGTCTTCTACTTTATTAAATAATTTCGAGTCTATGATGAAAACTATTCTAGAGAAATTGGATCAAACTACGGTAAAAATGTCTTCGGGAAACGTAACTCCTATTAATTCAATTCCAGTATCATCGAATAAAATTGCAACAAAAACTCCTGTCTGCGGTCGTTGCGGAAAAATTGGTCACGTTGCCGAAGTTTGCTGTGGACCAGTAACCGACGAATTACGTATTAAAGCAGGATTACCTCTCCGCCCACGGCCTCCGATTCCAAAAAACGCGTAAGCGCCCTGGTAGACACCAATCACGTTACCAGGGCTCCTGTACCAAATAATAATTCGGACAAGCCTATTGCCAATATTGAAGATAAATCAAATATGCTCAAATTAAATCCGGATGCTCCTGAATTCGTCATCAGTCGTGGAAAATTCTTTTTAAATTATCCTATAGCTGCTGATACTCCAAAATCGGTTGGTAATGAGAATCCCGATACTGATTTAATTGATTTCTCAACTCCCCTCGATCAAATTGCCGACAAGTTGGTGAGTGAAGAGTCCAGTTGGGAGACCAGTTCAGAAGCTTCTCAACAAATTCGAAATACTAAAAAGTCAAAGATTAAAAATCCTATAAAAGTTTTAAAATCCAAAATTAAAAATTCCATAAATCCGTCGCGTAATTCTCAAAATAAAATTAATAAAAATCGATCGAAATCCCCAATTAAAAATCTACTACTAGACCTGGAAATAAACGAACTGCAACAACCAACTGTCACAAAGCTTGAGAGTACCTCGGAGACAGACGATGCCCCTCTCTGTGATCTAAGGGAGGATAATAGTCCTTTATATGATTCAGAGATTGATGAGTATCGATCTGATTCGAGTGAAAACATTGCCTACTCTCCAAAATTCACCGTTCAAATGAATTCAAACAATAAACAGAGTACATTACTGCCAATGCTCAGTAATGATAATAAATTCAGCACATTGACCCCTTCAGACAGCCTCACAGCTCCGTCAACAGTAAGTCGCATGATTGCCAATATATTTATCGGTAAATGTGAGCTCGAAGCATTACTGGACAGTGGGAGTGAGCGCAGTTATATTTCTGAGATTGCGTACGAACAACTCAAAGAATATCAACTGCAAGACCTCACACCTGACCCCACTAGCACTCATGGAGTAACCATGGCTAACTCCAAGTCCACGCAAACTCGTGGTGGAGCTCCATTTAAAATTAAACTCGATGGTCATGCTATTATCACTTGGTTAAGTGTTTTATCTGAATTGTCGACTCCAGTAATTCTTGGTCTTGATTTCTGGCAACTAGCAGATATCCAAGTAAATTCCAAGGAGAGTACTTGGAAATTAAGTACCAGTCATGTCACTCATACATTTTTCTCTCGGTCCGGGTTCATAAATCAAGCATCATTAAACGTACTATCGTCAGCTGAACGCGTCGATCTTGAAAATTTCCTAGCAAGAGAATTTGAGAAAAATAAACAAGTCCAATTGGGTTTAACACATTTAGTTCAACACCGTATCGAATTGACAGATGATACTCCAATACGTACCAAACCATACCGTCGAAGTCCGCCAGTAATGAAAGCGATGCATGATAAAGTCGACGAATTACTCGCGAAGGGTTATATTCAGCCTTCAAATAGTGCTTGGGCATGTTCGCCAGTGATGGTACCCAAGAAGAACAATACTTGGCGCATGTGCATCGATTACCGGCCATTAAATAAAGTCACGAAAAAATCTGCTTATCCGCTACCAATTATGCACCGCATTTTATCAAGTCTTCAAGGTGCTAAAGTAATTTCGGTACTTGATGTCAGTGATGCCTTCCATCATGTTTTAGTTGAGCCAAATAGCCGTCAGTACACAGCATTTTGTGTAGATGGACGAGGATTATTTGAATGGATTCGGATGCCATTCGGTCTCACAAATGCACCCAGCACGTACCAAGAAGTTTCCGATATAGTACGACGAAAAATTATTGAGTCATTAAAAACCCAGTTTTCTTACACTGAAGCAGAAAATAAAATTTTCGCATATCTCGACGACTGGATAATAATCAGTGATGACTTACAAGAGCACAAAATTCTTCTTCAAGCCGTTTTCGAAGGATTCCGTAAGGCTGGAATAAAAATGAATGAAGAAAAGAGCCATTTTGGATGCTCTGAAGTTCATTTCCTGGGCTTTATCATTAATGAAGATGGTTTGAAACCAGATCCAGCTCGATTGGAGCCAATTGCAAACTATAAACTACCTACAAATCGTAAGGAACTGCGAAGATTCAATGGATTAGTCAACTGGTACCATAAGCATCTTAAAAATGTCGCACAAGTTCAAGGTCCTTTGAACAAATTAACAAGTACCCGAGTTCCTTGGGAATGGACAGACGTCGAAGAAAAAGCTTTCGAGGAAACGAAAGAAGCTTTGTTAAAAGCTGCAACATTGTCATTGCCACGTCCAGACTTATCGTATCGTTTATATACCGATGCTAGCAACACTGGGTTAGGTTCTGTTTTAACTCAGTATGATCCAGAACTCGATCGAGAAAATTTAATTATTTGTTTAAGTCGACCGTTAAACAAAGCCGAAATGAATTACACTACAACAGAAAAGGAATGTCTCGCTGTTGTGTGGTCCTTACGGACACTACGCGGTTATATTGAAGGTTTACCAGTCACGGTCTACACTGATCATTCCGCATTAAAATGGCTTCACTCGCTAAAAGATCCTGCAGGTAGATTGGCCAGGTGGGCAATTGACATTTCCGCTTATGACATCGAAGTTGTTCATTATCGGGGTACACAAAATGAAGCTCCAGACGCACTTTCGCGTCGATACGAAGAACCAGAGACTGCTGATTTAACTGCTTCAGATTCTAATCCATCTTCACTGTATGTAATTGCTCAAAATTCCGCTTGGTATGACGAGAAAGTCCGAGTTGTTCAGAAATATCCAGAGAATTATCGTGAGTGGAAATATGAAGATGATAAGTTGTATTTTTACCGTCCACTAGCTGTCAAGGAAATACTTGGTGAATTAAATCCTTGGAAAGTCGTTCTAACCGAATCAGAAATTCGTCCAGCCATCGAGAAAGCACACTGTGAAGCTCAATCAGGTCACCTTGGGATTGACAAAACTTATCAACGGATACGAGATCATTTTTACTGGCCAGGAATGTTCAAAGACGTCTCATCTTACGTTTCAGCTTGTGAAACTTGTATAATGACTAAAAGTGATCAGACAAAACCGCAAGGATATATCGGAACAAGACCACCAACGCAGCCTTGGTCTATTATCTCTATTGACACAATTGGTCCATATACCCGTTCAACTATGGGGAACCAATATGCTCTGGTTATTGAAGATCTTTATACGCGCTACCTTGAAATCTTTCCTCTGAAACAACAATCGGGAAAAATCATAAAACATCACCTGATGTCTGTATTTAATCACTGGGGTCCTCCTTGCCAAATTATTTCTGATAATGGCAAAGAATTCATCAACAAAGATATAATTAATTTAATTAGTCAATTTAATATCAAATTTACACCTACTCCTATCGGTCACCCCTGCGCAAATCCTGTTGAACGTTGCAATCGTACAATTAAACCTATGATTGTCGCGTTCACAAGCAAAAATCAAAAAGATTGGGATGAACATATCGATGATTTAAAATTCGCGTATAATACCTCGGTACATACTGCTTTAGGCGTCTCTCCATTCTATCTAAACCACGGACGTGACGCACGACTAATTAATGACACTGATCCTCTTGAAAATCTAGATGTGTCTGACGTTACCGTTTGGCAAGCCCGAATGGACCGTGCAGTTGAACTGAGACATTTTGTTGAGCAAAATATGTTAAAAGCTAGGGAACGCACGCGAAAACAACACGAACAAAGATTTTCTGACATTCCTATAGATTTAAAAATTGGTGATCAAGTTTATTACCTAAATAAAAAATTAAGCAAAAAAGTTGACGGTTACAGTGCTAAATTAGCACCAAAATATTCGGGACCCGCGATTGTCTCTAAAATTTTAAGTCCTTTAGTAGTTGAATTACAAGATAATGCCGGTAACGATATTGGCACATACTATTACAATGATTTAAAAATTCCTAGACGGTCTCGAAGATGTAACTGATTATTCTCAATATATTTCAGATCATTCATCATGAAAGTTAAAATTCATGGAAAGTCAGGATCAGATACTGAAGCCTCATCTCATGAGTCCGAGGCTGAAGTGTCTGATACTGAAGTATCATCAAGTCATGCAGTCATACCATCATCTGACTCATTATCACCCATATTTAACACCGCATCAATATCCACCGCTGAGTTACCCCCTGCTATTGAGAAGACAACAGCAACTTCGTCACCGGTGGCACCGATAATTGCAACCACCGTTGCAGCATCACCAACATGGTCTACTGGGTCAGCAACATCGACTGGACCCCAATTTGCGTTGCCGCCATGGCAAACTACGACTGGCCTCGACTTTGGTCGTCCATCATCCGCACTCTACGTGTCAAGTCCATCAGCCGCGCCCACATCAGCAATGTTCGAGACGATGACTAAATTCATGAAAGATGAATTTAGTAAGTTACATGCTCGTATTGACCGTGCCATAAGTCACCGTCCGGCAGTCACGTCACTATCATCTGGGACATCAAGATTCGACATCCAGTGGATGGAACGCATCGATGAAAAATTAGAGGACCTTCAAATTGTCATCCAGACCAACACTGATCAAGTCGCGGAGCTGAAAGAACAACTTGATTCTTTAAAATCGTCATCAACTGCTCAAGGATCAGGTGCTACTGCTCACCTCACGGCTCAACTTCAACAACTAAATGAGCAAGTCCAGCGAAGCCAGGAGATGATTGCAAATATTAAATTGCCAAGCCCCGAAGAACTTGCCAAGAAAATCCAGGCGATCAACTCGCAAACGCAACGGACCGTTACCGATATCAGTTGTCAGACCACAACGACCTTAGCCACAACCTCTACTCCAGTCAAAGTAGAGTATGACATCGGAATCACGCCAAACAACAAAGCGGTGTTGCCATTACTGGCTCAACAAGCTTCTGCTTGCGGTCCGAATCCAGGACTCAAGATCCGCGATGGTGCATACCAACGTCCACCGCCGGAAAATGCCAGATTTCCACCATCATCACTGCTTGCTAGGCGAATGTCTCGCCAAGAGCTATCGGAAAGGGAAGTTTTGACACTACGAGCTTCGGGAGCCATTTCCAAAGACATTAAAACGAAGATCCAGATGGTAACGTTCGCCAATTCGTTACCGTATTCGCAGACAGCTCCAGCGCCAAGGTATGAGGTTCCATTGCAACCTACAGAGGCTTATAAACAATTTTTGTCTGGCTTACCACCTACTCCAGCATCAAACTCCATCGCAGCCACAACAGATCCAACACCACAAGTTGTGATCCATAATGGTATTCACTTTCTGGATTACACAAGTTTCTGTAAAGCAATTGAGAAAATTTGTGTCACTGTCAAGCCTCGAATATGCCATACCGAATTGAGGGAATCATGGACACAGACGGTAACGACTCAAGCCCAGTCGTTGTTCATCTCCAATGCGTGTCAGAATTGTCGGCAACGAGACCACAAAATTGCCGAATGTCAATTACCATGGCGACCCGACATGTGCCATGTTTGCTATCAGGACCAAGTGACGACGGCAACGTGCTTCCGTCCACACGACAAGAACTACAAAGACTATATTCGGGGACGTTGTCAAGGCTGTGGCATCCCAAGCCAATTATTTGACCCACACTGCAACTTTTGTAATCGCAGATACCCGGGGTACAAAGATTGGATCTCAACGAAGTACACTCCGGAGGACATTGAGCGCTTCCATCGTAGTCACCTGCGCGCTACCAAGAAACTAGAATAAAATATCTTACGTTACCGATTTAGACTGTAAACCTAAATAAACACACATACATATTCTCATACTCATCTCATTAATTCATTTTATTATTGTTGCCAATTGTAATAATTTTCAATTACAGCTTCGAGTCCAGTAGCAGTTGGTAGCAGAAAAAAAAAAAAAAAAAAGAAAAAAAAAAATTTTTTTTTACTATTCTTTCTTTACAGCCCAGAGGCTGTAGGAAACAAATATTTAAAATTATATTTTTATTTTTATTGTATATTTTATTTTTTTAGTTCGTAAGTTGTAAAAATTTCCGGATCCAGATCGAGGTCCCAGGATCGAAGTGGGATTGAGATTAGAGTGGCTGGACTTGGAATTTAAGTCACAATACTCCTAGCGGCTTGCGATCGCTTTCAAAATTATTTTTTTACTGGCAATATACTTGCATAGCTGGCGATCGACTCGCATTTTAAACACTCAGATTCACTGGCAATATACTTGCACAACCGGCGATCGACTCGCACTTCAAGTTTAAAATTCATACTGGCAATCTACTTGCATTACTAGCGATTAACTCGCAAAATTTTTGAAACTTGCAATTTCAAGCGATTTATTCGCACTGCTGTAAATAATTTAATGTAAATAATTTAATGTACATATTTTTTTTTTTAACTATTGTATAAGAATCACTGGCAATCTACTTGCACATCTGGCAATCTACTTGCATATCTGGCAATTTACTTGCATCTCTGGCGATCTACTCGCAATATTTTCAGACAACCTAGACAAGAGGTCAAAAGGGTAACCTTGGCTTAGTGGGGGGGATTGAGACAATGTGAATTGTCTTCGTCGTCCTCAGCCTTGCGGTTCCCATTTGTCCCGTCTTCTCGTCGTCTGAAACTACCCAAGTCATAGTGCCGTGGTCACATGACTAATTTTCACATCGACGCATGACCGTAAGGGTGAAGTGGGGACAGAGTTCAGCGGCAAGTCCCAGACCCTCAATTATCGGTTAGACAATTCAGACTTCGATCTTGGATCTATTAGCGTCTAGACGTATTCGAATATTCTAATTTAATTAAATATTAGCCGGCAATTTACTTGCATTATATTCATTTATTATTTAATTTACTTATTATACTTTACATCTAACTGGCAACTTAGCTTGCGATTTCATTATATATCATATATTCTTATTATTATTTGAGACTAAGGCATATTTAATTTAAGTTCATTAGTACGTTACCGCTGATACATTTGTAGTATCAGCGTATTAATTATAAAATATAAAATCAGTGTATTCTTTGATATTAACAACCAACGCTTTCTACGTGGCCATCCATTGTTCGGACCACCTAAATTGTATTGTTCAGCGACATTTATTGTAAGTAATTGAGAATTATTATGACTGGCAATAAACTTGCATATTTTCTGTATAACTTCATATTCTATCTACTACCTTTTAGTCATATCCTAAATCACTGGTAAAATTATTTAATAAGACATAATACTGATTGACTAAGTTATATACGATAAATAAATTAATTATAAGGAATAATTTATAAATAATAAGCCGTGAGGTAAGTTAACAGAATTTTATATACGTTGCCGAGTTTGAATAAGTGCGGGTCCTTGCTTTGCAAGAACTCTAGCCCATTGCTCTGTCCCAAATAAAATAAAATTTGTTAGAGGCCAGCCTAAGCCAGGGTTCAACCCGCGAATTCTGGTGGCTGCTGGTAAAAATCGCGAAATGAAAAGCGGTTTGTCTCAATATATATATACACGCTTGTGAAAATTAGAGCTCTTAATATTAACATTAAGAGGTTCCGCACTGCACTTTTCTATTTCCCATAAGAATAACATGGAAACAATTTTTTTTGCGTCTTCTGATTTTTATAACTAGCTAACGATGCGCCGTAAGAAAAATCTGCAGATAAAATTGTGTAGAGAATTGAATGCTCTACAAAAAAAGTCTCTTATTATTTTTTGATAAATCCATCTGTTTAAAAGTTATCGGAGCTTAAAGTCTAATTTATAGTAAATTTTGAGATCTTTTTACTTTTTCGGCGAAACTATCAGACTTATTACAAAATGTCACAGTATCTCTTTTGTAGACAATTTTATTCCTTACAAATAACCTTTTATAAAGTTTTTTGAAATTCCGCATTGGTTTCTAGTTATTCCCATTTTAATGCCAATCTTCTAAAATCGATCAGAGCACTCCTTTTTTTAAGAGCTAGGTTTTAAAATAGTAATAACTAGAAAACAATGCGGAATTTTTAAAAACTTTATAGAAGGTAATTTGTGAGGAATAAAATTGTCAACAAAACAGAGTCTGTGACATTCTGTGATTACTCCGATAGTTTCACCGGAAAAATAAGAAGATCTTAAAATTTACTATAAATTTGACTTCAAGCTCCAATAACTTTGGAACAGATGGATTTATCAAAAAATGATAAGAGACTTTTTTTGTAGAGCATTCAATTCTCTACAAAATAATATATGCAGATTTTTTCTACGGCACGTCGTTAGCTAGTTATGAAAATCAGAATACGCAAAAAAAATTGTTTTCATGTTATTCTTATAGGAAATAGAAAAGTGCAATGCGGAGCCTCTTAATGTTAATATTAAGAACTCTAATTTTCGCAGGCGTCTTTTTATATCTAAATGAAACTTTTGAACCTGTTTCCGAGCAGAAAAGAAAATTTATTTTTTGAAACGCTCTAATATAATGTGACGTTATTTCTCGTATGGGGTTCAAATCAAAGTGAACGTCACAAACACCAACTGATTTTAATGTTTTTACGAGCATGGTAACTCAAGACTTAGAATTTAGCGTACAGGTATTAACGATTTCGATACAGATTTTTGATCAAGTTATAGTTTAAGAATTTAATATGGAGTAACGTTGAGCTACAGTTATTGGTTTTGTTAAGAAAAATTATAGTAAAAATTTAGAATTAGAATTATGAATTAAATATAAAATATGGCTTGAGATTCAAAGTTTGAGATAATAATAAAGTTTGAGTTTTAGTTTACAGTTTTAGAATTTTGAGTATGTGAAGAAGTCAGTGTTACCGTGGAGCGGGACTTGAATTAGTCACCCGGTATCATTTGATGATAGAACTTAGTTCTATCCCTATGAAACTTCTTGGTAGATTGCAGAGGTCTAGCTGACATGCTAGTGCTCCAGTATATAAGGAATCTGATGGATGCAGATCGGGATCAGTTTTTGAGTTTTGGTTTGGCAGGCCTCAACAGAAATTTTGTGACCGTTGCTGTTGTGGAAGCCATTTGGTCATTTTTTATTATTTTGTCTGACAGGCCTCAGAGGACAAGCCATGACCACTTGTACCGTTAAGGAAGTCATAGGTCACTTAGTTTTAAGTTTTACGATCCCAGCTGAAGTCTGTTCCAAGAGAACAACTACCAAGGATATTCATACCCAGAGTAAGGTTTCGTGAGTACGTTTGGTGAGGTATAAGCCTCCAGTTATCGATATAGTAGAGTTTGGGAATTGATTTATGGATTCAGAATATAGAGGTCAGTTATAGATAATGATAAGATTTAGTTTGAGATTTTGGATTTTGATTATTGAGAAAAGAGGAGTCGAAGGGATACCTTTGAAGAGTATGGACGTGAGCATTGAGCTTTGGTCGCTCGATGCGAGCAGACGTGTCCAGTAATGGCGTTACAGTATCATGGCATAGCGGAAAGCTACAGATTCAGATAATTGTTACAGAAGTATTATTTAAAATAGTGTAAGACGTTACTTGATATTTCATTCATCAGTAATCAGGTATGAAATAATTATTATAATTATTAATAATGAATTGAGTTCGAGCCAGAGTCTTGAGATATCATACTACTGTTTTAATCAAAGAGAAGATTTAAGAGCTGAGAGAATTATGAGAATATTGTTACAGTTTAGAGTAATGTTCACGATTTATTGTTAATATTATTTTATAAAATAATTATAAGAAATATGTTCCGTTATTGAATGAATTGTTGACTAATTGACGTCAATATTAAATCCATGTACGTTAGTTTTACTAGTTTTGTGAAAGAGAATGTTCTAGAATATCGGTTTTATAATTTATCGTTCTGGTTTACTGAATATTAGTTGATTGTTATTTAGCTCTAGTAATTAATCAATTTATTTCTAATGTATCGATACTCATCATTTAGATGTCAATTTACTTTTTGTTAAGATTAATTTTATTATCAGTAGATTTAGTATTTTGTTATAGAGAAGAATTATTTGTACGATGCAACAGTATTTTGCTAATTGTTAAATAGAGATTTGAGATTATTTGTTGTTTAATAAAAATTGCAAATTCACTCATAATCTATATGAATTTGGAATGATGTAACCCGGACCACTCCCACTCTCCATAAACCTACACACTGAGCGATACCATGTCATACCGTAACTCTGCTTTTAATTTTCCAGTCTCTGGTTTTGTTTTTGCTTATGAATTCTGAGCATTTTTGTTTTAGTTTTAGTTTTTTTTATTTAGGCGTGGTTTTGGTGATAATTCCACAGATTAAAAATTATCCAGTTTTTTATTTATCCGTGGTTTGGAGATAGTTCCACAGATCACAAATTTATCTAATTCTTAAGATTTACTGGTTTGGTAATTCCAGCGATAAAAATTACCTGGCGCCCTGTTAGTATTGAGACTGGAAGCTAAAGGCAGAAAACGAAGTTGTAGCGCAAAGTTTAGCGTATTAATATACCTCAGATGTTTGTCGTTATAATATATATACAATAGGGTGGGCCGAAGAAAAGAACTAATTTTTTTTTCTTTAGTTACCGTGGAAATATTGTTGAAGATGACGAAACAAAAATTCTAATAACGTTTGAGCTCTCAATATTAATAATAAGAGGTGGCGCTTCGTGATTTTTGATTTCCGATTGAAATAACATGGAAAAAAAATTTTTTTTTTACCTTGGCAATGGCTATTCGTACGAATAAGCTCAGCATATATTATTATAGGAAATTCAATGCTCTACAAAAAAAGTCATTTATCATTTTTTGATAAATCCATCTGTTCAAAAGTTATTGGAGCTCGAAGTCAAATTATAGTACATTTTGAGATCTTCTTATTTTTCCAACGAAACTATCGGACTTATCATAAAATTTCATAGATATTTTTTGTAGACAACTTTATTTCCTACAAATTATCATTCAAAATTTTTTCTTAAACTCTGCATTGTTTTCTAGTTATTTCCATTCTAATGAAAAGTTCTTAAAATCGATCAGGACAGAATTTTTTGGGAAGCTTGTCATTAAAATAAAAATAATTCAGTACTAAATTCCAGATATTGTTGACGTGTGATGTCAGACTCTAAAACCGATGGCGACAAGAAAAATAAAATCCGAGTAATCAGACGAAGACATAAAAATTTAAATTATCGAGATCATCGCCGTTTACGTCAATAAAATTAAATATGGCCGTGAATTTCAAAGTACCCCAGTTCAGCACAGAGAATCCAAAACTGTGGTTTGCGCAGGTTGAGGCTCAGTTCTTAACATTCCAGGTAACAACTGAGCGCGCCAAATTCGACCTGTTGATTCCGCTGCTTGGAACCTGCATCGCCGCTGAAGTGCAAGACACCGTCGTCAATCCTCTAGCAAACACACCGTACAGCGATTTAAAGGCCACGCTGATCAAATGCTTCGCGAAATCTGAGGATGCGCGCATTACGCAGCTTCTTGACAGAGAGAGACTCGTTGATCGGACTCCGTTGCAACATTTGCGCCATCCGCGTTCGCTAGTTCCCGGCATTGATAAGGCTCTATCATTGAAGCACGTTGGCTTACACGCATGCCAAAAAAAATTAAAGTGTGTATTCGGTAGCTTTCAGCGCCGCAACATTTAACAAGCTCGCACGAGTCAGGTGACCATATGGTCGAGCGTATATCGCTCAAACCACAAGCTGCCGCTGCTACAGCAACTTCTTCATCATCAACCCCCGAGCACGGCGAGATTGCTGCACTACACCGAGAAATTGCGCAATTGGCGTACCAAGTAAAAAAATTGCCGATGAACCGTGGTCGATCGAGATCTTGCACTCGATCACGGTCACGTGTATCGAAGAAGTTTGACGTCTGCTAGTACCATTACAAACATGGTGAAAATGCCCGATTATAAGCTCCCGGCTGTAAATGGCAGGGAAACTTAAGCGAAAATCAGTAGAGGTAGCTGATGATTCTCAATCGATTTCTTGCCACCTGTTGTAGCAAGCGTTATAGCTTAACAATTGTATGCCGCAAACAGCTCGATAATTCAAACCTATGACTTAAAGTCATTCAAATTGAACCTACAACTTCGCCGTGCAGACTTCTTATGCAATCATAATGATAATAAGTCATAACTTATTAGTCATCATAATGATAACAAGTCATAACTTATTAGTCGTCCTAAAACGAAAATGCCTTCGTGATGGCATAACTGGTTTACTGAAACCCGGAAATTCTCGACCGACATCGGTGGAAACTAATATTAGAGCGGTCGATGGCAATTCTGCGTATATGAAATTGTTGAGAGAATTCACCGATATTGCACGATCAGACACTTGTCAGCTTTAAACGAAAAAACATTCAATGGTGCTTCATAATCAAACATCACCAGGACCGCTAGATTCGTGCAAGGTAAGACGCTTGGCCCCAGATAAGCTTAAAATTGCTCAAGCTAAGTTCCGTAAAATGATCGAGAAAGGTATTTGCAGGCCATCCAACAGCACCTAGGCTTCACCACTTCATCTAGCACAGAAGAAGTCTGGAAGACGGAGGCCTGAGGTAATTACCGTCCGCTTGACGATCGAACGCTTAACGACAAATACTTGTTGGGTTATCTTGACGACTTTGCTGCATTTTTACATAGTAAAAACATATTTTCAGTCATCGAATTGGCAAAAGCATTTTTGCAAATACCCGTTTCACCGGATGACGTGCCGAAAACGGTGATCATTACGCTGTTTGGACTATTCAAGTTCCGGTTTATGAGGATTGGGCTTAAAAACACGGCTCAAATATTTCAACAACTCATCGATGAGGTCACTCGTGACCTTGACTTCGTCTTTCCGTACATTGACGATATTTAAATCGCATCTAACGACGAAAAGCAACACATGGAACACATGAAAATATTATTCGAGCGTCTTCGTGAATACGGATTGGCAATTAATGTACCGAAATGCCAGTTTGCTCTACCGGAAGTAAAATTTCTCGGCCATGTCATCATTAAATATGGAATTAAGCCGTTACCGGAAAAAGTCGAGGTGATTGTTAATCTCGAGCCTCCTACCACTGTAAAAGCTCTTCGTTGATTTCTCGGCACAGTGAATTTCTACAGAAAGTTCATCAAGAACGCTGCAGAAATTTTAGCACCGCTTAGAAAAATTATGGAAGGACCCAAAGTCGAAGGCTCTCATTCAGTCAACTGGACAACCGAACTTCACGAGACTTTTAAGTCAGCTAAACGAGCTCTCGCCAATGCTACACTGTTAGTTCACCCCAAAATCGATGCTGACTGGGCAATATTCACCGACGCATCCGAAACCGATATTGGAGCCGTTTTACAACAAAAATTGAATAACAACTGGCAGCCACTGGCATTTTTTAGTCGAAAAGTGTCCCTGTCGATTCAAAAATTGTCGACGTACGACCGCGAGTTGAACGGCATCTACGAGGCTGTAAAATAATTTCGGCACATATTTGAAGGCTGGCGTGTTAGGATCTACACCGATCACAAGCCGCTTCAGCACGCTTACAAACAGCGCACCGGAAGAGCATCGCCTTGGTAATTTTGTCGACTCGATTTCATCGGTCAATTCACCACCGATATTCGATGTGTGTCGGGTACCGACAACATTGTCGCTGACACATTGTCACCTGTTGAAGCAGTATCCACTACTATAACGTCGCAAGAACTCGCTGACGCTCAACAAACCGACGCCAAACTTCAGGAATTGTTTCGTCAAACAACCTGGTTTAAATTTAAAGACGATACAACTCGATAATGGACCTGCACTGTGTTGTGACACCGCGTCAGGTATAGTGCGTCCATACGTTCCGGAGCCGCTGAGAAAAAATTGTTCGACTCGCTACACACGCTCGCTCACCCTGGAATCAGAGGTTCGCTCGAACTTGTCTCCAAACGATACGTCTGTCCATTGATTAATAAAGATTGCCGTGAATAAGCGAAATCTTGCATCGATTGCCAGAAAAATAAAATTCAGACACGTGTCATCACCGATCGCCAGTTTTGAACCTCCAACTAAACGATTCAAGCACATTCATATCAATCTAGTGTTTCTAAAATCGTCAAGAGGCTTTAACCAGTGCTTAACGATTATTGACCGATTCACTAATTTTCTTGAGACTGTCCCGTTATCTAATGGAACTGCAGAAATGATATCAGACGCACTATCGCTGCACTGGATTTTACGCCTCGAAGTACCGAAACGTACAACTTCGGACCAAGATCCGCAGTTTGAATCATTGTTATTCCAATCGTTTTAAAATTGTATGGTGTAAAACACCAGCATACCACACCATATCATCCGCAAGCCAATCGTCTAGCCGAACGTTTACATCGTCAGCTTAAATCAGCACTTTTGTGTCACCAAGAGTCATGGTAGGACGCATTCCCAACCGTTTTGCTCGGCTTACGCGCTGCTTTGAAAAATGACATACAGACAACACGTGCTGAATTAGTATACGGTAAGCCTATCCGATTGACCGGTGAGTTAGTATCTCCCACTAACAAAACTATGCCTCATGACATTGTCAATACATCAAATCATCATTTCAATTTATTGGAACCGGCCGAAATGTCACGTCACGGCAAGCATTCTGTTTTCTGTTACAGGAACCTTACTACTTGTAGTCACGGACCATCTTTCTCAGCGCCGTACGAAGGTCCACATCGTGTAATAACCCGATACGATAAATACTCCATCGTCGATTTCCGAGGACGACAAATCGCCATTACAGTTGATAGATTGAAGCCCGTTTACAAAACGAATTCAGTCAATACGGCGGAAATAACATCAACCAATAACACAGCAAACGAGACTCAAAAATGCCGAGTCCGGTTGAACATTTAAAAATTTACGCGATTTAATTTTTTTATATAAAAGTTTTTTGTTGCAAAGTAAGAATTCACCACTGTATTAAACTCACTCATTAACTTATTGATTTATTCATATCATTTGTAGATATTCCATTACTTTAATTATCATGTATTGAATAAAAAAAAAAACGACAAGTTCTGTAGCATTGCTACAGTAAAAAACGATCGATTAATTTCGGCCAATTACGTCGAACATCAATTTTTCTATATTCCGTCTTTACCTGATTCGTAGAGACACAATAAGTTATACCGCTGGACTGCATACACGCATCTAAGCATTTTCTATTGTATTCTCAATTTTACTGTGTTAAGCTCGTACGTTAAATAAAAAAATTTATTAAATATTTAAATTTTTACCTTAAATTTTCAGCGTAGTCATAGTCTAAGAGCCGGACCTACTTCGACCTTCACCGATCCTGCAACCTAAGAAGATATATTTTTCAAAACGCTTAGATAATAAATAAATACGCATATAATAGCTTGTCTATCAAAATCCTGACCAGGTTATTTTTAAATGAATTACTAAAAATTAAATTCTTTACCGTTCTTGCAACTTGCCAAATTATACTCTAACCGACAGCAAATAATGCATAGAATATGACACGGTAGCCTTGTCTATATTTCTTGACAACACTACCTGGCAAGCGGGTATAAACAGGTAAGTCAATATAAAAAACTCCACCGATCTATGAATTGCTTGAATTTCATACCAAAATGTAGTTAATTTTATAACAAACACGATGGTATAGGATTTCCTACGAAAACCTGGTCATTAATATCCATTGTCAGGCTTTGAAGTTTGAAAATCGGAACAAACAGTGGTGCGCGAGAGAGAAAGTCGAGCGGCAAAAGTCCATGCGTTAGAAGAAGACATAACATGACAGTTGTGCGCGCTATATTCTCGAGATGTAGACTACTGCTCATTCTCTGTCTCATACTTCTTATTATTACTTAGAATTATTTTGGAGCAATCGACAATAAAATTTATTTATTTTATAATTATCGATTATTTCACTTATATTTATAATTATATTAATTATATCTATAATTATAATAATTTTAGTATATATATAATAAAAAATATATCCTAATTATAAATGAAAATATATATATTCAGTTTTTATATTTTAACTTTTAACTAAGAAAACTTGAGTATAAGCAAAGGAAATATAAAATTAATGAAAAAAAAATTGAATAATATTTATTACATTTGTAATTTTTTAAAATATTTATTAAATATTATTTTATTTTTTTTTTTCATTAATTTTCTATTTCCTTTGCTTATACCTAAGTTTTCTTAGTTAAAAGTTAAAATATAAAAACTTAATATATATATTCTCATTTATAATTAGGACATATTTTTTATTATATATATACTAACATTATTATAATCATAGATATAATTAATATAATTATAAATATAACTAAAATAGTCTATAATTATAAAATAAACAAATTTTATTGTCGATTGCTCCAAAATAATTCCGAGTAATAATAAGAAGTATGAGACAGTGCATGCGCAGTAGTCTACATCTCGAGAATATAGCACGCACAACTGTCATGTTATGTCTTTTTCTAACGGATGGACTTTTGCCGCTCGACTTTCTCTCTCGCGCACTACTGTTTGTTCCGATTTTTAAACTTCAAAGCCTGACAATGGATATTAATGACCGGGTTTTCGTAGGAAATCCTATACCATCGTGTTTGTTATAAAATTAACTACATTTTGGTATAAAATTCAAGCAGTTCATAGATCGGTGGAGTTTTTTATATTGACTTACCTGTTCATACCCGCTTGCCAAGTAGTTTGGTCAAGAAACAGATAGGCAAGGCGACCGTGGCATATTCTATGCATTATTTGCTGTCGGTTAGAGTATAATGTGGCAAGTTGCAAGAACGGTAAACAATCTAATTTTTATTAATTCATTTAAAAATAGCCTGGTTAGAATTTCGATAGGCAAGCTATTATAGGCGTATTTATCTATTATCTAGGCGTTTTTAAAAGTATATCTCATTAGGTTGCAGGATCCATGAAGGTCGGAATAGGTCCAGCTCTCGTACTATCATGATTTCAGAAATTTAAACTATTGTTGCCACGAGAAAGAAAAAAATTCGAAATAAAAAATTCAAGTTTCGATCATTTCTGATATTTTCAAAATTCGTGAGAGACCTCTTGAAAATTTTTTATCGAGCTGATTTTTGAAGAAAGGCTTCTTAAAACACTGTAAGCTAGCAAATTTACATCAGAGACTTAAAAATGAAAAATAGTTGTTTTTTTTGAGTCACCCTAATATATATGGTATATTACACACCTGGGGAAGTAAAGTAAGGAATGCCTCAGACCACAAGTTTGTTGACCTCGGCTTCGCCTCGGCCAACAATTACATGTGATCTGAGCCATTTCTTACTTTACTTCCCGAGGAGTGTTTACTATTTTTTTCGTCGACGGAGGCGGAAAGCGGAAACATCGTTTTGCACAGCGGGACGAAAGTTGCCGCTTTCCGCCCGAAGGCGAGAAAAGTATACATATACCTTCACACTAGTGGTTTTAGTATATTTACTAATCATTTTACACTTCATGATATTAAAAAAAAATTTTTTTTTATCTCATTTATTTTTCGTGTTCTATACCCTGTTTATAACACTGCTCTTCTTTAAATCCTATTCCATAATAATCAGCGGAATTAAAATTTCCTATGAAATAGGAATCTTTGATTTTAATTAATTTTTTAATAAATTTATTAATCAAAAATTCATGAACGTGTGATAAATGTAAATTAAAAATATCACTAAATGTCAAGTTTATTTTTGATTTCAATCTTAGAAGTTTATTAACACAATTCAACCATAGTTAGTTATTCATGCTATTAGTAGAAGTCAAAATAAAATTATTAAGTTCATGTCATACAAAGCAAGTGAGACGATTTCGATATAGTGATGGTTGTCTTAAATATACAAGGGAATTTCAACCATTAGCTTATTTAAGAAGAAAAATATGGAGTAAAATACAGTGAAGTATTGATTTCGATTATCTATTAAATGAGTTAAACTGCTAAAGACTCACTAAAAGTGTTATCGTTCAATTTTGCAATGTATTATTTACCTAAACGGGTGTGAATGTTTGCTATCAAAAAATTTACGGACACGCAGAAGCCAGTTATCCAATACAAATCATAAACTTGACTATTTACTGTTGAATAAAAGGATTAAAAGACATTACTACTGAAATACCAAAATAACTTTCGGCGATTAAGTTTAAAATTAATCAAATTATTAAGGAGTTCTCTATGGATTTCAATTAAATGATTCGCGAGTATTAATAAATTCCTACGCAATATTATTATTGCTCGACGAACTATCATGAATATTATAGTTACAATTACAATTAAAAGCACTGCTACGGACATTTGAAACTCATATATATTGTCACGATTACAGATCGAGATAGACTAAGGTACGAATTTCCGTATAAAAGTATTGAATAAAAGGGTACTTTTATGGGTCAAGGTCTAGTTCGTATACCCGGCTACCGTTAACTAAATGCTCAGAATATTCTATTTTATATTTAAATCACGCCTACACATTATTATTGAAGACAATATTGATAATAACCCAAAGCGATTTCCAATTCATGATGTGACTGATTTAATTTCACAATCGAACGTCAAGCGGTAAACGTAAGATTTTGTACCCCCTACTGTGAACTATCTGTCTGAGCGGCTAAATAGGTAGAAAATAAGGGATGAAGGTAGGCGAAATCTGAGAAATAATGTTTCTCAGATAATTGTGTTTACGACTAATCATTTATTAAAAATCAAACGTACTCAAAGTACAAAAGGGTTATAAATAGTAATATTCAATATAGTCAGTGTTAAATAAAATGTTTCATGCATCTGGTTTACAATCGATTTCAAAATAAATAAGAGAAAAATACCAAATGATGGTTAGAATGGTAAATAACACCTCAAACAGGTTTGGGTGTTGTGGCAGGACTATCAGCAGTATCACGGGATACTTACGCACAACGCGTTTTCGCGGTTACAAAATGTAATTCTGATTGATTAATTTATTCAGTTTATTTTAATTTGTTATAATTGTTTGTGCGTTTC
This sequence comes from Microplitis demolitor, assembly GCF_026212275.2. NCBI lineage: Eukaryota > Metazoa > Arthropoda > Insecta > Hymenoptera > Braconidae > Microplitis > Microplitis demolitor. The sequence continues at coordinate 9,671,575 of NC_068546.1, forward strand.
AATATCTTCGTGGATTATATAAGATATAAAGTGAATGAAAGGCTTCGCGGTAATATGAAATATAAATTAATTTCAAAATCTTCGCATTTATCGCGGAAAAATACTCTTTAATTCTTTACGTTTATCGTGGAACAATTTAATATTAAAATGATCAAATATAAGATGAAGATAATCAACGCCATCGGTGCTTCCGATTGATATTAATCCACGACTTACGACGATCAAAATCTGGTTCGTGCGCCCAGCTACCGTTGTCCAAATGGTGAATTTAATAACATGCCAATTATTCTCCTGAGACTAGTAGAAAATGATATACCGATCATTCGAGTGTTTATGACGATCAAGGCCCAGTTCATATGCCCGGCTATCGTTAACCAAATGCTCAATCGGAATACCAATCCTTGAGCCACGAACACCGTCAAGTGTCCAGAGTTTGATTCCCAAGAGGACTGATGAGCTAAAGTCTATGGATTTTTATATGGTCTTCACATATGAAAAGTGGTGGTAACTTGTTTCCCATACGAAAAGACTCGGACTCGCCCGAAAGTTCTAAGCCTATGCATACGTGTGATCCACGGTGAATAGATTTGACTATGAAGTAGACCGATGACTCTGGCGCCACTCTGTCGCTTAGCAGCGCTCGTGCAGGAAGCCATAAATTTGGTGATTTCCATCAGCTTTCTATAATTAAAAGAAACGATTACCACTCCTATGCTAAGATTCTTAAATGGGAACGAAAACGTACATTTAAAAGGTTCATTAAGTGAAACTGACAATATCTACAGAATAAGAGAAATGTATGGTACGTGTATCCCATTACTACAATACCACTTAATTGTAATACGTTGACAACGCTCAGGTATATATATTTGTCCGGTACGACTGCTGGCGTCAGTCAGTCTGCGTTATATATAGAAAGGTCTATGTACAAAAGGACTAAATTTGTACTTGTTTGGAAAGAAAAAAAAAAATAGATTTTTTGAATGTAGCAGCCGTGACAATATATTTGATACTGAGTAAGATCACGTCAAGTGGACCCCCCATTTTCCACTATATCATGAAAATTAAATCTATGTAATTTTTTCTTGAGTAGTCTCGATGAAAAATCAATCCCTGAAACGATTTTTTAAAATTTTCATTTTTACAACAAATTTTTTTACAATGAAAATTTTAGGTACTTTTAATTAAAAAATAGATTTCAAATCAACCGTTAAAGATAAATTGATGAAATTTTCAGGGTTTATTGTTAAATATCTATATTTTATTAAAATATTAGTAGCTTAAAATTATTTGTTTATTATCCGATTGTTAATTAACTTTTAAGTGTTACGTCCAGCTCAGATGCTGAACTTTTTATATTAAATTTTATTTTTTCATTAAAATTACGTGGCGACCAGATTTTATTTTTTTTAATAACCCTAGAGTGATAAGAAATAATGTAGTAGTAAAAATGTTTAGAATTAGTAAATTTGTTTGCTCTGACGCACGTAGAAATGCTAGAGCAAACAATCGAATGCATTTTTTTAATGACCCCTTGGGTCACCGTAGAATGAAGGCCCAAAGAACATTTGGAAACGCTTTCCATAAAAATTAACAAAACATCTTATCAGCAAAAGTGTACTTAAAATATTTAAAAAGAGAAATTGAAAGTTTAACAATGACTCATTGTTAAATAAATAAAATAGATAAATAATATAATCTTATAAGCCCTTAAATTTTTAAGTACATTTTTGTAGATAAAATTTTTTGTGTCCACGTAAACGTAAAATTCAAATAAATAAAAATTAAAAGAGTAAAAATGAAATTTTACATAAATAATTGGATAAATTAATAAAACTCGAATAAATAAAAGAATAAATAAAAAATTCTTTACATAAATAAATAAATTAATAAAATTTAAAGAAATAAAATTATGAAAGAAAAAAAATATTTATATACAAGTAAATAATTAAAACAATATAAATAAAAATTTAGATAAATAAATAAAAGTAAATAGTCATAAGGAAAATTTATAAAATAGATATAAATTCTATTATTATAAATAAGTTACAATATTATAGAATATTGTGTATGTGGGTGTATGTGTGGATGCACACACACATAGGCACGCATCGGGGATGGGCTTTTACCACTTCCCTAACAGAAAATCCTAGGGAAAGGGAAAGGACCCAAAGGAATTGTGCTCCGATTGGACGCAGTTTTCCCCCAAACAATAGACAAAATAGAACAAACAAGACACATAAAAAGGGCCACAAAATAAAAAAAAAGTAGTCTTGAGTTTTTCCTGAGTAGCAGTTTTCGCAGTCAGAGCTTTTACTCTCAGTTCTCAGTCAGTAAGAATGAGAAAATTTAAGTACAAGTGTTCTCACACTTATACACTAGTTCCGTACTAGTTTATTTTTTTTTACAAGTGTTCTCACACTTCGCACTAGTTCCGTACTAGTTTTCTACAAGTGTTCTCACACTTTATTGTCTTATTTAATCGTACAAGTGTTCTCACACTTTATTTGACTAATTATATCGCTAGCGTTTAGTAAATATTGTTTCAGCTAGTGTATAATTAAATTATAATTATTAAGTTCACATCACAACAAAATTGTAACCGCGAATAGTATAGTATAGTAAATTCAGTGTACGCCAGAAAAATACTCCGATCTCCAAAACTTCAGGTACTGTAATCTTTAAGTTTATGTATAAAAGAACGTAATGTATTCAAGATTCTGTAGTCTTCTCTAGTATTTGAAATCAAGTTAATCGTAACCATTTTATTGTAAATTAGAGTTGTCGGACTAGCCACCTAATACTTTTCATATCAAGTTTATTGTATTCACATCATCAAAATTTTCAATTGTATAATATATAGTAGTTAAATTCGTACATTCAACATCTTTCATTTAAAAACCAACCTTCCAGATAATTACTCAGTGTGATCCCGGTCTATTGGTCGAAAGACTAGGGACGAAAATAAAAATTATAATAAATTGTCCAACATCACAGTACAAGCTACTAGTTGGACGTAACATAAGTAAACAAATGAAAATTTCATTGACTTCTCGGTAAAAAAATTAAGTTTTTTTTCATTGGTTATATGCATTATTTATTAAAGTTTAAGATCCCAAAAGAAAATTTCACTGCTAGCGATTAGTTTAAACAATATGAATTTATTTATCACCGCACGCCAGGCGCTCTCAATGAAGCGCGCGGCCGAGCGTCTCAGGCTATATTTCAGCTTCGGTCAGTAATAATTAAAAATAACAATTATGAATATTATTATTAAAAAAATTTAATTCCTTTGAACAATATCATGAATGATACAATAAAATAGTTTTTAATTGTGGAAATTAGACAGAAAAAATTAATAATTAAGTATTAACTTTTACAAAACCGTGTTATCTATATTTATCTTTTCTTTGTAATTTAGTAAGCAATCATTTTTAAATTTACTAGAAAGTACTCCATCTTTAAATAAAAAAAACTGCTGGGTTACTATATCTTCATTTGTTATTTGCGTATCCACGTAAATAACAAATGAGTTTTACTAGTCATTTCAGTTTTTTTGTTAAATGAAATTGTTCATAAGATGAGTAAAATATCAAAAACAAGAGCTGAAGTTTTGTAAATTTATGTTTAGTTATTTTATTTGTTGATATTATAATTTTTATCTATATTATTAATATTGTTAGTGATTTAAAATGGGACGAGTCAATAAATGTTGTAATCCATTGAATAAAAAAAATCATAAATACGTCATTATAAATTTAGTTTTAATAACTGCTAATCGAACTAGTGATTTCATTTTATTTATTTATTTATTCATTTAAACTAATTTACAAAATTAGTATGAACAATAACGACTCTAGAATTGATCCCATCAGAGCCCATTTCATAAAAGAAAGGCACGCCAGCAGATCATACATACAATATGCAATCAATAAACATAAAAATTATAGACATAATTAGAAACAGGCGTAATACAATTTATCAAATTTTAACTATTTTTCTCCGATACCATTAAATACTTATAACATAATTTCTTAAAAATACTTAAACTATCAGCTGAAGTTATATTTTTAGGCAGCGAATTCCAGAATTTAATGTCAGTTATCAGAAATGATTTCTGATAGTGATTAGTATGACATGGTGGTACCCATAATGAGTTTGTTTTATTTGGTTCAACTCTCAATAAATACATGTCATTTCTGAATATTAATTTATCTGACAAAAGTCCTAAGTTGCCTAGATATAGATGCTTATAAATTAAAGTACCAAGTAGGTATAACCTTCTATTCTCAACAGATAGCTAGCCTAATTGTCGCCTAAAAGTTGATATATGTTCATGTTTGCTTATACCTAGTATGTATCTTACGCATGTATTAAATGAACGCTGTAATTGCATATTTAACACAGTAGGCATATCTGTAAAGGCAACCGCACAATAATCATAATGAGGTAATATTAAGGACAACACCAATTGTCTTTTCATAAACACCGAAAAAATTTTTCTGTTCATTTTCAATCTACATAATATTCTCATTGCTTTATTACTCATTCTTGTTACTTGACTTGACCAGGAAAGTTTGTCATTAAATATTACCCCTAGATATTTTATTTCATGAACATACTCAATTGACTTATCATCCATGTAGATATTAGGTACCATCGACAGATTAATCCACTTATTGCCTTTAAAAATTATTGCTTTAGTCTTCGCCGAATTTAGTTGCAAGTAATTAAAGTTACACCATCTTATTAATTTACTTATTTTAATATTAATATCAGAAATACATTCATTTATCTCACTAACTTTACATGTAAAATAGATCACTAATTCATCAGCATACAGTAAATATTTACAGGATAAAAAATACTGCAAATCATTAATATACAATGCAAATAATAATGGTCCCAGTACACTACCCTGTGGTACACCATTGCTATTAAACATCCATGACGAATATTTTTGATTATATTTAACTGATTGTAATCTATTAGTAAGATAAGAATTTAATAATTCAGTTAAATCTTTCGAGAAATTTAGAAGATGTATCTTTTTTAAAAGCAATTTATGATTCACTGAACCAAAAGCTTTTGATAAATCAAAAAACGCCGCTACTGTGATATTACCATTATCAAATCCTAATCTAATATCATCTGCAAATTTACTAACTGCAGTATGTGTACCAAGACCTTTTCTAAAAACTGTCTGAGATATATCATGTAAGTTGTTATCATCCATATATTTAGTAATTTGATCATGAAGAATACGCTCTAGTACTTTTGACAGGGAACAAAGAATTGATATTGGTCTATAGTCTTTGAAACTCACTGGTATTATAGTTTTTGATAATGGTAAAATATATGAGTATTTCCACAGCGAAGGAAATTGCTTCGATGTTATTGAACAGTTAACAATACCTCTAAGTAATGGTAATAAGACATTAATAAAGAGCTTATATGTTTTGATAGATATTTCATCTGGTCCTTGGGCATTAGTTGTAATTTTCATTAACGCTTTTCTTATACTATATTCATTTACTTCTTTTAATATGAACTCAACTAATCCCTTTTTGAATCCAGAGATACCTGATAAACCAGATATAATTTGCTTTATTTTTAGAAATTTTTTTTTAAAATTCTTCTACGTAATTTCGAATATTCAGAATAGACAATTTTATTATTATTTCTACGATAAGAACGATATAATCTATTTCTTTTTTTAATCATATACTTTATACCGCCTGTTATCCAAGGAGCAGAAGGTCTTTTTATAATTTTTCTAGCTATTGGTACATATTTGTTTATTATTCTTCATAAAATGAATCAAAGTTACCACCTAAAGGAGGCCTATAAATTAGAGCTATCAAGATTTTTGCAGAATTTGCTAACCATATTTCAACAATTAAATATTCCGGTGCTCCAATTTCTAAATAATTAGAGCAGGTTAATCTATTAACATTAAAGTTATTCTTAACATATACAGCAACTCCACCACCTCTTCTTCCAACTCTATCATTTCGCAGTAATATATATGAATATAAATCAACTTGACTATCAGTTACATAATTACATAACCATGTTTCACTTATAAAAATAACATCAAAAAAATAGTCTTTAAAAAATTCTCTAAATTCATCTATATGAGCGTACAATGATTGAGCGTTAAAGTGACAAATTTGAAGTACATCTGCAATTTCCGTTTTATGATGAACAGCAACCACTTCACTCTGGTCTGAATTCAGTTTTTTGGAATAATTTTGGCAATGTCAGCATCACTGGTTATTTTGATGGGATCCTTTCCATGATGTAGTGGAAAATGGGGGGTCCACTTGACGTGATCTTACTCACTATGTCACGTAACGATTCAAAGTATTTTTTTTTAATTAGTTGTAAGTTTAAATAATTTAATTATAAGTTTGAATTTGAATCTTTGCGCGGGCATTCCGCCATTTCGCCGGTTGAGATAGCAGTCCGTTCACAAACTAGCACATGCGCGCAGCGTGTGACTGACCACGTGTATGGAAAAATTTTATTTTACAATTTAAAAATATAAACAATTGATTTTTGTTAGTTTTAAGTTTTGGGTTATGATTTTGAAACATTGGGGATTCATAATCTAGCGTGGCATTATGCCCCACGTATTGTTTAATATTTAATTTTTATGGAACGTGTCATCTAGTATTTGATGTCATTGATGTTTTCGAAAAATATTGACCGCCGGGTGGGGGGAAAATCGATGCTTGGACTATATTCTCAACGTTGACTTGATGATTTAAAATAATTAATGCTGGATTTATTAGATAGGATGAAAATATAAATGTTATAGAAATAAATAGTACATACATTTGAGTAATTATTTATGTGTCATTTAGGTTCGAGAAAATTATCTTTATTTTTTATATTTTTAATTTAAAACTAGGCCCAGGGCTAGGAAAACTAATCATAATAATAAATAAGGATGACTATTGCGCCACATGAGCGACGACCAACAGGTGGAGAATAGGGTAATTAAATTAGAAAGATACGGGCTAGCATTGTGTGTGGACGTTTTCTAATTGTTTACGTTTTGCATATACGTTTTTGAAACGTTTTGTCATATATCCATAAAAATTTGAGCAAAATTTAATTAGTTGACCGAGTGAATTACGCTCTTTTCAATTGGTATTGGATTTTTCGGCTGAAAATCGTTGAAGAGTAAGTACCCTGGATTTATTTTCGTCGTATTTTCTTTCATGTTAGAACCCCCCCCCCCTCATCCCCAACGGTAGTTGTTGGTTGCTGCGGATAATATGATTAATTTGTTTATGATTGCAAACTGAATGATACATGATAATCGTAATTCAAATAATTCTTATTAAATATTATTGGAAATCTCCTTTTATATATACTTGAAAATATTAAGATACATATATAGATATATGCAACGTTGGTGAAGCGTTGTATATAGTTATAGATATACATGTATATATCTATAATGCATTTACAGTACTTGACCAAATTCCTCTAGTACTGACATCATCGCTCGGGTGAAAAATTCCCGAATTATTATAATTATTATTTTTTATTTCAAATATCTGTAAGATATTACTCATTATTAATTTTTTTACTTAAGATAACTAAGTGATTCATTTTCGATTTATTTATTTTTGCGTACACCGGCGGTCGAAAATCTTATTGTGTTACTATTAAAATTATAAATTATTTAAAAAGAGAAAAATTTATTATTTGAGTGTAAGTGAGAATAATTTTCCGTATCTTTCTCTCTTTCACAAGTGTTGAAAGATAAAATAAAATAGAAATATTGCTATCATATATTATTTAGGAAAAATTCAAATGAAATAATTGTTTCTTTTAGTTAATATTAAAATTTAATATTATTAATTAAATTAAATTATATTTATTTTTCTTATATTGAGTTTAAATAATTTGTTTGGTATACCGAAATTATTGTGTACGAATTCTACCCCCAATGATAAATTTATAGAGATTTTAGATTATATAACCAGGTATTATTGTCTAAACAAACTAAATATTGTAAGAAAAATTATTATTGTTACTATTGTTTATATCATTAAATGAAAACTCGGAAACCAACAGCTGTCGGGAAAAGTTCAATATTTATTTCTCTGGATCTTTTTCCACTGCTTAATTTTATTTTTCCTAATCTTATTTATTGTTAATCTGTAATTTTTCATTATTGATTCTCTATTGTTCCATTCGATTGTTTTATCCGCTTTGTTGCAAACCACTTGCTCGGATATTTCCTCGTGAATTTTCCCTTGAACAATTAATTTGTCCGTTTTAGGATAAACGGTCTGGGGCCTGCCTGCACTAATTCAGCCTTGGGAGCTGGTTCAGGCACAACATTTATTTATCTATTTATAATTTGACTGTTTGAATTTATCATTTTTATCCATAGAAATTGATTTCATTATTTATTATTATTTATATTTATTTATTATTTATATTGTTCAATTATTACACGTGGGTAGCTGCACACGTGTTACCAAACATTCGCGTCTCCGTCGCGAAATTTGCGAAGGTATACGTTATAACTATAAAAGTTATTCCTTAATAGTACTGCATGTATTCTGCTGGCAAGTGTTTGAAATGTACTCATTCCAGAAAGAAAAGGAACAGAAAAACTTTCGATTTCTCGGTAATTTTTACAAGGCTGTTACTTTGTGACAAATAATTGTATCGAGATTTTAACAAAAGTGTTTTATAGCTTGGAAACTCTAGTTTCAATGCATTTTTATACAATTGTTTCAGACCTATGACTATTGCGCAAAAGTGAGAGATAAGGTGAGACAAAAATCGAAAAAATCGTTATCTTTTTTCCCAAAAGTTCACGGGCCGTGAGGAATTTTCGCATGTTAACCAATGTATAGGTCAGATAGAAAATTTATTCAGCTGTTATTTTCTTTTTTTCTAGCTTCATACGACAATTTATCGTAGAGATATCAACTTACAAACAATAAAGGAGCCTTTTGGCTTTGATCATCGATATCTCAGCTACTTATGATCGCACGCTGAAGTGTGGGAAGTCTTAAAAAACTTGAATAATTTTCACATTAGATCCTTTATCATTTTTGAAAAAAAAAATTTCTATCGCCACTTTGTAAATATCGACGAAAAGGAGAATGTCGGTGGTTTTTTTTTTAGCTTTGTGTACCTCTAATAAACTTATAAATTTTTAAGCCGATCCATAAAATCATTTTTATGGGGTAATCTATCAAAGTTTTAAAAATTATGAAAGGAACAAGCATTGTTCCTTCAACCCTTAGCAAACACACTTTAGTCACGCCCCATAGCAGCCACATGAAGTAACTCTTTACCCAACGCGGAAAAACCTATTTGGACAAGACATATGGGTAATTAAATACTTCTAACTGATTGTTTCATATTTGTTAAAGAGTTTTTTAACATTTTTAACCCTAGACTGGTCAACAAACGCGACCTAACGACTTTGGTCAATTGATGAGGGAATCGCCACAATGCCTTTGAGAGTGCGACGTTGTTTGATCGCTTTGGCTGTTAACTATTGGTGTATTATTTTCGGCGGGAATATTGTAAAAAATTCGAACATGAAAAAAAATTACCAACTTTATTTTCATTAATTTTAAACTCTGTTTGAAAGAATTAGTTACTTATAAAAATTGAACAAACTCATATTTAAATTAAATTTAGCTAGTATTTAATTTTATTTAACTTAAATAAAACTCAACTATTCTTTTTATAAATAACAATATCACGTGAACATAGGTTAATGTCTTCGGCAGTAGGTATAAATATGGTAATAGTGGACAAAAAAAATTGATTTACTAAATTTATTATGAATTAAATCAAGAAACAAATTGAAAAATTATTTTCTTAGTCACCGAGTCTTTCAAAATTTTTATTAATAAAAGTAAATATTTGCCTCCATATAACCTTTCAAACACAATAATAGCCAGCAATAGTCTGCGCATAAACATAAGAAGTTGGAAAGAGGGGACATACACCAAAGACGGAAACGCCGCAAGTGAAAATTTACTAACGACTCTGGTCAAGTGATAAAAACAGTCCCACAAATCCGTCACTTTTGTTTTTTTTAAATTTCTTTTACAGCAACTTCATGTTTCTAAACATGCTCAAAAATATTGTTAAAATATTCTAAATTGTTTAAAGATCAAAGTCAAATTTTTTCAAACCGTTGTAGTAGAAAATGTAATTGTAATGAAAATAATAAAATCAAGTGCGGCGTCACGCTCTTACGTTAACCAGTCTAGGGTTAAGAATTTGTAATCGGTCAATTTATATATGATGTTCTAAAACTGTTCATATATGTAAAAATTCAGCAAAGATAGATTTTTTCAGAAAAAAATTCATTACTTCGCTATTTTTAATAAAGGTTTAAACTTTCAGAATTGCACGCACAATATATACCGTTACTATGAAAAAGTCACAGTATCCACCGATCATTCAACAAGTAAATTTATTTTGCAAAACTACCAGAGGAAAAAATTTAAAAAATTAGAAATCACGAAACATGCTTTTTTGTGTTTTATTAGCTTTTGTTATGTCCACGACTGTAATTTTAATTAATTATCACCTCTATAACGCTGGTACAGTCAAATAGGCATAGCCCTATGAAAATTATATAGAATTAAGTGCTTTTTTGTGATTCACGATGCCAAGAATTTTGATTTTTGGGCTCAATTTTTTTTTTTAAGTTATGCCAGCTAGATATTAAGCTGCAACAGCCATTCCCGTTTCGCTGGACATTGATATAAAAATAGACTATGTGCCTAGACTAAAATTATGTGCTGTTTATATGTATTGGAAGATACTCTTATCATCGCTATAAAATTATGGGCTTTCAAAGTATGTAAGTCATAATCAAACGATTTATCCATTTTACTACTTAAAACGAAAAATTTAAGATAAAAAAAATGTATCTACGGGTGTGTATCGGTAGCAGAGGAAAAGGATGGCGGTGGTGTATTTGTGTGTGTCTGTTTGTGTGTGTAAGTAGCAGGTAGTATGTACGTATTTCTGTGTCTGCTTATAGTTGTGATGGTAGGGTGCATATGGGTGGGTTTGTGTGTGTATTGCCGACTTATCACAAACTATGTATAAGATTTCTTCAGTCGTGAATTCAGATTGTTGGGCTGTAATTATTTTAATCGATGTACTTTAGTATTAGATAAATATATAACTGCCGCTGCTAGTTCCTTCCTCGCAGGATATTCGAAAGAAAATGGAATATATGCCTAGATTAAAATTATGTACTGTTTATGTGCTCAACGTATGAGTAAATTATACGATTAACCTACACCAACTTTTGTTTTTAATGATGATTGTTTAAACTAAAATAGATTAACGATTGCCATACTGATCTAATCAGTACGTGTATCGGAAAAGACTAATGTCATCGCTATAAAATTATAGACTTTTGAAGCAGGTAAGCAATAATCCAACGGCTTATGAAGCTTACCACTAGAACTGAATATTTCCAAATTAGGAAAGCTGTGTCTGCAGATGTGTTTGTGTAGAAGCGAAAAATGGTAGCGGTAGTGTGTGTAAGTGGAGAGGGGGTCTGTATACGTGTGAGTGTGCCTGTGTCAGGAGCAGGGGTAATGGCGTGATTTTTGTCTGTGTACAGCTGTAGTGATTGTGCACATATGTGGCTGTGTCTGTTTTGCCGACGCACGAGATCCTATGTATTGACTCTTCACTGTCCCACATTTAGATTGTTGGGCTGGAATTTTTTTATCTATGTAGCTTAGGGCTTGGTTAAATACGAAACTAACCCGTTTTTTCCTTACAGAATATTCGAATGAAAGTAGACTATGTACCTGTACTACAATTATGTGCTGTTTACGTACTCAAAATATTTTTAATAATTTGGCAAATTATACCTAAACTCTGTAATTTTGAAAACTCGTCCTTCGAGCCAAGCGACCCGAGGGCCTATTTTCACGATTTGCAGAATCCGTTGGAGTCATGAACTGTGGGTATCATGCAGTGCTCGAATAAGATCGCCACATTTGGAACGTTTTACCTTTCTCCTAGCGTAATTTTTTTTTACTTAAAATTTTTTTTTAGTTAAAGAAAAGTTTCAAAATTATTTTGTTACGTATGACATTATACTTAAATGTAGTTATTGCGTAATATTGGTCACTCAGTCCAGAAATAACTACGTGAATTATATGCATATTTTTTTATTCGGCGTCCCCAAAATATCGGCGTACCCAGTAAAGTCCCTACGGGTCTTTTTTTACAGATCTAGGATAGGATGAATCGTGTGAATACAGATACAATATTATTATTGTAAAGTCGTGGCGTTAAGATATTCTCATAGTGCCTTGTAAGAAATGCGGCAAATTAATGGTACAATATTGATGCGTGAGCAGACAACTATTCGAATCAGGTTAACAATGGTAACTGCTTCGTTTCTCATTTACATCTTCTGCAAGAGAAAATATCCTTCCGCAGTTCTCGAGGGGGAACACTTTTTTCCCACAGTTCAATATTGTTGACCACGAAAAACCGTCTACTCGTTGCACAGTTTATGTGTATAAAAATTAAAAACTTAATACTAATGTAACGTGACATTAATGTGCAGCCTAACAAAAATGCAATCTAAATATATTGCTCTTTAAACTAAGATAAATTTAATGATTGCACGATTCATAATGCGAAGCATCAGAGTGTGCTTTACGATCGAAAATTAATTAATTATGATTAAGCGGATAGGCGTAAGCCCATTCATCGTATACTTCGATGTTTTCTGCACTGGAATATCGTGGATTTTTCCAACCGAAAAGGTTTCGCATATCGTTAAATCTTTTTTTACATACTTTTTAAACCACCGAGTCCTGAGCAGTCCTTGCTTTCCAGAAGTCTCTGCATAGCATGCTGGATGTAGTAGAATGTAAACAAAAGCTAGACGTATGACGCGTTTGAGCTAAACGGTAAAATATGTTTGATAGATTATATATGCACGGCTGTTTAGATGAAAAAGGTGTTTATGCCAAAAGGGTACGAGTGACTTTTTATTTCACATTCTGTGCCAGCTTAGATAATATAGGCGAGTGGTATACATTAAGCGGGTACAATTATACGGTAGCTCACGTATGCAAGCGTGTTTAAAAATGAAGACTACCCGTTTATCCTAAACGGGTAGATTCCTCTTGTGACTTCAGAGCTTAGGCCCATCTATAATATAAAAATGAATCGCAAAATGTGTTGGTAAGCGCATAATTCAACAACGCCTGGACCAATTTGGTCAATTCTTTTTTTAAAATGTTCGCTGAAGTCCAAGGATGGTTCTTACGGTGAGAAAAAATCGAATAATTTTCGGGAAAACCCTTAAAACAGCCCTTTTCTTTTTCACATACAAACGTTTTCTAACTAAAACGTAGAATCAATTTGAGCTTTATTGCTATTATATAAAGTTCATATTAAATTACAAGCACTCACTGTTATCTAAGAAATGTAGATGTGTTCCTAACGTCAAAAAGTAAATTTACACTTTCTTACCGCTATTCAAAGTTCAAATTCAATCATATCTATCAAAATAGTGTGCGTGTGTGCATTGGAGCACAGAATACGTCGTTGGAGGATATAATGTCGCGTTCCGAAACTAAAAAAAAAAGATCGCGAACCCGACCAAATTGAATAGTCACAAAATATAATAATAACAACTTGGTCGGCTTCGCGATATTATTTCTTTTGTTTTACTTTCGGCAGGCGACAAAAAAAAATAATTATTAATAAAATTATTATTTATTAATTAATTAGTAATAATTTTACTGTGGAAGAAAATTTTGATGATAGTTGTGTGTCAGATAATTATTAACAGTAAATTCCGAGCATGCTATTATTTTAAGACATTTTTCTTAAAAATAAAGTGGAATATGAAATTTAAAAAATCTATAAAAAAATAAATTTCATCGTTGTCCCATTTAGAGCATAGCTGGAAAAGTTGTAGAATAGGTGACAGTTTGCTGTGAAAAAATTGTGAGGAAAATCGATCAGTACGTGTTTTTTGTAAATCGACAATTTATACTTAAAAGTTAAAATTTCAACAGAAGCGTGATCCAAAATTTTTTTTGATATTTTTTATCGAAAAGAAATCATTTTTTGACTCTTTAAAAATTTTGTTTAACCCTTTTTCACGAAGTTACAGGCATTTGATAGAAAAATCTCTTCATTTTTTAAAATTTGATATTTCGAAAACGGTTGGAGGAAAAAATTTGAAAAAAATCATGAAGACCTCTTTCAACCTATGCTGAAAGATAAAAAAATCAGAGGTTCAAAATTACTTATTGAGCCACACCGTCCATCGTATGGTATTACACCAATTTAATATATAGTGAAAACCTAAATCATGCAAATCTTCTCAATAAGACAATTTATAGATAAATTGAGAAAAATATAGATAGCCCGAACTGGGAATCGAACTCAGACCATGTCGGTATCGCACCGAGTGCTCTACCAGTTGAGCTATCCAGAACTATACTATATTCCGTTCAATTTGATCTATAACTTATTGAGCCACACCATCCATCGTACGGGAATACATCAATTTTATATAGTGGGAACTTAAACAGAGTTGATTTTTTTATTTTGCTCTACAATCGATTGAGGCAGTACGAAGTCTGCCAGGTCAGCTAGTTTGAAATAAAATGGCAGCTCATTTGTGCTCAACGGGTACACATTTCAAGTAGGTTATTTAAAGTTTGTATAAAAAAGAAAAGCTACTCGTTAATGCCGAACAAGTATGTTTTTATTATCACTTCAGATTATATGACTTGTGAAAAAATACGGACTAGACATTGTGATGGTAAGCCACGATTTTACTGCAGCTTACGTATGCGAGCCAGTATAAAAAAAAAGCTACCCGTTTATGCAAAACGGGTTTACTTTTTTTTAAACTTAAGGTTTTGTAACCGTTTTGAGTATGTTAATCATTGAATATGTAAAGCTACCCATTGTTGCCGAACAGAGACGATGTTCTTGTAATTTCGTTATCTGTGCCCGTTTTGAAAATACAAGCCAATTATATACGGTAAACGACCACACTTATTAAGTTGATCACTGATTGCATCTTTTAAAAAAGTAAAGCTACCTGTCGCTGTCAAACGGTTTAATTCTTAATGCTACTTCAGAGTCTGTACCTTTTGAGTAAATACAGGCCAACGTTGTATGCAAAGTTGGGTTAATTCTAATGAAGCTCATATATGAAAGCGTGTTTGAGAAAAAAAGGATACGCATTTGGGCCAAACAGGTGCATTTTTCTTGATACTCCGGATTCTGTGACTCTTAGTTAACTGCAGGTCAGCGTAGTATTTTAAGCTAGCCTAATGCGACTGTAGCTTACGTATTCAAGCACGTTTAATAAAAAAAAAATTTCCATCTATGCCAACTGGGTACATTTTTCTCGTGGCTTCGGATTCTGTGCCTCTCGGATATTTGCAGCCTAGTGTTCTATGCTAAGCAAGCTAAATTTTACTTTAGCTACCGTATGTGCGCCTCTTAAAAAAAAAAAAAACAAAATACCCGTTTGTGCGTAACGGGTACATTTTTCTTTTTACTTCGGATACTGTTACGCTCTGGTTACTATAATCAAGCGTTGTATGCTAAGCAGGCTTAATTTACTTGTAGCTTACGTATGCAAGCATGTTCAAAAAAAAAAAGATACCCGTTCTTGCCAAATCGGTACGTTTTTTTTTGACACTCTGGATTCTGTGCCTCTCGTGTAAACGCAGTTCAGCGTGGTATTCTAACCCAGCACAATGCAACTTTAGCTCACGTATGCAAGCCTGTTCAATAATAAAAAAATTCCCGTCTGTGCCAAACGGGTACTTTTTTATTGCGACTTCGGTTTCTGTGCCTCTTGGGTAATAACAGTTCAGTGTTGTATGCTAAGCAGGCTCAATTCTATTTTGGCTAACGTCTGCGTGCCTGTAAAAAAAAAAAAAATGCGTGCATCAGTAGGTACACGCGTAAGAAGTGAAACTTCTTCGGCTTATATTTATTAAATACGAAACTAAAGTTTTATTTTAAATTAATTTTATGGTAATCTTTAGGTAACATATTTATTATTAATATTATTATTTTGAACAGTATATTAAAATGTTATTCGAACGAAAGAGGTATCAGTACACTGTAAAAAATTTGCAGACAGAACGCGGAGTTAATCCAGAGTGAACGTGGAATAAATGACTTTTTATTTATTCACTTTTTATTATATCATAAAATTCCTATCCTTCGGAAGTTATTCAGGTTATTCAAGTCCTTTTGACTCAACTTCAACCTTGGGTAACTTTTGAAGGAGTGAATTAAGCAAAAAATGTTAAGAGACCTTTTTTGTAGAATATGAAATTTCCTTCCAAAATCTGTATCTTGACTAGAAAAAATTTTAATATTTCTAGTAGTTGCAAAAATCCAAAATAGAAACAAAGACTTTAAAAAACAAATTAATATTTAAGTCACGGTTGCAAGGAAGCGGCTTGTTTTACGTTAATTTACTAAGAAAAATTTTTTGTAGGGAATTCAATTTCCTTTAAGACTATACATTGCTAAAATTTTTCAGATAGATGATTTGCGAGTTTTGGGTAAAAAATGAAATTTCTGTCAAAAATTGAATAGTCGTAACGATACACCTTTTAATATCAATATTAAGGGCTCAAACTTGCATAGTAACTTTTTTGGTCATCAGTTATAATGTTTTCACAGTATCGAAAGAAAAAAAAAATTGTCGATTTTTTTAGCCCAGTCTAATTGATATATATATAGATGTATACTATTTGAGACTGTTCATAAACTATATACTATACGAAGTCCCAGACTATATATGCTTAACTATACATTTACTCATTTTGGTATACTACTACACCCATACGGGCAGTCATACATGCTTACACATACACACAAATATATACCTTTACTTATACGAGTTACACGAAAGATTCACGCTAGATATGATTAACGTTACAAGGTAAGGAGTTACAACAAGATAAGGAGTTACAAAAGTTTTTCCCTACCGCGCCTAAAGAAGTTTCACTTCAAAAACAGGATCCTCGTTTGTGCCTAATGGTTACATTTTTCTTGTTACTTCGGATTCTGTGACTCTCTGGTAACTATAATCAAGCGTTCTATGCTAAGCAGGCTTAATTTACTCGTAGCTTACGTATGCGCGTCTGTTCAATGAAGAAGCTATATTCGTTTCTTCTAACGGTTAAACTTTTTTTGTTACTCCGGATTCATGCCTCTCAATTGAATACAGCTTAGTGGTGGATGCTAAGTAGGCTTAATTCTACTGGAGTTTACGTACGCGAGCCAGTTTAATAGAAAGACACCCGTTCGTGCCAAATATTTTTTTTGTTACTTTAGATTCTGTGACTTTCTGGTAACTACAATCCAGTGTAGTGTGCTAAGCAAGCTTATTTCTACTGTAGCTTACGTATTCAAGCTTGTTCAAGGGAAAAGGATACTTGTTTTTGCCAAACAAGTCAATTTTTCTTTTTACTACAGATTCTGTGCCTCTCGACTGAATACAATTCAGTAATGCATGCTAAGAAGGCGCAATTCTACTGTAACTTACGTATGAAAGCCTGTTCAAAAAAAAAGGATACCCGTTCGTCCTAAACGGGTACATTCTTCTTGTGACTTCGGATTCTGTTTCTCTCAGGTAAATAAAGTGCAGTGTTCGATGGTAAGCAGAATTAATTCTACTTTAGCTTACGTAGGCGCGCCTGTTCAAGAAAACAGGATACCCATTTGTGCGTCACTGGTACATTTTTCTTTTTACTTCGGATTCTGTGCCTCTTGACTGAATATAGTTCAGTAGTGTATGCTGAGCAGGCTCAATGTCACTTTAGCTTGCATATGCGCGCCTGTTCAATAAAAAAGTTATACCCGTTTTTTTGAACGGGTAAACTTTTTTTGTTACTTCGGATTCATGCCTCTGAATTGAATACAGTTCAGTGGTGTATGCTAAGTAGGCTCAATTTTACTGGAGCTTACGTATGCGAGCCTGTTTAATAAGAGAGGATACCCGTTTTCGCGTAACTGGTACATTTTTCTTGTTATTTCGAATTTTGTGATTCTTTCGTAACTGCAATTCATATAGTTTGCATCCGCAAGCTACAAGTGAATTGAGCCTACTTTTCATACAACACGTGATTATAGTGACCAGAGAGTCACAGAATTCAAAGTAACAAAAAAAATGTGCCCGTTTATCACAAGCGGTTATCCTTTCTTAACTTCCTGCTAAGAAAATTATTAATTTTCCGAAATTCGGGAAGTTATTGATTTTACCCCGATTTTCGAAAACGGAGTTTTCATCAGATATCGAAGGTTTGAGGTCCTAAGAAGCTATTCTGACTATTTTCAGAAGGATGTCCGAGTATCTGTGTGTGTGTGTGTGTGTGTGTGTGTGGCCTTCAACTTTTCAGAAAATTTCAAATCGATCGAACAAATAAACTCTAAGATATGGAAGGAAAACAAAAAAAAAATTTTTTTCAGTTTTTTTCCAATTTTTCAGAAATGGCTCGATCTATCAATTCCAAAATCTAATCAGAGAAAAATTGAACAAAGCATGTCGATTGCCGCCTCAACCATCTCAATCGGTTTATTCGTTCGAAAGAAATCGATCGAGAAAAAAAAAAGTGAAAAATGGTTTTTTTCGATTATTTTCGAAGTGACTAATCCGATCAATTCTAAAGTTTGATCAGGTCTAGAACTCAAAAAAACGCATCGACTGCCGCCTCAGCCGTCTCAATCGGTTAATGCGTTCGTAAGATATCGTGGGAGAAAGAAATGCTAAAAAACGGTTTTTTCCGAAAACAATGGCATAAAACAGTATTTTCGAACTCGAAGAGCTCGAAAATTCATTCACCGCGATGTTTCTAAGCTCAAGGACCTTGAAAATAGCGAGAAGTTTTGGGGCTGGCCCGCCGGGTCAACCGATAGACCGATTTTTTTTTAACAGGCTTGCATACGTGAGCTGCAATTGCAGCGTGCCTGCTTAGCATAGAATGCTTGATTGTAGTTATCAGAGAGTCACAAAATCCGAAGTAACAAGAAAAATTTAACCGTTACGCACAAACGGGTATCCTGTTTTTTTAACAGGCACGCAGACGTTAGCCAAAGTAGAATTGAGCCTGCTGAGCATATAACACTGAACTGTTATTACCCGAGAGGCACATAATCCGAAGTCATAAGAAAAATGTACATGTTTGGCACAGATGGAAATTTTTTTTATTATTGAACAGGCTTGAATACGTAAGCTACAGTTGCATTGAGCTGGCTTAGAATGCCACGCTGAGCTGCATTTAACTGAGAGTCACAGAATCCGGAGTATCAAGAAAAGTGTACCTGTTTGGCAAGAACGGGTATCCTTTTTTTCTAAACTGGCTTGCATACGTGAGCTCAAGTTGCATTAAGTTGGCTTAGAACACCACGCTGAACTGTATTTACACGAGAGGCACAGAATCCGGAGTGTCAAAAAAAAATGTACCCGTTTGTCAAGAACGGGTATCTTTTTTTTAACATGTTTAACATGTTTGAAATCGGATGAATATATAAGCAGCTGTTCGTGAAAAAGTATACAGGTGTATAGGTATCTGTCATATCTTTATAATGCCACACTCAAGGGATGGGCGATATTGAAAAAAAATATCGATATCGTAACATCGATAGTTTTAGTTTTTTATAATCGAGTATCAACCTATCTTCTCCAAAACATATCGATAGAAAACATCAACAAAATGGCTCAAATTTCATTAGTAATAAAAATCGCATTTCAATAGTAACTTTCAATAGCCAAAGTCTAAATAGTCACAAATACGATTTACACGATTCAGTTACGAGACAAACAAATGTGTTACTTTTTACCGAAACTTGCATGGCGCATGATAACCTGATTGAAATACCTAATTTCGATTGTATAGTTCAATTCAAACGAGATACTGTTCCAAAAGGCGGAGTAGCTATTTACCAAAATAATAATAATGTTATGTATACCATGACTTCGAATATTGAAATAAATATTTCACACGTTAGCGATGTTAATGTTACGTGCTCATTTGTTGGAGATATTTGTACATGCTTTACAAACTTAGAAATGGCCTACACATAGTCATGGTAGCAATTTACATTTCTCCGAATCCAAAATTGGATGAAGTAGAGCATTTTATTCATTGCACTTTACTGGAGTACGCTGAAGAAGGGTCGAAAATACTTCGTACAAATGGTTATAAATTTCCACGTATCTTGGCTGGTGATTCCAACTTCGACTTCAGTGATAAAAAATCAGAGCGGTTGACAACTCTTCTTTCAGAACAATTGAATTTGGAAATTGATAATGATCCACAAGAATCCACAACAAAATATGGGAAAAATACCACCACTGACGCGGTATTTTTCAGATATTTAGAGAATATCAAGTTTCAAACTTATGTTTCTTATTTCAGTTACCATAAACCTATAGTTTTGTAACAGGGTAAATTTAATAAACATGAATAATCAAATTAATTTGAATTTGAATTTCGTTCCCGCCAATGACCGGCCGATGACCTCGTACGTTACGAGTAGTATTGCGACTAGTCACCGGGCGTCGCATGAATCACTAAGGCCCGTCCGTTCGTCATTTCCTTAGTCTAAGGTAGTGGGAATAAGTTTCCGGAATGGTGAACGGGAGTGAAATGATATAATGGACTGCGGAACGAAAAACGGGCAGTTTTTGCGAAGACGGCGAAGACACCAGGCGAAAACTATCATCAAGGTAAATATATACGTCCGTTCACGCTTCACGTGGAACGAGGCGATTTATTGATTCCTATTTTTCTATTTTGTAAATTATTAGGCCTTTAGGCCGATAATTATCATAAGCAATTATTTAATACAACACTAATACGTACTGTTCATTGACAGGTTATAAACTGAAAAATTTGATTTGGGAGAGAGAGAGAGAGAGAGGCGGAAAAACTCGAGAGCCCCAGACATCACCAGCAGAACCAAGACAGCAGCAACAGAAAATTACTTAGCGCGTCTGGATTTCGCAAGGTAAAATTTATAATTGATTAAGGCCTCTAATTTGATTAATAGAGGGCTGAATTAATTATAAATTAATTACTTAACATCTTTCTACTGGTTACGTAAATTAGATCGGTATCTCAAGGCCCGTCGGCCAGTTGAATACGCCCTCGAAATTTCAGGAAAATCTTTGCCAGGTACTCGTTGTTCTGTCGTAACTCTAAATTTATTCTATTCGAGGCCTCTCGGCTGGAATAAAATAAATTTTTCCGTGTAAATTATTTGATAATTAAATTTAATTAAATTCAATAACTTAATAAAAGTATTCAGGCCTGTCGGCCGCTCTAGACAATAATTGTCCGCGTGTAAGATCGTAAATTAAGGCCTTGCGACGCCAACTCACCGGCCGAATGTTCTAGTCAATTTTAACCGAAATTCTAGTCGTAAAATTTAGTCATAAAATATTCATAAAATAATGTTAAAATAATTCTAATTAAAATTATAAAATCAAAAGTAAGACGCTAGAAAAATTACGGTAAAATTGTCTCGAGCAAAGTTAAGGATGGATTATTTTGTCAGTGAATTAAGTTGAGTGTTAAAATACATAATGAAAATAATTATCAGAAATTTGGAGTAAATTAATTATATATAAATTTTTGGAATTGGATATTAATGGGAAAATTATCAGTGGAAAATTAATTAGTTAATAATTAAAATAAAACCAAAATTAATTAATTAATAAATATAATTGAATTAAATAAGACAGTGAAAATTAATAAATGAATTAAATAAATCAGGGAAAGAAATAAGAATTAAATAGTTGTGAAATTTTTATACTGAGAATTTTTATTGGTGAAATTTTTATGTCGAGTTTAGAAATTGAGTAAAAGGAAATGAAGTCATGAATTAAGTAAAGTAAAGTAGAGTCAATAATTTTAAGTAAAGAAAAACTGTGTCTGTGATTTAGGTCCGGTGGACATGATAAGGTTATTTTAAATAATTATACATCCAGGGGATGTTTTAAATTGAAGTTAAGGCTTACCGTCCAGGGGACGAGATAATTTAAGTGGGTGTGTGGGTGTAGTAACCGTCCAGGAGACGAGGAAAATTTAGTTTGTCATAAGTAACCGTCCAGGGGACAAGGAATTTAGTTTGTCATAAGTAACCGTCCAGGGGACGAGGAATTTAGTTTGCCATAAGAAATTAGTTTGCCATAAGAAATTAGTTTGTCATAAGAAATTAGTTTGTCATAAGAATCCTAGTTTGTCATAAGTAAAATTAGTTTGCCATAAGAAATAAATATTGTCACAGGGTAAGAAAATAAAGCAAGGTCCTTAAATTAAATAAAATTTGAATTAACATTATTTCAGCCTACTCTACGATTCCTCTTCTCACTCACAAAATATTACAAACGACCCTGAGTAATAAATAAAATTAATTTAATTAAAATAAAATCATATAACATCCGGTTCTGGAAGGCCGAGTCCATCTTCCAGTGGCGCCCTAATATTCGACTATAATACTAGGTGCGACCAGACTTGGCAAGATTAGTCTCTCTGTCATAGTTTCAATAATAAAAATGCATGACTGATCTACATGTGTTATAAGACAATAAAAATATTTTACACAATATTTACTTCTCATTTATTTAATAGAGAGTAAAAAATTTGTTTTCTTATCAGTCACCACGCTCAAAAAGTGTAACTTGAATTAATATTAAAGAAAAAAACTTGAATCAATATCAGAGAAAAAAAAATACATAAAAGTAAATAATCATAATTGCATAAGTTAATAAAAAATGCTATACAATAGCATTACCGCTGCAGTCCTTGAGTGCCGCACGTCTTTTTTTATTGAACAGGCTTGAATACGTAAGCTACAGTCGCATTGGGCTGGCTTAAAATACTACGCTGACCTGCAGTTAACTAAGAGTCACAGAATCCGGAGTATCAAGAAAAATGTACCTGTTTGACTCAAATGCGTATCCTTTTTTTTCTCAAATACGCTTTCATATATGAGCTTCATTAGAATTAACCCAACTTTGCATACAGCGTTGGCCTGTATTTACTCAAAAGGTACAGACTCTGAAGTAGCATTAAGAATTAAACCGTTTGACAGCGACAGGTAGCTTTACTTTTTTAAAAGATGCAATCAGTGATCAACTTAATAAGTGTGGTCGTTTACCGTATATAATTGGCTTGTATTTTCAAAACGGGCACAGATAACGAAATTACAAGAACATCGTCTCTGTTCGGCAACAACGGGTAGCTTTACATATTCAATCGTCGCAATGATTAACATGCTCAAAACGTGTGCACGTTTAGCATCATTGAGTGGCCTGAAATTTTCGTGAACGGTTACAAAACCTTAAGCTTAAAAAAAAGTAAACCCGTTTTGCATAAACGGGTAGCTTTTTTTTTATACTGGCTCGCATACGTAAGCTGCAGTAAAATTGTGGCTTACCATCACAATGTCTAGTCCGTATTTTTTCACAAGTCATATAATCTGAAGTGACATTAAAAACATACTTGTTTGGCATTAACGAGTAGCTTTTCTTTTTTATACAAACTTTAAATAACCTACTCGAAATGTGTACCCGTTGAGCACAAATGAGCTGCCATTTTATTTCAAATGGGCCTCAGCTCTGAAGTCACAAGAGGAATCTACCCGTTTAGGATAAACGGGTAGTCTTCATTTTTAAACACGCTTGCATACGTGCATACATAGCTACCGTATCATTGTATCCGCTTAATGTACACCACTGGCCTATATTATCTAAGCTGGTATAGAATGTGAAATAAAAAGTCACTCGTACCCTTTTGGCATAAACACCTTTTTTATCTAAACAGCCGTGCATATATAATCTATCAAACATATTTTACTGTTTAGCTCAAACGTGACATACGTCTAGCTTTTGTTTACATTCTACTACATCCAGCATGCTAGTTCGACAGCTCTGACTGTTATTTTAATTTGGCAATCTACAATTTGAACATCACTGATTGCCGAACACTACCGATCACACGCATAGTACTTTTTTTTTTTATTTTGCATGTATTAGTTTTTCGCCTGCCATACCAAGTTAATGGCCCTGATTATCACCTACAAAGTGTTCAGTGCTTCAGTCACAAGGTTCTTTCCGGATTCCAATTTAAATTTTACAAATTCAGATTTTCTATCATCATTATTCCATTGCAGTTATCAGTCAACATCACGTACTTCAGTACGCAGCAGCCCGCAGCCACGAACTCGATAGCAGGATTTCATACACCAATTCCCAGTCGAAGGGTTTGCTTATTATGTATCATAATAAGTGTATTGGTACGTACAGCTTATTAATTTTGCCATCTCTGGCGTTATTCAAAATTAAATCTATTGCTGGTCCAGCAGTACACTCTCTCCCAGAGAATTCTTAAGCCAGAAAAATCTCCTCCACGACTTTCATCACAGTCGTTAATTCCTGAGAGTTATTCTTATTTTACTGCACTTTCAGGCTTACTCGAATCTGATCATGATCCTGCTATCGTGAACCATCCCTGTCAGTGCATCTGCTTTGATCCTTACTTACTCGCAGCCTAGCTAGCTTTCGTTCACGTCCAGATACTGTGTACCACTCCTAAAAGTACTTCTGATTCAAAACATGATCTGGAGCTCTCAGGCTAGACAAATCTTATCGAAAGGCAAGTGCTTTGTACCGTCCCTGCGAGCTCTCACTTAAACCCCACAAATATCCTCATGTAACGGGGTAAATTCGTATTTACCGCGTTCAAGTAAATTCAAATAAAATCTATTATGCGCACTGTCGGTTTTGTGACATTACCACTCCGAGTATTCCGGGTAGGTAGCGACTAGTCGTCCGGAAATGGAAATTTCACTTGCTCGACCGTCGACCCCACCTAGAGTTAAGTAGGAGAGAAAAAAGGACAACTATAGTCAAGAGTGGGCGAGCAATTATAAACAGGGACCGGAACGAGAATCGGGCATTAACCATCGGGACGTCCGAATAGAGAGGCGGAGAAAACAAAGTGACGAGACAACCGACGAAAAATAGACGCCGAATTTTAATTATAACAGGTAATTAATTAATTAATAGCTTGAGTTTATTGTGGAACCAAGCGATGGAAATTTCAATTATTTATAACAAATACCAGGCAGTTAGCCGGTATTTTTATAAACATTACTGATTGCGTCTGATTGTAACAGGTTGAAGGAGAGTAAGGAGAGAGAGAGAGAGGAGAGTCTAGAGAGAGAGAGAGAGCAGAGTGAAGACAGAGAGAGAGACGAAACCCCAATTAAGACCAAAACGAGAACAAGGAAAATTAATAAGACAAAACCCGGACAGAGACACGACGAGGAAAAGATCTGGAAAGTTTTTAACTGGAGAGGTATTTATAAAATTTATTCCAGGCGGGAAGCCGGAAAATTTTATTAAATACTTAGTATACGTTTGATATCGTCGCGTCTAAACAAAATTCTCGCGAATTAAATAATTTCGTAATTTCAATTAATAAATTAAACTCGGACATAATTATAAAATTTAAGTAATTAATTAACTCCAGGCAGGTAGCCGGAGCCATTGCGTTAATAAAATATTTCCAGGCAGGTAGCCGGATTTGTTCTAGAAGTTTCCAGGTAGGTCGAATGACTCGCGCACCGGAACTGTCGAATCTAGTCATAGTCGCTAGTCAATTATGAATTAATTATAAGTAGAAATTTATAAAAATAATAAAATAAATAAAATCAATTAAAATTGTCTCGGAAAGATAAGAGAGTTACGTGGTCAAAGTCGCCGGTAAATTAATTAGGAAATTTAAGTAATTCAAGAATTATAAATAATTAAGTAAAAGGCGTAAATAAAAGAAGAATAATTATCGCGGTGAGAAAAGTACCTGAAGTAACGCGTTAGTAAATTACTGAGTGAAAGTCGTGATATTACAATAAGTGTTAAGAAATTAATAAAAGGAAATGATAATCAATGAAGTGGAAAAAGGAAAATAATTAGTAAATTAATTAATAATTATATAATTCTTCAAATTAATTAATTTATTTATTGCGGAAAATTATTTCAACTCAGAGAGTGTAAATAAAATTAAAATTATTGAGTGAGTGTGTGAGTGAAATAGATAAGGATTTTAATGGAAAATTTAGTAACTAAGTATCGCGAAGGTTAAGCGATTTTTAACAGTTGTGTGTGGGAGTGTGTGGAAGTGCCAAAGGTAGTTAGCCAATTTTAATCAAGAAATTATTGCGGGTTAATAAAATAAGGTTTTAATAAAGGTTCCTATAAGGTTTAAGGTTCAATTAAGGTTTATAAAAGGTTCTAAGTGAATAAGTTTATAAAGGTCAAAAAGGTTAAAAAGGTTATTGGAAAATTGAAAAGGTTTAAAGTGTCAATCAGAGAAATAAATTATTCATAAGTTATCCTTCCTCATATTTCTCTTACAATTAAATAAATTACACCGACCCTGACGATCTAAGATCCAGTTCTGGGAGGCCGTTATCACTTCCAGTGGCGCCCTTAAAAAGGTAATTTAAGGACGACCAGAGTAACAGCATAGCCCTGTTATAGAAATAATCGATATAATTAAATAATTATTGGAAGGTATGTTACTACCTGGTATCAGCTCTTCTGGAAATCGAAAAAAGTGTCAGCTTCCTAAGTAAGCTCATCCGTCATTGACGAAATTTTAATTGTGATAAGATAACATAAGATTTTTATTGCTTATAGAGTACATATAGAACCCATCGCTATAGGATACAAAATTTCGATGCATTTAAAACAAAGCGCTAGCTGTCGATTAAGGAAGAAAAATATGTAAAACATAATGCGATACGATAATAATAATATAATTGTATAAACCAAGCAGATAAAAAGTTTTCATTCACATAAGCAGAAGGCTCTGGTTTGGCAGCTATTAGCAGTATAGTAGTATATATATTTGATTATTTTGGTTTCTTTACAGTTTAAGATTTCATTTAAAGTTCGAATGCTACCCACTGCAGAGGTAAGGTAGTGCTCCCGGAAATTTTTAAAAATAGGGCATTTCAACAAGAAGTGTTCGATCGTATCTTGCTCATGGAGGTTGCAGATGGGACAGTTTTCGCTGATGTTGAATTTATAGTAACATCCATTGTCAATTAAATAGCTGTTATATTTATTAGCCAGCCTGAGTTGGAGAAGGACCCTTACAGCTTGAAAATTTGTCCTTTTTGTTATGTACTTGCAGGCAGTTTCATCAATAATCTGGGTTATATGATTTTGCAGGTATGGTGTGGTGCGTGTTACCAGGAGGTCTCTCTATCTCAAGAATGTCGTATACTCCGCCAGGAAGCTTGCTTTATGCTTTACCCAGATTTCCAGATCATGTATTTTTAGATCAGCTACCAGGCCAGCATTGACAGATTTAATTATGCTGAGAAAACTCGACATCCAGTTGTACTTAAGTTCTCCGTTTACTGCAAGTTCCGTTATCCTCTTGAGGCATATTTTAGGGAAACGCTCCTTGTTCATCTTAAGTATTTTTAAAATCCAGCGCCAGGTTAGTTTTATCACATTATAGGCTAAAGGTAGTGTGCCAAACTCAACTCTGATAAGGGCGTCTTGCCGTTGTTTTTGGTAACCCGAATATACGCCTAAATAATTGAGTTTGGACTCTTTCATTGTCATCAACGTACGGGATAGCCCATATAGGTGCTGTGTACAATAATGTTGCAGTGGTCATGGCATCAAACAACTTGCAGATACATAGCGTTGAGTCAGTTTTCATTTTCGCTAGAATGAAGTGAGTGAGGCCTATGGCCATATTAGATTTTCGAATCTCTTCCTCTGCTGCAGGTTTGCTGAGCCCATGCGCAGAGACTGTCACTCCAAGATACTCAAAACTCAGCACGATTTGTATTTCCTGTTCACCGTAGCAGAATTTCAGGTTGGCAGAGAGTCTACCGGCTCTTCTACTGACCACTATTTTCGTTTTTGAGGCGTTTACCACTAACTCATTTGATAATAAATATAAATGTTATAGCTTTAGCTTTTTCTTCAGATCAGCTAGTGATGAGGCACAGATTACCAGGTCATTAGCGTACATTAAAATCAACACGTCATGAAAACCATCGATATTTATTCCTAAGCAACCATTAGCTCGTAGGAAATTCTCTACATCAGCGATAAATGATAAAAAGAGAAGCGGACTAAGTATTTCTCCTTGCAGTACCTCTTCCGTGATATTAAATTGCTTAGACATCGTGCCATTAACATTTATTATAAACGTAGCCAGCGCGTAAATCTGCTCTTTAGGTCTGACTATTTTTGCACTTAATCCTGCTTCAAGTATTTTTACCCAGAGAATCTTATGTTTTACCGACTCGAATGCTCTTCTTCAATCTATAAATAGGAATTACACAACAGCTTTGTCGCATTCTGAGTTGAGCAGCTATAAGGAGAACAAATAAAGTATCCAATGTTCCTCTGCCAGTTCTAAATCCGGATTGTGATTTCGGTAAGACTTTTGCTTCGTCGGCTCACCTTGATAGCCTGAAGTCAATCATGTTCGTGAATAACTTAGCAATGTGATTGATGAAGGCAATAGGTCTGTAATTAAGCGGATCGTAGACCTCACCTTTCTTGTAAATAAGTGAGATTATTACCGTGAACCAATTTGATTGAACCACTTCCAATTCTAGCACTTCATTGAACATACAGAGTATGTAAAGCCTCTAATTTTGAGGAAGAGACTTATAAAATTTATTTTTCACATCATCTGGCCCGGAGGCCTTATTAGCTTTGCATCTAGTTAAGGCTCTGTTGAGTTCCTCTACATTAAATTCACAGTCGAGAATAGGATCCGTAACCCCGTAGAAAGTTGGGTGATCAGTTTCAAGACAAGGAGTAAATTTCTCATAAAATGTTTCCCACTGCTCAATGGATAATGGAATGTATCGTACCGCTTTCCTTCTAAATTAACCAATCGCCTCCTAGAAATTTGAGCGGCTATTTGTGTTGGCCAGCTGGTCGAGCAACTGATTCCTGTACTGTCGTTTTTTTGCTTTTCATTAGTACTTTTTGTTCTTTTCTTGCTGCAAGGTATTAGTTTCACTCAACACCTTCGAAATTGGCCTTCTTACCAGCTCTGAATAATTTATTTAAATTATTTTTCCCAAACTTGCACTCGTTGTCGTACTAGGAAGGATTACTGCGCTGATTGTAACATTTATTGCGAGTTTTGATGAGATTCAAGGTTTCGGCTGCCTCCATAATAGCATCGTGGAAATTTTCATTGAGCTCGTTTAGTGGCGTACTTTCAAAATCCACTGCGATTTTCTGCGACCATCTCATGTAGCTAATATAGAATTGCTCAGTATGCGAGGACCAGATTAAAGTAGTTCTGTTGAGTCGGGTATCGGGCTGATCCTATTCTGTTTGAGCTTCTACGTCCAGTTGAAGAAGTATAGGGAAGTGATCTGAAGAAGAGTCCTTTTGCAGCACTTCCATATCATGAGTTAAATTTGAGGCACTTATACTAGCTCAGATAAAGTCAATTGTGCTTCGGCTAAGGTGTGTGTAAGTGAAATTGCTCGGTCGATCACTGTTCGATCTGTCATTGATGAGTACCAGACTATTATCAGTCATGAAGTCGACTAGTGTGCGCCCTCTTACCGTGGTACGATTTCCTATCCTGGCATTGTAGTCACTAGTTATATATATCGGCAATTGTCCATGAGACGCTGTTAATTCATCTAAAGCTAATTTGAGCAAGTTTAAAGAAGCCTCCGTGTCTCGACTTGGACGAATGTATACACAGGCCAGAACACATGAAAATTTTCCTGTTTCAATGAAAGCAAATATCCAACTGTCTGAGGCTTTCAACAAAGTGGCTTTAATATGCTGAGCTACGAGAATTACTAATCCACCGCTTCCGTGTCCAGTGCTTTTTTCTTTGATGGCAGGAACCCACAGTGCCGAATAGCTAGACCATAAATTAGTTAATTTAAGAGGTGACGTTGCCCACGTTTTGTATGCACAAACTATATCTGCATCAATACTGAAGTTATGGTTGAGGAGATTTTGGATTCCCCTCGAGTTCTATGCTAAAATTTTTATTAGCTTTTTGGTTGCGATATAAGCATCTCCATGCGAGTAACAACAGAGTAAGTGCCTGGAGTTTCCGTAGATATGCGTTTTCCCAAATCTTTTTATTTATCATTTGCCAGATCCCAGGTGTACCACTTATTATCTATATTTAATCGCGTACTGTGCATTTTTACCAAGTGACCCGTGACTTTGTGCTAAACTGCTGCCTCTTTTAGCTTTTTAACACATTATTTCCTGCTTTGTTATATCGTGCTGTATTAATGTTCTTGTGCCCTTTAATGCAGCTGCTTTGGCTTTCATTATTTTTTTTTTAACCTCCTGATTTATTAGCTTGATTCTGGGGAATTTCCCTTCTCTATCAGCAGGTGAAACACTATCCACTACATCATCGAGGTTACGAAATTTTAATCATTAAAAGGCAAAGTCCTTAATTTTATTATATCATGGAGAATGGTGATTTAAATATTTATAAACTGAATTAGTAAAATATAATTCAGAATATTTGTAAATAATTATTGAATTATTAAAAAGTTATAATTCATTTAAAAAAAAATAATTTTGATAAATATTCCGTCGATTGTCAAGTTCAAATCGAATTATTTAAATATAATTAATTTAATTAATAAAATTCAATATTTATTAAATTTCATCGATTATCAAGGGTTAAGAAGGTTGAATAATGAATAAAAAATTATATAAATAATAATTGATAATAACAATAATCATCAAATGAATGACGATAACAATTTAATTGACTAAATAATTAATCATAAAATTCGAATAATAAATTGTTTTTAAATAAATTAAATAACAAGTGAAATCGAGAGCTAATCCATTTTATAAGTTGTTACGTCCAGCTCAGACGCTGAACTTTATATTTTTTGTTTTATTATATTCAATTTTATTTCTCTTGTAAAAATTTAGTAGCTAACCAAATGTTACATTCAAACAAATTTACACTCATAAGATATAATGTAATTTTTAAAAAATGCTTTTAACAGATTTAAGCTTGTTTGTTCTGACATTCATTAAAATGCTAGAGCAAACAATTAAATGTAATTTTAATGACCCCTCCGGTCACTATAGAAAAAAGGCCCAAGTGCCATCTGAAAATACTTTTTTAGAAAACAATTGAAGGTTTATCAACAGAAACGTACGTTAAATATTTAGAAGAAAAAGTAAATTTTAGAATGAATTTTAACAGTGACTCATTTTAGAATAAATAAAATAATCTTATAAAACTTTCCCTTTTTAAGTGTACCTTTGTAGAAACATTTCGGTCTTTATACGTAAACGTAAAACAGATGTCCAAATGAGATTTTAATGACAGAATAGTCATTAAGAAAATAAATTTAAGAAAACAATTTTTTAACTGAAAGAATATTCAGTAATAATTTCTATATAATTGGAATCGAAATAAATTTGTACTTAAAAAATATTCAGTAAACAACTATAACGAAGGAATATTCAATTAATAATACAATTTTCTTTATATAATTTTAAAATAAATAATAAGTGGAATAAAAAAATTAGACTGAACGCCATTCAACAATAAATATTAAACGAATCGAATGCTAATTTTTAAATAGATAAAAATTTGTAACAACTACTAAAGGAATAGGCTCAACGCCATTAAATAGTAAATATTATACGAATCAAACATCAAAGGTTAGTAATTTTATAAAATTATAAATAAATTAAAATATTGTTATAAATAAAATATTGTAGATGTGAGCGGATGTGTAGTTGCGCACGCACATAGGCCCACATCGGGGTGTGCCCTTACCGTTCCCTTAAAGAAAAATCTTAAGGAAAGGGAAAGGACTCAAGAAAACTACATTCTGATTGAATGCAGTTTTTCCCTTAAACAATAAACGAAATAGGACAAAGTAAAACACATAAAAAGGGCCGTAAAATCAAAAATAATTAGTCTAGTCTAGGACATGAATCCCATTGAGACAGCGAGTTCAAATCACAGTGTCTTCACATAAGTTTTTTTCACTAGTTCTGCACTAGTTTTTACAAGTGTTCTCTCACACTTAAGTTTATTTTACACTAGTTCCGCACTAATTTTTATTTTTGTACAAGTGTGCTCATATGGGAAATCGAATTGCTAACATTAAAAGTCAAGATATAAATTGTTAAAGAACGCTCCATATCTTTGAAAGTTTACGTAAAAGGTATGAGCTGAGCTACTTTTTAGTAAAATTAAGCAATTACTAACAATACTTATAATAATATTTTTAAAAAATTAGGGCGCATGTAACATTTACAAATTTCGAATGATTTTCAAATATAAGTAGCTTCATTCGATGTGAAATAAATAATTCGTAAGTTCGAACTATTCCCATACTCCTAATGCGTAGTTATGTACTATCATATTTGATAGCTATCTATTTTATACTATCTTAAATATCATATATGCCCATATATGGCAAAATATTGGCGTATATAGTCATATATAGACATACAGATTTTTAAAATGAATTTGTGTACTACAATTACAGTTACTAAAGCGGGGTGCGATCATTATTAAGTCTAGCGTTGTTTCTCTGAACCAAAAATTTGCAATTTGATAATGGACTCAATTATTCGTATATCTAGTAATCTCTGCGTCGTCAAAATAATTAAAAAAATTTTTGTTTTAATTTAGTTAAAATTTGTATGCATAGTTATATCAAATGATATGTAGCCACATCAAGCTATGTATGATCATATATGGCCATGTTGGGCCAATTCCCATACATGGCCTCAAATGGAGCATTCATATGTGTCCACGAATGATTCATTTTTCACAGGATTGTGCGATGAAAACAGTGTGAAAATGTTTCTGTGCAAGTGAAATTGTCGGAAAGCATGTAATGATACAATAGTGAAGCACCCTAAATGTTTTCGGACTTGAGGTGTGCAATATTTTCTTCGCGTTATTTGAAATTTGTTCATCAAACAATAATCATTACCTATTAGTACTGAAGGATATTTTATTTTAAGTATTTTCTTTTCTGATGTCATTAGCTGAGATCAAGATAACACTGCGACAATGGAAAGGATTTACTATCAGATTCAGTCAGTTTGCTCCTAAAATAGTATTATTTTCTAGATTATTTTCTAATTAAAGCCGATGAAAACTTTTCTATCATAACCAATCGAAAAATAACATTAGTATTTAAATTTCAATTAGATTTGATTGGAGCTTTAAATTAAAAAATATATTACATATCATTATTTTCAATCGTAATTATTAAAAAAAAGTTTTTGATTATTTAAATCAAATTTCAACGCGATGGAATGTATTCGAATTTTTTTTATTAAATTTTCTCTTCAGAATTGAAAAGCAGTGCAACGTGGTGAGTGAATCAAGATCGTATAGATACAGTTTTTTTATGATATTATTTTTTTTACGATAGAGATGTTCCGAAACGGAATTTTTATTTAACTGAAAAATTTTTAGTGGACTTAAGCATTATGCGAGATTACGCATGATTAAGATGATATAATAGACAGTTATTTTAATACATATGTCACGTAACGATTCAAAATTATTTAATTTTAATTAGTTGTAAGTTAGATGTTTGAAGTATGCGTTGAATTTGAATCGTTGCGCAGGTATTCCGCCATTTCGCCGATGGAGACAGCAGTCCGTTCACAGTGCTAGTGCATGCGCACAGCGTATGAGAGAGCACGTGTGTGAAAGAATTTTATTTTATAATTTAAAAATATAAACAATTAATTTTTGTTAGTTATAAGTATTTGTTTATGATTGTGAAACAGTTGGGATGCATAATCCAGCGTGACATAATGCCCCAACATTTGTGTAACATATTATTTTTATTAAACTTGTCATTCGATTAGGGATGTCATTCGATGTTTTGGGAAAAATATTGACCGCCGGGTAGGAGAAAATCAATACCTAGGCAACATTCCCGACGTCAATCCTATGATTTTAAATAATTATTATTTAATTTATTAGATAAAATAAAAACATGCATATAGTATGGATAAATAGTTCATACACTTAAATAATTATTCATGTACCATGTAGGTGTCGAAAAATTATCTTTATAATTTATACTTTAATTTAAAACTAGGCCCAGGGCTGGGAAAAATATTCATAATAATAAATAAGGGCGACATGCACGCCACGTGGGTGACGACCAACAGGTGGAGGATAGAGTAATAAAATCAGAAAGATACGAACTTGTATTGAGTGCGGACGCTGTCCTAGTATATAAAAAAAAAAAAAAGAGATAAAATTGCTGATAAGTTGCGGATTATTAGTAATTAAAGTTATTGCGGTAGTTATAATTAACCGGGTGAATTAACTTATATTTTTTAACTTATATTATTTTGATAGTCTGGAGATTATTTTTGAGTAAGTACTTTGGATTTCTTTGGCCGTTCATATTTTCACGTGATAATCTCCCCCGGTAGTTGTTGGTCGCCGCGGCGAGTAAAATCAATTTATTTATAATCGCTAACTGAATGATACATGATATATGTTATAAATTTTTATTGTTAATTATCGTTGGATATGTTTTTTTATATATTCAAAAATATCCAGATATTTATATATATGCCAATACATAAACAACGTTATTAAACGTTGCCGGTAGATATAATATATATAGATATATATATCTATAGTGAGCCGACAGTACTTGAGCAAATTCCTCAAGTACTGACATCATCGTTTGGGTGAAAAATTCTCAACTTATTAACATTATTATTTACTTAAAATATCTATAAGATATTATTTATGATTGTTTATATTTATTATTATTTCAAATAATTAAGTAATTTTACTTTTTTTTTATTATGATTTATTTATCTACCCCAGGGGTCGAAATTATTATTGAATTTTTATTATAAATTATTTCAAAGAGAAAAAATTTTATTATTTTGAGTGTGAGTGAGGAAAAATTCCGAATCGTTCTCTCTCTCACAAGTGCTGAGAGATAATGTGAAATAAAAATATTGTTATCATTTATTAATTTAGAAAATTTAAAATGAAATAATTGTTTCTTTTATTTAATATTAAAAATCGATATTATTAATTAAATCGAATTACATTGATTTTTGGTATATTAAGTTTGAGTACTTTGTTTTAATACTGCGATTATTGTGTGATAAAATAACCCCAGATATAAAAATACAACGATTGTAAATTGTATTTTTGGCAATATAGCCGAGTATTATTGTTAATGATTTAACCAAACTGAATATTGTGAAAGATTATTTTTACTATTATTTATATTATTCAACAGTCGGAAACCAACAGCTGTCGGGGAATTTTAATATTTATTTTCCTCTGGATCTTTTCCTACTGGTTCATCTTATTTTTCCTAATCTTATTTATCATTTGTATGTAATTATCTATTATTTATTTAATTTCCATTGGGTTGCTCGAGTGTTGATCCGCTTCGTTACAACCGCTTGCTCGGATTTTCCCTCGTAAATTTCCCCTGAATAATTTTTGTCCGTTTTGGATAAACGGTCTGGCGCCTGCGTGCACTAACCCAACCTGAGGAGCTGGTTTAGGTACTCTAATTATTTATTACTTAAGATTTAACAATTGTTTAAATTTATTATTTTATTATGCTTTGATCTCAGTATTTATTATCATTTAATATTATTTTTCTTACCATTTATTTATCACGTGGTAGTCTAAGAGCCGGTGGGAGATCGACCTTTATCCATCGGATAACCAGATGAGACATATTTTTTATCAAATATAATTTATTAACAAACGTGCCTATGATGGCTTGACTATCAAAAAGTCTTCATGGCTATTTTTAATTAAATTAATTTTAATCAATTTTTTTTCTTCACCTTCACACTTTTGATAACCGAATGAATTTCATTTCAACTGATAGTTTTTAAAACACAGAATATGCCTTCGTAGGCTTGTCTATTTATTTCTGTGCATGGCTACCTGCCAAGCAGATGTAAACAGGTAAGTCAATATAGGAAACTGTAGTGTTCTGATAATCAATCGAAATTGGTATCATAAAGAAGATATTTTAATTACAAAACTAATCGTATAGGCTTGTCTGCAAAAAATCGTTCATGAAATATTATTGTCAGGCTATAAAATTTTAAAATTGGAGCTATTTAATAGGTACGATAGAGAAAGTAGAGCGGCCGAGGTCCGTGTAGTAAAACAAGACACAACATAGCAGCTGCACGCTACCTGACCGTTGAATGTGTCCGAGAGCACATGCTCGTGTACAGTCGAAAATAATTTATTAGTGACAAAACAACAGGTGCTAAGTAATATTTATTAAGATGTCAAAAATTAGTAAAAAGGGTTTTTTGTGTGGAACGAAAGAGGAAAAATTGACTTTAAAGAAAATTCTTTTAAAATATGTCATTTAAAATTGGCTTTCTGTAACGAGCAACCTGCAGTCACTACGTGACTACCCAAATATCGGTAAGAAATTTATAAAGTACACAGAAAAAAAAGATTCCTTGCCAGAAAATTAAAATATTAATTTAAATAAAGAAAATAAATACGACCGTCTTTTTTTCCCGCGTAATTTTAATGTAATTCGAATGATATAGATAAATCGCTCCATCTCAATATTTGTCAATAAAAAAGAGTTTAAACTATGAAAAGACACAAATTCAAGTCAAGATCTTTTTAACGATAGAAAATTTGATAACATTAACTAATTTTAGTATGTAAATATGGCGGGACCAAAATCTTCCTTATTCTCTTAATAATATAGATTATTCTTTATAATATATTTTAAATAATGAATATAACTTTTTTTATAATTTTAAAATTTTATAATTTAGCTGCAAAATGAAAAAAAATTTAGTTGAATTAATTTTTTTTTTATTATTAATATATTTAATAATTTATTTTTCATTATTTTACAGCCGTAAGTATTTCTAATATAATTAAATTAGAGTTATAATAAATTAGAGTTTAAAATTACTGTCGACTGTGATAAATAAATGCTGTCTCTGTCACTCACATGTATGCGAGCATGCGCCCTCGGATACATTCAACGGTCAGGTAGCGTGCAACTGCTATGTTGTGTCTTGATCTATTACACGGACCTCGGCCGCTCTACTTTCTCTCTCGCACCTATCAAATAGCTCCAATTTTAAAATTTTATAGCCTGACAATAATATTTTATGAACGATTTTTTGCAGACAAGCCTATACGATTAGTTTTGTAATAAAAATATCTTACTTATGATACCAATTTCGATTGGTTATCAGAACACTACAGTTTCCTATATATATTTACCTGTTTACAACTGCTTGGCAGGTAGCCATGCACAGAAATAAATAGACAAGCCTACGAAGGCATATTCTGTGTTTAAAAAACTATCAGTTGAAATGAAATTCATTCGGTTATCAAAAGTGTGAAGGTGATGAAAAAAAATTGATTAAAATTAATTCAATTAAAAATAGCCATGAACACTTTTTTAAAGTCAAGCCATCATAGGCATGTTTGTTAATAAATTATATTTGATAAAAAATATGTCTCATCTTGTTATCCGATGGGTGGAGGTCAATCTCCTCTACTATGGGTAGCTACATACGATATCGGACTGTTCCGCATCTCTATCGAGGAATTTCAGCACGGTATACGTTATACATGATTTCCAATCACTGAAATTTATTTGCCCATAGGTATAATTTTATATAGATATTATTTTAACGAAATATTCCAAACGAGTTGTTCCATGATAGATTTGTATGACAGTAATGATTTTTCTGTAGAGAAAGTTTTTTATTGATATTATCTACCAATCGATGAATAATTAATAGAGATGAATAAAAGTGAATAAATCGAATAGCAGAATTGATTTAATATTTATAAATTTTATTTTACTATTCTTATAAAATATTGTAGTGCATGAGTAGATTTATCAGATGATATTATTTTTGTATAATATAATTTCTTCCAAAATAGAATAATTTAATATAGACAATAATTTTTACTCATTTTTTCACCATGCAGATGACTTTATGACAGCAAAAATTTATTCATTAGTTCACCAATAAAGACTTTCTTTTTTGCATTAATGAATAAAATCGAAATATCAAAAAATTGAGATTTAATTTTTCCACATTATTGTCATACATTTGTTTAATTTTTGACATTTCATTTATTCGACAGAAGTTTGAATTGTGTCTTGCTCGAATAAATATATTATCCTCGAGATATTAAATTTAGAATGGACTTATCAAAAAAAAAAATAATCTTAAACTAGATGTATCTTTTATTGAAATATTTTCATTAGTGTTGTTTTGAAAGAGATGTACTGAAATAGAAAAGTTCTTCAAGCTGGGGATAACACAATCCGAGACGAATTATTGTCGTCGATTGTACTTCTTGATGGTGATTTTCTATTTCCTATTAAAATAACATGGGAAAAAAATTTTAAGTTTGGAATTTTTTACCTTGGTGATGGCATATTGTACAGATAAGCCCAGAACATATTTTGGTAGGGAATTTAACGCTCTACAAAGAAGGTCTCTTATTAGTTTTTCTTGATTTTATCTGTTCCAAAGTTATTGGAGCTTGAACTTAAATTTATAGTAATTTTTGAGATCTGTTTACTCTTCGGGCAAAACTATCAGATATATTATCACAAAATGGCAGAAAATCTTTTTTGTAGACAATTTTATTCCCTACAAATTATCTCTGACAAAGCGATTCAAAATTCTACATGGTTTTCTAGTTATCTCTATTTTAATGTCAAGCTCTTGATATTTTTTTAAAAGCTTGATATTAAAATCTAATTAACTAGGAATATATTTGAGATTTGAAAAGAATTTATCAGAGATAATTTGTAGAGAATAAAATTATCTACATAAAAGAGACTGTGATATTTCATGATAAGTCTGATAGTTTCGCCGGAAAAGTGAAAAGATCTCGAAAGTTATTGTAACCTTTACTTTGACTTTTGTTGAAAAGGAATAGTTGTCCTAAAATGACACATCCTAATATAGAGAAAGATGGAGGAAACTCAAGCATCATTTTTTAACAAAAATAAAATTTTTTTTTTCTAGAGAAACTCTAACGTCTATCCAATAATTCGAGGATTGAATGGGATGATGTAGGGAAGTTAAAAAAAATGACTTTATCATTAAAATTACTAAAGAACTGCGAAAAAAACCAGATTAAAGTAAAAAAACGAAAAATGACTGTAGAGGATTTCTTGACGAATACTATTCCTAGGAAAATGTTGGAGGATATTTATGTACAGTTATCATGGCCACAGTGTAAGTAGTTATAACTTAATTATTCAGCCTACTTCAGATAGAAGAGAGAGCGGGCAGGGCGATCCCCCTAATCTGATTATTATTTTTTGTGGCTTTCAACCATCAGATAACTTTACTTTTGTCCTATTTCGAACAAATTTATGGACATTTAGCCGAACCTCTCAAAAAAAAATTTTTTTTCTTTCAGGGCAAAGAGGCCTCCATTCGAAAAATGATAATTTTTGTTGTTATTTAAAATTATATTTAAAGTAAATAAACAAAAATTTCAGTTGCCCTTGAAACAAAAAAATTTTCGGGCAAAATGGGTACTTCCCAACAAAGGTTAAAAAAAAATAACAATTTAACCATAAAAATATAAAAGTCATTCTTTCAGAATTTTTGGCTGGTCCATTTTGCCCCAGGTGTTATGGGTGGTAGTCGGCGTTTTGATCCGCGGACAAAATATCCCCGACAAAATATCCTTGCCAAAATATCTTGAGACAAAATATCCCCACGACAAAATATCCTCATGACATAATATCTTTAGACAAAATATCCTCAGCTGAAATATCCTTGTAACTAAATATTATTACATTTTTTGAAAAAAATTCCTTTATTTTTTATCATTTCTCAACTCGTACCTTTTAAGACAAAGATATGAATAAAAAAAAAATTATATTATTATAAATTGAAATTTTTTATCATGTGAAATTTGTGTTTTCGACAGGTATCTTCATGAAAGTGTTCCGAGAGCCTCGTCCCAGGCACTTCCCAGACATTTTCAGAGTCTTTCATCGAGAAAATTCAAAAAAGTACTGGCTAAATTTTATTTCAAAAGATGGTACAGGACTATTGTGAATGTATGGGTTACACATACATATTACATGTGAAAGGGCACTTGATTTGTATATATTATTATAACTATTTGCGCATTTAACATATAACATTTGAATATTTACAATTGGCGCTTAGAATTTCTAATATATTGTAGCGCTATCTAGTCATAGTCTGTCAATATATTCTCAATTTCTTACTATAGTTGGTGTTGTAGTTGTGTCACGTTGTTCATGATTGTATGTCCATTATATTAGTTGCTCTATTACGTTTAATTACATTATTACTGTGTTTAATTTTTCGCGTATCATTTGCATATCATTTCGTATCGCTTCATTTTTAATTCAATTATTGATATCAAATTTTTTATACATTGTATACGATGCCATTGACATTTGTTCCATCGCAAAAAAAAAAAAAAAATTTGTTGCTTTACGAAGGATTTTTATATTCTAAAAAATCCGTCAACAAAACTTGTGTATCATGGCGTTGTGCTTCAAACGTAAATTGTAATGTATTAATCCATACAGATTCAGAAATAAAAACTGGTAATTATTTATTCATTTAATTTTTTTTTTTATAATTGAAGCTTATTATTTTAACTTAAGTTTTCTTTTTTATTGTTGTATAGGAAATATTGTCGGTGTAATACCTAAGCACGAGCATGCGGGTGACATTGCTGCAGTACAGGCCAAGATTGTAAAATCTAAGATCGCTAAAAAAGCAAGAAAAGGTGAAGCTAAACCAGCTACTATTGTTACTCAAGCACTGCGTGGCGTCTTATCACCTGTTTCGGCTTTGTTGCCTAATCTTTCTTCTATGAGCCGAACAGTTAATCGGATTAGAGCGAAAAATAACCTTCAGCTTTTAGCTGCATCTTCACGTCATGATTTGGTGTTGAATAACAAGCTTAAGCATACTTACACAGGAGAGTTATTTTTGCTACATGATAATGGTGGTTCGAAGAATAGATTCTTGATTTTTACAACAGCAAAAAATTTGAATGTTTTGAGTAGATGTCATCAGTGGTTGAGTGACGGGACTTTCAGTGTCGTACCAAACATTTTTTCACAACTATACACTGTTCATGGCTTTATGGCTGGTAAATCTATCCCGCTTGTGTATATGTTAATACCAAAAAAGGCAAAAAATATATACGTCTAAGCTTTGACGGTTTTGCGACACGCTTTACCCAATTTTTCTCCTAGTCTAATTATGATTGACTTTGAGAAGTCATTCATTGAGGCTTTCAAGAAAATATATGTTAGTGTTAAAGTTTCTGGCTGTAATTTCCATTTTAATCAATGTTTTTAATCAATGTTTTAACGAGCTTGTGGGTTACAAGCTCGTTACAACACAGATGTTACTTTTTCATTTAACTTGCGTTTGGTATCGGCCTTAGCGTATATTCCACGTGGCGATATGATAGCTGGATTCGAGATGATTGTTGGTAGTGATTTTTATGATCGCAACAGTGATTTATTGGAGCCTTTATTATCCTACTTCGAAACAGTTTGGAATGGTGAATTACGTCATAGTAATAAAAAAAGAAATAAGCCGTTATTCGACATTAAAATGTGGAATTGTTATCGTTCTGTAATTGACAATCTTTTACGATCTAACAATCCAATAGAAGGATGGCACAATGGTTTTAACCGTCGTGTAGGTGTGTGCCATGCTTCTGTTGGATTGTTAATTAATAAATTAAAAGACGAACAATCGAGAAGTGAAGCTTTTATTTCTCAGATCGATTCAGGATTGAAGACTATTACTCAAGTTAAAGCTTATTGTGATTATAATGCTCGATTGATGACAGTCGTTTCGAATTATGATCCTGATAATAAATTACAATACTTGAGAAATGTCGCAAAAATAATTTCAATCAATGTTGATAATTAAAGCAGATATTAGTATTGCCATTATCTCTATATTTTATAAATATATTGACATATTTGGAATTAATTATTTCGTTTATTTGATGTTTTGGAATATTTAAAATTATTATTTATGTTTACCCTGGTGGAAATTTTTCGGACTTTGGCCTGAATAACTCAGTTCTAGAGTTCTAAAGAATTTTTCAGCCAAAAATCCCAAAAATTTCCACCAGGGCAGTGATAAAATTAAGGTTTTTTTTTTTATTTTAAATGATTTTCATATGATTATTGTTACAATAATGAATATTATACTATAATGTTTATCAGAATAATTGTTA
The DNA here is from genome assembly GCF_026212275.2 of Microplitis demolitor. Taxonomy (NCBI): domain Eukaryota; kingdom Metazoa; phylum Arthropoda; class Insecta; order Hymenoptera; family Braconidae; genus Microplitis; species Microplitis demolitor. Next base: position 9,713,961 of record NC_068546.1, read on the forward strand.
GATTAACGAATTCAAAGTTTATAAAAACATGATATATAATAATTATATTAATAAATTAAAATTGACCTAATTAATAAATGATGTATCGTTAGTTTTGGCGGAATTGTGACAATAATTTAAGTTTATGTGACTTTGTGATAATTCTAGTAATTAATTAATATTTATATGGTAATTAGCTACATCATTAACTGTCATTTATTTATACAATCTAATATTATATTATATGACAAATTTATTTTGATATTGTTACCTGATACAACGATATATAATAATTATCTTCATAAGTTATTAATGATTTAATGGATAAAAGATAAATTATTTTTTTTTAAGGGATATAAAGAACTAAAGTTAATGTGATTTTGTGATAATTCCAGTAATTAATTAAAAAAAAATTATTTTCTTCAATCATATTATATTATTTGTTCATTTTGGTGTCATGATATTTTGTTTAAAGATATTTTTTCATGAGAATATTTCGTCTAAATATATTTTGTCTTGAAAATATTTCGTCTAAATATATTTTGTCTTGAGAATATTTTGTCCAATGGATACTTTTTCCGAGGATCAAAAGTCATAGAACCCCATCTGGTGTTATGGGTAGGGCTAAAAATGTGCAAATATACTAGATTTATAGTAATTAGATGAAAAAAATTTGTTTTTGATCAAAATTTCAGGGGGGCCGCTCTGGCTCAGGGGGCCTCCTTGTCCCAACCTTACCTATACAAAAAAAGTTCGAATCAAATATGATAAGAAAGGTGAATAATTCGAAGCCTCAACCTATTTGATATAACTCGGGAAGTTTTCGATTAAAATATAAAGTAATATTCATCAATACACACGTTTGAAACGAATGATTGGAGGATTCGCATTACAAACTAAATATTTCTCCAATTTTTTTACAGATATTGGTGACGTTGGAAAATTAATACCGGTACCAAAACCAGAACGCTTCTTTTCAAAAGGTAATAATTGAGTTGTCATAATTAAATAAATAAAATATAGATAATTAATTTAAAAAATTAATAAAAAAAATTTTAAATGCATACGAGTTAAAGAAGCTAATATTTAGTCAGTAGCTAGTACCCGATCACTTCATCTCTTTGTATATTTACTTAAAGGCATAGCTACGAATATATGAAGTAATCAGGTACTAGTCCATGATTGGGTGGGTCTTTATCATCAAAGGAAAATTAACTTCTTGAGCAGAGCTCAACATTTTGTATTATGAAGCTGATTTTAAGAAAGAACATACTTATTTCTGAAAGTGGATCTTAAGATTATGATTCCTAGATTAATTTATATATATATATATATATATATATATATATATATATATATATATATATATACATATATATATATGGGGCATTCCACGCCAAATCGGACAGTTTTAACATTTTTAATTTTTAATTTCCGTTATTTTTTGATATTTTTTAGTACTCAACAAAAAACTCATCTACTACTATTCCATGTACTTTTAAGAAAAAAATAGAAATAATTTTTTTAAAAAATTTTCCGCGTTATTTTTGAGTTTTAAAACTTTAAAGTCATTTTCTGAAAATCATGCATATTTTGATTTTCCTGAAAATTTGTGTCAACCAACTACTATTTATTCCACAACTTTTCAGGTGGTTCTGGTCGTGGGACCTCCGTGGCTACTATTTTTTTTTCGATTATTGAAAATTAAAAAAAAATTTTTTTCCGTATAAATTATTGTCCGTACCGATTTTTGACACTGTACACTTGTTTTTCTTACACATTAAAAATTGATTTCGATATTTTTTTATTTTTAGTAGGAAATTAAAAGCAGTAAGCAAAAGTTTATGCTATTTATGACCAGTTATAATAAATGTTTTGATTTATTGACAAGCAACTATTTCGAAGCAAAAGAAACATTAGATTTGCTATACAATTTAGCTAAGACCATTACAGGAGCTCTAAAACATCATATAATTATTCGAAAAAGCGACGAAACTGTATTACAAACGTTTTTAATTATTTCCGTGTTCTTTTAAAAATTTTACATTAACGATTGTTTTATGAACTAGAGTACTCCTTAGTTAATACAGCTCCGTCGCTTTGTCGAATAATTATATGATATTTTATAGCTTCTGTAATGGTCTTAGCTGAATTGTATAGCAAATCTAATGTTTCTTTTGCTTCGAAATAGTTGCTTCTCAATAAATCAAAACATTTATTTTAACTGCTCATAGAAAACGATGCGGAATTCGAAAAAAAGACTAATAATAATTTTTAGACAACAAGATTGTTAACAAATAAGAACTTATAACATTTTGTGATAAATCTGATAGTTTCACCGGAAAAGTAAAATGATCTCCAACTTTCATTCAAGCTCTAATAACTTTTGGACAGATGGATTTATCAAAAAATGAGAGACTTTTTTTGTAGAGCGTTCAATTTCCTACTGAAAAATATATTAGCCTATTCTATCTATTGATTTGTTAAAGAGTTCACAATATTTGCAGCTAAAAAACATTTTTCCCGTATTATTTAAATGGGAATATCGACTTTTTTAATGAGCTAGGTCTCTAATCGAAATAGAATTTTTTTTCTTGTGCGAAAATTTTTTTTTTCTGTTGAACTATGATTTTTTCCACATGCACTTAAAAAAAATAAATGTTGCTCTGAAATGACGCACCTTAATATATAGATACGGGTGTTTAAAAAAAACAACAAATTCTTTTTTTTTTTATGGTGTCCAAAAATTGAAAGTATAATTAAAAATAAGAATTTTGGTACCAATCCGGACTTTTAATAGTGATATTAAGGTTTGCCTCAATCCAATTTTCTATTTTCCATTTAAATAACACGGGGAAAAAAATTTGTTTTTTTTTTTTATAATTTTCTAGCTCACAAACCAATCGACAGATTTTTTTGCCCAGTAAATATTTTTGTAGGAAATTGAACGCTCTACAAAAAAAGTTTCTTAATATTTTTTGATAAATCCTACTATTCAAAAGTTATTTAAGCTTCAAGTCAAATTTATAGTAAATTTCGAGATTTTTTTACTTTTCCGGCGAAAGTATCAATTTTATCAAAATTTTATTTCTAACAAATTATTACGAATAAAGTTTTTCAAAATTCCATATTGTTCACAAGTTATTTGCATTTCAATGTCAAGCTCTTCAAATCCATCAAAAATCTATTTTTTTACTACTACAATATATATATATATATACATATATATGTAAATATATATATATATATATATATGTATATATATATATGTATATATATATATATATATATATATATATATATATATATATGTATATGTATGTATATATTGTGGTAGTTATAGATTACTAAATAAGAACACCACAATTAACAGCAATATAAGAAAAGCAAAGAGAGATATCGTTTATTGATATACAGATGTATGCTGTTATGCTGTCAATATAAGACTGACTGACTTAGTCGCGCATCTATAAAAACAAGAGAAGAAGGCATTTGTTTTTTAGTTATTCAAATATTTTAAAACATCAGTTTCACATTCATTACACTACCCCCTCCTCAATAAATTATCGTCCCGATAAAAATTGTGTTGGGCGAATTGAACTTAATTGAAGCTAAAAGCATTTCCAATTTTGGTTCGATTCCGCTATGGTCCCAATACACCCTATCTATTACCCTACAGGGAAAAAAACACCATAGCCAAAAAAACAACCCTGTAGGGGTTAGCAAAGATAATAAAATAATAGTCTATCGTTTAATTGAGCTAAGAATTGATAAAAAAAAAAAAATATTCTGCTAAGAAGTTAATCGACGTGCATGATTCTATTTTCCTATTCAACGAGTCAAAATAATAGAATTAAAAATTTAACCCTCCTCTTCGATAATGGATCTTCAATGGGAATAGGAACCGGTATGAGATGGGAACAGAAACTCTTTCCTCTCCTCCTTAAAGGACTAGGAATGGACTCATTATCTCCTCCCCCAATGAAATTAGAGATATGATCTGCACATTATAAAGAAAACAAAACGAGTATCTCTAACATTTTATTAAATTTATACTTAAAAATATTTCATCGTTATATTTTATTATTTGTCAGTTGTTAATTTATAAACTTTCATTATGATCAGTTTAATAATTTTCGATCTTATATGCTCAATGTTCTACTGCTCGATTCATCCAGCTCATATGCCGATATGTTATTTCGAGCTAACACATTAATGAATACTGAATAATACACGTTGCAACGAATTTCAATTTTTCTCCCTAAAAGTTCCTCGGAAACTCTTCAAGGCATCCATCTATCTCTCAAAAGTCGTGGCCACCAACAAAAGAGAAATGCTGACGAAGTCAACTCCGGATGGATCCCAAAGCTCCAGTCAGGATACTGTTGAGCTCACTTAAACCAAAAGAAATATCCAGTCTCTCGTCAAAGGCCCAGGAATCCCGGGAACCCCCTGCAACGACCGATCGTTCAGGGCCATTAGACAGACTTTCCTCAGCTAATAATTGAACCTAGAACATTCCCAGTCCTAATAGAATCCCCGGAATCCCTCGAACAACGTTACCACTGAGATCGTTCAGAGCCAGACTTCTTTCAGAATTTCGGGAACTCTTCAGCAACGTCTACAGTGTGGTTATTCAGGGTCCACTGCCAGATTTCTCGTAAGGACTATACCAGTCTTTAGTAAGCCGCCCAGACAAATCTTTCAATTCTATCAATTTGAAAGAGATATCCTAGTCTTACCAATTGATTACAGAATCCCGGGAACCCTTTACAATGTCTATGCTGAGATCGTTTAGGGCCCAAGTCGGACTTTTCTTTTATTTTTCTTATTGATCACAATATGGTGCAAAAAGATTTACATGCACAGTTTTATATCTTCCATTTGGTATTTTCCTAATTCTGTAAACTACGTTATTTAATTTATTTTCAATTTCATAAGGACCCTCCCAATCGCATTGAAGTTTTGGAGATTTTCCCTTGACTCTATGGGGGAAATAGAGCCAAACCAATTCTTTCTCTTGAAAAGTTAACATATTCATTTTCAAATCAAAATTTGAATTTGCTTTATTTGATTTGATTTCAAATTAATTTTTTGTAAAATCGTGAATGAAATTCATTTTCTCTTTTAATTGACTCACGAAATCAGACAGTGTCTCAGACTCCCCTGAACTCTCCAGGTCTATCGGAGAACCTCGAAGAAGATCCAAAGGAATCCTGAGTTCACGTTCCATCATGAGCATTGCAGAAGAAAATTCTGTTGTTTCATGTTTAGAAAAGCGATAAGCTAAGAGGAAAAGTGGTAACCATTTATCCCAATCTTTTTGATTTTTCGAGATAAATGTTGAGAGGTATTGAAGAATCCGTATTGAAGAAACCATGATGACAAATGACATGACAAACTAATGCTTCAACGATTGTGGAAGTTTGGTGATTTGGAAGAGGAATAGCTTCTGGCCATCTAGTAAAATAATCTGTGACGACTAGAATAAAACGATTTCCTGAAGAAGATTTGGTAATTGGACCGAGGATATCAATTGTAATTCTTTCAAATAGTGATCCTACATTATAAATCTGAAATTTTGCTTTAGGTTTACGATGAGGACCTTTTTTCGAGAAACCAACTTGACAATTTTTACACCATAACTCAACATCCTGTTTGCAAGTTGCCCAATAGAATCTTTGACGAATTTCGTCGAGGGTCTTATTGATTCCAAAATGTCTACCAGATGAAAAATCATGTGCTTCATGAAGAACGTCGTTAACTTTATTTTTTGGAACAATAATTTGCCAAAAGATTTTCGAGAGAATTGGAGATTCCCACTTTTTATAAAGTATATCGTTTTCCAATTTTAAAGAATCCCAATAGAGTAGATAAACTTTGAAGGAGGAGTTAAGATGAGAAATAGACTGCCAATCTGGTACAAGATTTTTTTTCTTAAAATCAATGATAACTTTCAGCAATTCATCTTCGATTTGGAGCTTACCCCAATCAATAGGATCTGCAATTCCTAAATTTATTTGTTGGATATATAGTCAATCTTCTGAAATTTTTCAATTCAATTTTTGACATTTTTTACAATCACAAGGACGGCGATATAATGCATCAGCATTTTGATGATTTTTACCAGAGCGATGAACGATTTAAAAATCATATTGAAATAGAACCTCTAACCAACGAGCCATCTGACCTTCAGGATTTTTAATAGTTAATAACCATTTTAATGCAACATGATCTGTTCTAATGATGAATTTTCCCTCTATTAAATAATGACGAAAATGTTCTATTGATTTTACAACAGCTAATAATTTTTTTCTAGTTACACAATAATTTCTTTCCACCTTATTTAATATTTTGTTATAATAATCTACTACTTTTTCTACGTCTTGCTCCTTACCATGGAGCCTTAATAGGAGTATTAATTCGATGAACTTGAGACAAAACTGCACCTAATTGGAAATAAGAAGCGTCAGTATCTAGAATGAATGGAAGATTCGGATCTGGAGGTGTTAGAACAGGGGCAGTACTTAGAGCTTTCTTTAAGTTTTCAAAGGCTTGATGAGCTTTATCATCCCAAATAAATTGTACTTTTTCCTCAGTTAATTTATAAAGATCCTTAGCGATTAGGGAAAAATTTTTCATATATCTCCTATAGTACGAGCAGAGTCCTAAGAAACCTTGAAGATCGGTTTTATTTTTTGGAGTAGGCCAATTGGCAATTGATTCAACTTTCTTTGAATCGCATTCAATTTTATCTCCGGAAATTACATGACCTAAAAATGAAACTTTGTGTTGGAAGAATACAAATTTTTTTGTATTGATCTTTAGGCCTGCTTGAAGAAGTCCGTCAAATATAATTTCTAAATGTTCGAGGTGCTCTGAGAAAGTTTTGCTACTTATGCAAAACGTTGTCTTTTCCCTGTCCTTCTCATTCATACGGACCTGCCAATATCCAATTTTAAAATCAACGACTGAAATCCAAACCGTACCTACTATAAAATCGATAATTTCCAATTGATGACTAATTGGAGAAGCCGTTTTCTTAGTCACTGAATTTAATTGTCGATAATCTACACAAAATCTAAGAGTTTCATCTTTTTTCTTTTTAAATACGACTGGAGATGCCCATGGACTAGAAGTAGGTTGAATAACACTCTGACTTTTCATATCTTTTAATAATTCGAAAGCTTCTTTCCTATAATGTAATGGAATACGTCTAGGTAACTGTTTAATGAGCAGAGCATTTCCTGTGTCAATATCATGTTCAATATAATTACAAACGCCAATGTCATTTTTTTTTTTGCAAAGATATTTTGATATTTTATCAGAAATTTATTAAATTTTTCTTTTTGTGAATCATTTAAATTTTTAATTGATGAATCGTAAACTTCTTTCAAAAATTCCTGTAATAAGAAATTTCTTTTGGTTCTAAATTGACTTACGAAGATCTTTTTGTTATTGTTAAATTTTTTATTTAAAAGTTTATTGAAATTTTTTATTAATTTTGATTTTTTTAAGAAATCTTTACCCTGTAAACAATTTTCCTTAATTTCTGCGAAAACAATATCTAAATCAATGGAAAAATTTGAAATTTTAATCTCAGTTTTGTGAATGAATTTATATGGAAATTCATCACCGGATGCAGTAAAAATTGTATAAGCTTTATAATTATTATTTGCTAAATTATTTAATAAATTAACATTAGCGATAGTAATGTCAGCCACAGTATCGATATTCATTTTACAAGGGATATCATTATTAGTCCCATGTAGTATTAAGTTTAATTCAGGATTTAAATTTTTTAATTTAATTTTTTTAATGGAATAGGTTGATCCGTCCCCCGTCGGATCAACCTCATTTAGTTTCCCTGATGCTGGTTAGTTTGTAACAGTGCTTTTCGACTTGAGAATCGAGCGCCAAAGTCTAGTTGACCTATGGCCATCTATTTGAATAATGTTACATTAATTAGCACTCATCAGTCACTCGGGGCCATATCAGAGGGCCCCCTGGATCGAATTCTATTGAGATAATAGTGGGGTAGTTTCCCGCTCTCAGACTTTTCCTTTAAGAGGGCTAGCAAACAGTTACTAGAGGACTTAGGCCCTGGCTACCACCCAGAGTGGACCAGTAGGGTAGTGGACTGATGACGCTTAGCGCGGTTCCTACTCTACAACCAGAGCTCATGATAATTTATTTAAGCCTGCCTAACGATAAGTCCAGTCGTATCTAGGCATTTAGTCCAGTGATCATTCTATTTAATCTATTCTATATAATTGAGTTTGTTTGTCCGTTATAAATAGCTACAGTAATTATTTTATACATTATTTATTTGAAGAACGTTTTAATTGACCACATTTCGAGTCAAATTTCTACACGCGGTTATTTAGTAAAGTTAAAGTTAAATTGGAATTGTGCCGATAAAATTTGCTGCCACGTTTGCTGCCTACGCTTATTGAGGGTCATTTTCCATCTTGTAACAGTGTAATTTTAATAAACATGAATAATTAAATTAAGTTGAATTTGAATTTCGTTCCCGCCAATGACCGGCCAACGACCTCGTAAGTTACGAGTAGTATTGCGACTAGTCACCGGGTGTCGCATGGATCACTAAGGCCCGTCCGTCCGTCATTTCCTTAGTCTAAGAAAGTAAGAATAGGTTTCTGGAGTAGTGAACGGGAGTGAAACGAAATAATGGACTGCGTAACAAAAAAAAGACAGAGAATTGCCAAGACGGCGAGAACACCAGACAGGAAAACATCACCAGGTAATTATATATGTCCGTTCACGCTTCACGTGGAACGAGGTAATTATTACATTATATTTAATTGTCCATAAATTATTAGGCTTTTAGGCCGATAATTACAATAATCAATAATTTAATAAAATACTAATACGTACTGATTATTGACAGGTTACAGTATAACAAACAAGAAAAATTTATTTCCTGAGTGACGAGAGAAGGAGTAAGAGGAAAATAGACCGGCGGAAAATTAGAGGAGTTGAACGAGACACCAGATACGTTCCTCATCGAATTTTTTGAAGTTTTCTCAAGGTAAAAATTATAATTAATTAAGGCCTCGGATTTAATTATAAGAGGGCCGAATTAGTTATAATTAATTTACATAATATCTTTCTGCTGGTTATGTGAGTTAGATTGGTAGCACAAAGCCCGTCGGCTAGTTTAACCACGCTTCTCGTAATTTCCGTAAAACCTTTGCCGTGTACTCGTCGTTCTGTCGTAACTCAAAATTTATTCTATTCGAGGCCTTTCGGCTGGAATAAAATAAATTTTTCCGTGTAAATTATTCCATAAGTAAATTTAATAATTTAATAAAAGTATTCAGGCCTGTCGGCCGCTCTAGACAAAAGTTGTCCGCGTGTAAGATCGTAAATTAAGGCCTTGCGACGCTAATTCGCCGGCCGAATATTCTAGTCAATTTTAGCCGTAATTCTAGTCGTAAAATTTAGTCGTAAAATAATTGTAAAATAATGTTAAAATAATTCCAATTAAAATTATAAAATCGAAAATCCGAATTTGAAGACGCTAGAAAATTTACGATAAAATTATGTCGAGAAAAAGTTAAGAACGGATTATTTTGTCAGTAAATTAAGTTGAGCAAGGATAATTATCAGAAATATTGAGTAAATTAATTATACAGGTTTTGAAAGCCAATATTAATGGGGAAATTTATCAGTGGAAAATTAATTAATTAATAATTAAAATAAAACCAAAATTAATTAATTAATAAATATAAATGAGTAAATAAATCAGTGAAAATAAATAAGAATTAAACAATTGGTGAAAAATTTATATGGGAAATTTTGTTAGTGAAATTTTTGTATTGAAAAATCAAGTTTTGTAATTGAGTAAAAGAAAATGATGTCATGAAATAAGTAGAGTTCAAAGTAGAGTCAATTAGTGTGAGGGAAAACTGTGTCTGTGATTTAGGTCCGGTGGACATGTTAAGTTTATTTTAAATAATTATACATCCAGGGGATGGTTTTTAAACTAAAATTAAGGTTTACCGTCCAGGGGACGAGTTATTAGGTTAAGGTCAATGTCCAGGGGACAATAATAAGGCTTACCGTCCAGGGGACGAGGTATATTTTAACGTAGGTGTGTGGGTGTGGAAACCGTCCAGGGGACGAGAAAATTTAGTTTGCCATAAGGAAATTAGTTTGTCATAAGGAAATTTAGTTTGTCATAAGGAAATTTAGTTTGCCATAAGGAAATTAGTTTGTCATAAGAAATTAGTTTGTCATAAGTATATTAGTAATTATTGTCACAAGATAATGAAATAAAGCAAGGTGCTTAAATTAATTAAAATTGGAATTAACATTATTTCAGCCTACTCTACGATTCCTCTTCTCACTCACAAAATATTACAACCGACCCTGAGTAATGAATTAATTTAATTTAATTAAAATAAAATCATATAACATCCGGTTCTGGAAGGCCGAGTCGATCTTCCAGTGGCGCCCTAATATTCGACTATAATAGTAGGTGCGACCAGACTTGGCAAGATTAGTCTCTCTGTCATATTTGGCGCCCAACTTATAAGTATAAAAAAAAAAAACCCTAAAATTTTGTGAGAGTGATGAAGAGTTAAGATTTGCTGAAGTATTGAAAAATTTTTGAAAATTGTGGGACATAAAATTTTAAATAAAATAAATTATGAAGGAGGAAAAATTTCAAATTAAAAAAAAGTGTGGGATTAAATATATTAAGAGATAGAAATTTTGAAATATTTTTGTGACAAACATAAAATAAATAAGAGTGATAGAAATATTGAAATATTATTTGGGGATTAAAATCAAACAAAATTACTCATACTAAATTCTCACTAATAAAAGAATTCAAGGGATTAAAACTTAAAATAAAACTATCGAAATATCAAATAAAATTTAGTGTCAGAAATATTTCAAACAGACAACAGTGATTTTACATTATAATTACTTAATTATTTAATTCATTTATTTAATTAGATCAAAATTAACCGAAAATAGATCAAATAAATTATCGATGAGTCATTAAGAGGTTTACCATAATTTATATTAGTAACTTAAAATAAATTAAAGTAAAACTTTACAAAATCAAATTTAATTTACAACAACAAAATAATCCTTTTACAATAGAGAAACAATAGTTCAGAATACATTTAGAAGTTTTATAATCCCTATACAAAAGAAAACTATCACTCAATATATTTCAATCGACAAAATACGATACAAAATGGATAATCTACTACAACAACAAGGAATTATTGATGAAGACACAAGAAGATCGTCAAATGGTCGTGGTCGTGTACAACAACAATTACCAATTATCAATCCGGGTTTACCACAAATACCAACCGCTTCGTCAACAACATCTACTACGTCATCAGTAACAACCACTATGAGTACCAGAATAAGTCATCCAGCTCAACTACAAAACTTGAACAATCCAAATCCATTGGATAGATAGAACACATTGCCAGCACACATGGTTGATGATCGTTTTGAGGATGTAGATGAAGCTGCGGGAGGTAATATACCACAAGAGTTCGAGTAATCTTTAATAGAATGGATCTAGCATCTCATCAGGTTCGACAGATGTCATTGGAACAACGTGCAATTAATGAGGATAATTCGCGGTCGATTAATCAACTGACACGCATGCTGGGTGACATGATGAATACACAGAGAGAGCTATTGGACCCGATGACCTCTCGTGATAATTCTTTACGAGGAAGTTCCCCTGTTAATTGGCAGGCAGCTGAATTCCAACTAGGAGGTTCAACCTTTGCCCCGATGGGTCAAGGTTTGGCAGGGGGGTGAGACCATTAAGCTGCATTAAGACCTCAACCTGATAATCATCAAGAAAAAGCCGAACCAAGTCAAGATATTCCATTGGCTGAAAGAATAAATTTTCTTCAAAATCAATTACAACAGCTACGGTCAACACAACAACGTCAGTCGAGTGGTCCTCAAAATAATTTGGGATCGAGTGGAGGCCCGGTACCCCAGGCCTTTTCTAACATAAGGCCGAGGTCGGCCGCTTCGACCCAAAATTTACAACAAAGTCCGTCAGGGTTGTACACAGATGACAGAAGGTGAAAAGGAATCATGCAAAGTCTTAAAATAGGTAATTTATTTTATCCACAAGAAGGAATGTCTGTTAACGAGTTCTTGTTCGCAGTAGAGTCCAGAGCACGTAGAGAGGGTTGGACATGACGAATTACTGAAAGCTATGAGTTACATTTTACATGGCACTGCAGCAAGATGGTATGATGCAAATTACAAAGGGTGGACGGATTTTGAACACTTCAAGTCTGAGTTCATTAAAGCTTGTGGAACATCTACAACAGATCATCAAATCATAATGGAAATTAGTAAACTCCGTATGAAACCTGGAAAAAGCCCAACAGAATTTGTACTAAAAATACAACAGAAATATCAGAGCATGCAGATTCCGGCTCCTGTTGATGATCAAGTGGCATGTATAAGAAATCATCTTACTGATGAATTGAGATTACTTGTGTTTGCAAGGCCAGTATTCACCTATGAGCATCTGTTTAACGCCTTACACGAAGCAACCAGATGTATTGACGAAGCTCAACAACCAGCTCCAACAGTAAAAACAGTGAAATTCCAGGATAAACCACGATTTAGTTTATTACAATCTACACCAGAGAATCTCAGCCATGAAGAGGACGAATATGAGTTAACAAATTGTAATGTAATGGAGTCGTCTAGTCCATCGACATATAACAACAATTATGGCGTTCAGACTAGACCAACTAACAATAATTATCCATCACCATACACTCAAAGACAACAAAATTATTATCGGCCACGTATAAACCAACCTGCGGGATTTTCAAGCAATTAAAATCGATATCCTTCATCACCACCGAGAAAGAGTCGTCCATGCTTCAGTTGTGGGTTTCATGGACACATGTTTGAAGTATGTGAAAACCCGAGACAAGATGTTTGCAACTACTGTTTTGAAATTGGCCATCTTAGAAATAATTGTAGTTTGTTGGTTCGAGATAATAATAATAATTCGGCACAAAATATACAAAAAGACAATCGGGATACGGGTCGTCAAGACAATATAATTAATACTGAAGATGAACGAAAAAACCAGTGAAACCTGTCCCGAATTCCTCGTCGGTACAGGTTATCCAAGAAGTAAATAAGGGGTTAATAAATGATTTCGGCTGTTTGGAGTCGGGTAAGGCCTCGTCCCGGCCGTCCCACTCTATTTCAAGCCCTCCAGTTTCAATTTCAACTTCAATTTCAACATAAACATCGGAAATGTCAACTGACACCATAGACATAAATAAAATAATTTCTTGGAGCAAAGCTGACCAGTCTAGGAATATTCAGGAAGTTGTCATTCAATCAGTACGGATACTTGAAGATCAAAGTTGTATCCCAGAAGAAATAAGGGATATTGAAATGAACTCCAGTTGTAATTTATTAACATCAGCTATGAATTTAGAAGACGAAGAGCTTGAGATTCCACATGAGGAAGAATTTGATCCAGGTTTTGAACCAGTTGAGAACTTACACGACACGATCCGGCCGTCTTCTTTGGAATTAGGTCCTCTCGGCCAACTTTCAGAATCTCAGGCCCATCATTCAGTCCAGTCTCGGCCGTTACCTCAAGAATTAGGCTCTCCCGGCCAATCCTTGGAGCCTAAGGCCTCTACACTTATACCAACGACGTCATCCAGAGAAGCATTCGTTCCAGAATTACTTCAGAAGAAACAATTACCTTCGGCAATTAAACATCGTCTGGCAGAAAGGAAAATCTTCATTCCAGGATCAGGTCCGAGGCCTCCTATCATTACGGCTAGGATTCCTGTATCGCTGTGGATTTTTGGAGTCAAAATAAATGGAATATTGGACACCGGCAGTGAAAGGTCATATATTAATGCGAAAGTATATGAAGATATACGGGAATATGCTTCAGGAGAGTTAAGATCAGATGAAACTCAGAAAAAGGGTATATTGCTAGCTAATCATACTCAGTGTAAAAGTCTTGGTGGAGCCCCATTCATAATTCAGATTGGCTCGGTAGCTGGGGAACAGTACTTGAGTATATTGGAGAATCTGGGACATTCAGTCGTCTTGGGGATGGATTTTGCACTGCATTTTGGAGTTGTGCTTGATAGCAAGCAAAGAACTTAGCATTTTAACGGAAGCACTGAAAATCATCCTTTTGAACTTATCTCCTGTAAAGATAATAATTCTGCCTGCGCCATTTTGACTTCAGAACAAGAACAAGACTTCAAAAAATTTATTGATCAAGAAATGAAGAAATTCGAAGGTCTTCCTAATCAGGGTTTAACCAATTTAATTGAACATGAGATCGGTTTGAAGCCAGAAGCTACTCCAGTGAGAATAAAACCATATTGTCGAAGTCCAGTGATAAACGAAGAACTGAATAAACAAATAGATGAACTACTAAAGAAGAATTTCATCAGACCCAGTTATAGTGTGTGGTCGTGTTCACCAGTTATGGTTTCGAAACCAAATAAAACTTGGAGATTCTGTGTAGATTATCGACCGATTAATAAGGTTACTATACTACCTGCACATCCACTATCTAATATGCTGTGAATTTTACGTGCGTTACATGAGGCTATTTGGATTAGTACTATGGACTTGAAAGAAGCCTTTCATCAAATTCGTATGTCTCCTGCGTCGATTCCTCTTACCGCTTTTCCCGTAGAAGGACGAGGGCAGTTTGAGTGGCTGCGAATGCCCTATGGACTTGTTGGGGCTCCAAGTACATTTCAAAAAGCAATGGATGAACTTAAGGATAAACTTCATAGGAAATTAATTGATCGGTCTTTGCCTCTGTATTGGTCAGAAAAGGTGTTCACATATTTGGATGACTGGATAGTTATCAGTACCACGCTAGATGAACACAAAGCTATACTGAGTTTAGTCTTCGAGGTATTTCGAGAAGCTGGATTATTAATCAACCCTGAAAAATGTAAATTCTGTCGTCCAGAAGTTAAATTTCTGGGATTTATTGTGAATCAAGATGGACTTCATCCTGATCCTGAATAGATCGCGCCAATCGTCAATTATCCAAGACCTACAAATAGAAAACAACTTCGCAGTTTCTTGGGAATTGTTAACTGGTACCATCGTCATTTACAAGATGTTGCCAAATCTCAAGGGTGAAATGGGAGAACAGTCATTTCAACAGCTCAAGCAGGCCTTGGTGGAAGCCCGGCCGTTGGCTATCCCTCGACTGGATCTCCCATACTATTTGTCCACTGATGCGTGTGACACTGGACTTGGTGCGTACTTAGTACAAAAAGATCTGAACACTGGAAAAGAATATTTGATTATTTGTCTTAGTCGTGACGTGTGGCACTCGGGGACTGCCGCGGCAATATTTATTTATAATATATTAAATTACAGAATTGATTATATTTTTTTTACTATTTATTGAGTATCTTTTGTTTAAAAATGTCGACAGTTAATGAAAATTTGACAGCTTTATGTTTAAAATGTCTTGACAGAATGTTAATAATATTGAATAAAAGTAATAAAATAACTCTTGAAATGTCAAAGAATGTTCTTTATTTATTGGATAAAATCGAAAATATTTTGGCATTACCCATACGAAAATATTTATAACCGAAAATGTAGTCAAATATGTATCCATGATTATAACTTGGATATATCCTAGATTATATGACATTTTGCCGCGAGATTGTAACCGTGAGATATAATTTATAATTATAGTCGAGATTACAATAATCATATTCTAATTTCAAAATTGTAATTTAAATTATAATTATTCAAATATAATTTTAAATTATAATCCAGATATAAATATATAATTATACATTACTTTATTAATTTACATATACAATTACAGCCATGAAAAAAAAAAAAAACTCCGCCGATTCATGGGCTCGAATCTAAACCCTTCTGATCCAAAGTCGGAT
Organism: Microplitis demolitor; assembly: GCF_026212275.2. Classification (NCBI taxonomy): domain Eukaryota; kingdom Metazoa; phylum Arthropoda; class Insecta; order Hymenoptera; family Braconidae; genus Microplitis; species Microplitis demolitor. Next base: position 9,729,902 of record NC_068546.1, read on the forward strand.
GTATTAACCACTGTGCTGAATAAAGATGTTATGTCCGCCGCTTAAATTTAAATTTATTATCCGAGATTTCTCCCTTTGGTAGCGATAGAAAAATTAGGACGAGCGATTTGGAGGTTGCGGACAACATTAAAGAATACGAGGAAGAGGTATCTTCCTACAATTTATTATTTATGGTGGATCTTTTATTTCGAAGTAAGAACCCAAACGTCTCCGAAGAGACTGGTGATCTTGTTTTGAACCAGTTATCTTATGAAAGAATAGAATTTAAATCTTTCACCTACCTTTCGATGTTTCTTTCTTTCTAGTCACGGCAGGTTAGATCCCTGTTAGAACGTTGCAGCTCACTCAGCTTCCTCCTATAGGATTTGGTTGGATGGGCGCGGCTGGGGTTGGAAGATGTAAACTTATGTGCTACTTTCGAATGAAACTCGGAAGGCTGATCTTATGGTTTTTCTGCTTTTATTTCTGATTTAATTACAATTCACTTGTACACTGAATCCTTTACACTAATTTTTAACAATTGATATTTTTAAGATTATTGATTATTCACGGAAATTTTATAGGATTTTTATTTTATTTTTAATGCGTCCCTTTTACACACCCTAAAAGTGATTTTATGCGCAAAATAACTCAGACCGAGATGGAATCGCAAATACACGTGATTTGCGTCACTATTTCAATCGGACCGGAAGTTTCTATTAATCTGTGAGGATTTTTAATAGATAAAGAAATCGATTATTGCTTTTTCAACGCCTAAGCGGAATCCTGCAATAATTGACTGCAAAAAGATGTCAATTTTTAGAATGCCTTATTGATTATTTAACGCCGAAGCGGATTCCTGCAATAAGGTTTAAATAGAAAATATTAAAGATCCTCTTATTGACTTTTCGACGCCTGGGGCGGAATCCTGCAATAAGAGTGCACGAAAGTTCGACGTTCGAATATTCGCGGACCGTAAGTTAGAAGAACCGACTAGCCCAGAGCTATAGGTGCTTAGGCTTTTTATAAACTTTGATTTGGTGACTGATGGGGAATATTTAATTATTGTCATTGGTGGAAAGTGACGACAGTTTATCAATTGTTCGTTAAACTTATCGCAGTCATCCTCCCACTATTCTTTTGTCGCATAAAAAGGTGGACGAAGCTGACGCTGCGTTTTCGCGCGCTTTTGAAAAGAAGAGCTCTGTAATAATTATTTTAAATAATTATTAAAATAAAAAAAAAAATTACTTGGACATAACAATCCCCCGGAAAGTAAGAGGGTTGCAAAAAGCTCTTGCTTTCCTAAACATATGTCCCTTCTTTTACAAAGGCTCGCGATAACGCTTACAATTTTAAAAAGTCTTACAGCTAGGATATTATAATTTTATAAAATATATAGAAGATTAATTAAAATTTTTCCTGATCTTTCTAAAGATATGTATTTATATATGTAGATCTCTAAATATATATATATAGCAAATACTTATGGTATGATTTATATATTATTATATTATTTTATATAGTTTCCTCCTAAAATCTGTTATTTTCCCATCACCATAATAATAGCTATTTTTAAATATAAGGATTACATAGGATATATCTCTCTACATGCATATGATGCGTACCCATTTGCATTTGTGTATGGATAACCTTGAGACTGTAAAAAGCTACCGAAGTAGGCTGGGGAGAATAATTCCTTCACGCTGTGCGAATCTGCATCTAGCCGACATCTAGCGATGTTTAATTGCGAATAGGTTTGCCGCGTCTGCATGAAGAATTTGATCTCCGGCTAACGTCTTATCTCAAGACGCATTCCGCTGACGCTCCTTGCGATTTATGAGTAGGAATACTCAGTGTGAAATTAACGACAAAGCTGAGAACTTCGTCAGTGTCAAAGTGAAAATATAAAACAAATAATTCAAAAAAAAAAAAATTATGTATGTTACTGGTCAACACTACAAGGGGTTTTCCACGTGGTTCCGGCTGGTGAGGCACCGGTTCCATTATTTTGTAGGTAATAATTTATCGTTTTACCAAAAAAAAAATTTAATTACGGGAAAAGGAGAGAAAATTAATTCCTCTTTTTTTTTTATTTTTCTAGGCGTTGTGCGAGATGGGTATGAGGATAGATGTATTCACCAGGCCAATCAACCCCCTGGTGGGGATGCGGCTGCTGCTTGACATTAAGGAGCTCGTAGGGGTTTTACCTCCCGAACTAGAGGAGGTTACCACTTATTTCCGGGCCTCGTGGGCCATCACTCCTCCGAGGGTGCAGTTGGTGGCTCCCAATATTGAGGAGATCCGGGTTCTGGCCACCAACCTCCTCGAGACGGCTGAGGACCTTATAAGGTAAGGAGCTAATTTACATTTAATTGGAAGGTGTTCCTTTTTTTTTCTTTTTTTTTTTTTTTTTTTATATGGTTATTTAATGGAATTCCGTTTTTTTTTTTTTTTCACAGAGCCGACCTGCCCGGAGCCCCCGACGAGCCCCTGGAGTTCCAGCCCTTCCCCATAGCGGGTTGAGGAAGCTTCAAACCGAAACCGTAAAAAAAAAGAAATTTCTTTATAATGTAATTTTTTGTGTAGATATATATAAAAAAAAAATTTTAGAATAAAACAAAAAAAACATCAAAATTGATTGTTATATTGATCTTTTTTTTCCTAATAGTTCCTTTCCCTTTATTATATTTTTCTTTTTTATATTTAATAATTTAATTAGTATAATTAGTAATATTTCTTTCCCCCCCCCCTTTTTTTTTATTAAACTTTTATTTAGATATGGTTACGCTAAGGCGGTTAACCTTGTGTGCGTGGGAGTGAGCGCGTGAGATGACAGAGAGAGAGAGCGCGCGCTTGGTATATGGAGGGGCTTGTTAATCGGTCTCTTCTTTGCCCGCGTTCGCAACTCTCGCGGTAGCATAGCGTCAATCGGATGTTGATTATCGACCGCAGTATTGATCTCATCTTAGTAGATCCTCACCGGCAAGTGGCGCCATCTTACGGCGGCTAAAGGAACCATTCTCTCAAACAGCTTATTTCGTTGACAACATAGATTACCCGATTTTTACAGGGATAATCCTGCTACCGGATGGATTTTAAGAATAATAAGGATGAAATTATGCCAAAATAGAGAATAATGGTCATGTATGAATACGGAATGCATGGAGAGAGATTTTTACAGTTTTTTTTTTTTATAATATAGGCGAAAAATTGCCTTTCCATGCTTCCTGGCAATATCTTTGGTTTAAAAGTTATTACAAATTCATGTTCAACTGGGTATAAATTATAGTTGATTTTGTCAGATTATCATGAACTTTTGTGCTGATTTAGCAAGGTCGTGGTTAATTTTATATATAATTTATTCTTTTTGAAGGAAAAGATAATATTTGAATATAGTGCTTTAGTTGAGTTGTTCTTATAGCTAGCGGGCGTTCGTTGCAATAAGAGGTAAGTTGGCTAGTTTTTATTAAACCCATTTTCAATAAAAAAAAAAAAAAGAAAAAATACCAAATTTTTGTAGTGTCTGGTTCAATTTGTGATCTGAATTTCGATAATTCTAAGATTTGTTAGTAAAAATGTGTTTTAACCGCCCACCTTTTGAGATTGTCGATCCAGAATTGGATCCCTTACAGATCCCACTGGAAGAGGTTCTCATCGAGGTACAAGCTCGATGGTACTTGGATTCGGACCCGATTTTTTTATTCACGACCAACCAGTGTGAGATCGATTGGATCCATTCTGTGGCACCACCATCACCCCCGCTGGATGCCAATGGTCGTGTTCTTACCCTATTAGAGGTGAACGGATTAATCTTGTGTTTTTAAATTTTTTTTTTTTTTTAAATTTTTTTTTGTTTTTTTTTTTTTATTTTAATTTGTTGACTTATGGATTTCAGTATATGGTGGTGAATTTGCACTTGCATTTTATTGACAATGCCGAGGTTCGTGACAGTTATTTATTGGAAGTTTTGAGAAATTTCCGGGACATTCGAGAAAACAGAAATAATTGGCGGTTGCTGAACTCCAGTTTAAGGGGTTCTTCTATCGCTTGGTTATTTAAAACGCGTTAATGGTTGTAAAAATTTTTTTCTTTTTTTTTTTTTTTGAAATAAAAGAAGGGTTGAAAGGATTTGCACAGGTTTAAATTTTATTTATTTATTCCTAAAGAGTTTCCAATAATATTTTTATTCTTTAACTTTATTTCTTTTACTGCTATAACTCTCTCACGGCTGACGCGTCTTATTACTGCTGACTAGCTATTTATGCGCTAAGTCAGTCATTCAGTCACTTGGTTTGAAGCTGGCATAATGTGTGTGTCTTTTGGTCACAAGTACGACCTTGGGGATCCCATTTATTATTTTGTAAGAACTTATGCAGAATTTGCCTACATTAGAAGAATTTTTGCGATCTGGGACCCCAAAATTCATATTTGTGAGTGCTATTACTCGTGTGGTATACGCAACAATCTGTTACACGTAAGTGTTTAAGTGTTAATTCAAGGTCAATTGTGTTTATAACGTTATAATTCCATTTGTTCGTCCAGTATTATTTAAGCTGTAGTTCTCTGCCCTACTGCCCTGACCGATTAAAGCGTGAGCTTTTCCTGGCCTGGAGTAAACATCTCTGGAGGGAAAAGGACGAGGATTTAGATGATTGGATGGAAGATTGGGTACCGATCTCTTGGCTCTTTGAGGAGGACGGGAAAGATGAGCCAGAGGGAGGAAAATTCGAGGACTAAAATGGTGCAATTTGGTCATCACCAGCGTTTGCTGAATGAATCATGAGATGTTATCACTCTCGAGTCACTTTTAGCTGTCAATTTTCTCTTTTCAATAAAGAGGAAATGAGCTTGAAGATCGTTTGTTCCTTCTTTTAACCCAGAACATACCCATCCTTTTTATTAACCGTATACCATCTCGGATATAAATAATATGCGAGTGTAAACGGAGAGAAAAAGCGGTTTTTATTTTCTTTTCCTCTTTTCTTTCAAATTTATTATTATTATTATTATTAAATGGCGCAATTCGCCAGGTAAGTTAATTAAAATTTTTAAGGAACATGTGACCATTATGAGGTGAGTGACATTCTGATGCTTGTTTTTGAGAGAAAACATCTTTTCCATTTATTGCTTCCATTTTCTGTTATTATAGGAGGTGAAATAGGAGTAATAGGAGGTTTTCCTGGAGCTGAATTTTAAAGGCGAATTTTAGTGGAGAATGGTGTTTCCTCAGGAGTTGTATCAACGGCTGTTATAAGCGGCCGTTAAATGATGTTTAGAGTTGCGCATGCGCTGTGAGAGGTAAGCGCTTGTCTCTTAGTTAGAATTTTTTTTTTTTTTTTTTTTTTTTAAATAATTTCTTGAGTTTTGACAGAAATTATCAATTCTCCTGTTTTCTCAAATGTCCAGGTGACTTAAAAATTTGTCATAATTTGAATGAATTTTGAATTTAGATATATGAAAATTTTTTTCTTTGAAACTTAATCTTATAAATTTATATTCTAGACATTTCCTTAATTAGAATATAGTAATATAATTTTTCTAAAAATATGTTGTGCCAGTAAAATAGGAATCCTCTTTCAAAACAACGTAAAGTGTCGGTAAATTCATAAGAATTTGTAGAGTTACAGAAAGGCTCGAGAATTCTTTTGGAGTCCGGATTTTAAGTACTTAAAAAGAAAAAGGATTTCTATTTTTCCGTGAAATTTTGATTTGACTTATACATTATTCTTATCTTGTTTAGGATGATTATATCGGAGCGTTGAAATCTGAGACGCGAAGGCCTCTTGTGGTACGAGTTGGAGTCGCTGATTTACTTGCAGAGAAGACGACACGACTTGAAAGAGCTGATGGAGTTTCCTGGAGCTCGATGACTTCCGGTTGGTCCCTGATTTGGACAGACTTTAATTAGAAGTCTGAGGTACGTCTGGTTTCTTTTACTTTTTTGGGATGTACCTCGCCTGGCTGCTTGTTTTTCTTGTAGGTGAAGCAGCGCTTCTTGCTTGAGCATACACAGCATTTGAAGAGTACTGGAACGACGAGGATAACACCCAGGACAGCAAGGATGGACATGTTTCCCACCGTCATCGTTCGATGGATATCGTCTTCTTGATGGTGCAACGCTATTTCAGACATTCTATTTTCCGTTTCTTCCAATCCTGCTCCCCAGGGTTGGAATTTGTCTATCGTTTTTAACGGATCGACGTTTTTCTTAAAGAGAAATCCAGATATTTTTGGTTCAGTTGTTAAGTTCGTTGATAGCGTTTCCAAGGTTAAGTTTAATCTTGGCAAGGTGATGTTCAGCTAAGTGATCTCTTCATCTATGCTTTTGATTATATATTTTCCGCTTCTAATTTCACATCTACCGTGAACATGGACCATTCCTGTTCCGTTGATGTGATATTCTTTCTCGACTGGACTTAAGCACTTGAAAATTAATTTTTCCTCCTTACAAGTCGAATACGCCCAAGAATTTGGTTGATTGAGCTTGATCCAAGTGGTTCTACATCCTGGAATGATGCGGACATTTCACGTTCTGGAGATATCTTCGGTTGACTTCAGAAGCAGCTTCATTTCGCAGTCTACTTCTTCTTGGACTTCCGCAGACTGGAATGGTATGTCAGGACGACAAGACAAATCGTCCCCGATAGATTTGCAATTGTTGATATATTTAGAATCTGCTAGGTAGAATCTCCTCAAGCCTGGATCGGTAACTAGGAACCTTTTTGATGGTAGTATCATCAGTGTCTGAATTTTTCCATTGAGATCTTCTGGCTTTGGCAGTGGTCTCATTTCGTATGACAATAACGGAATTTTATGGAATAGGGGTAAGGTTACGATGATAAGTAGGTAACCTTTCGCCCTTGCTACCTTTACCGTAGACACAGCTGACAAGGTTGAAATATCCATTCGGTCAATTGGTTGAGGTGGATTCAAATCCGGATGCTTCCTCATGATGTCAACGGTTGCTCGGTAGAGTTGTCTTGGTGATATAGCTTATGGGGAAAGTCTGCCGGCCTTGGCTTCCTCTATGATAGTTTCAGCTTCCTTCAGGACTCGATGGTGGTTACTGGCGATCTCCTTTCGTTCGTCCCCCAGCATCATGACTTTCATCAAATATGCGAGTTTACCCAAGGAATTATTGGTAGAATTCATAAAGTTCGTGGTAACATCTGCGAGATTATTTAGATTGGACTGCATTTGCGCCTCACTTTGGAGAATAGTATTGATCTCACTCTTGACAAGATGAGTGGCGTTCTGTACTAGGTGCACCATTTCTGCATTATCTTGATATAATTTGTTGATCTCCTTGGTGATATGTTCTTTGTCTTCATAGTCCATGGTTCCAAACAGTTCTCGGGCAATTGTACCAACAAACCCGAACCATGGAGCTCGTTGATTACGGTCAAACGGCGGAGTTTTGAATGTTGTTTCTTCAAGGAGCTGGTCCAAACGGCTTTTAGCTTGGTTTATGGAGGTTTGTATTTCCGTTATCAGGTCCATCCTCAGATAGTGCATGCAGGACCCAGAGTCGATAATTTCGGTACAACCTAGCATGGTCGAGTGGAGATGGTCCCACTCAAAGGGATACATATCGACCAATCCTCGGACGTTAATGGAAGAAATGATGCACTAGTTTTCTTCTACCAGGTAAATCTTCTTAAACGGGTCATTCAGTAGACCCGGGTTGTCTGCCATTGGCTGGATGGTCAGGTCGTCCTTGGATTGACCCCCTTGGATGATGATAACCAGGAATATCAATAATTGTCCCATGATGGTGAGAGATTTGAGGATCTGAAACAGAGAACTTTATAAAGGTCTAGCGTTATGGTCAAGAGCAGGTTTAGCTTTATTAGGGTTTACCAATTTGCGGTTCCCTTTGTCGTTCAGGTAGATCAGACTCCCAAATTCGTTAATTTCGACGATTTCATAGGGATCGGTATAATAAACATCGAGTTTATTTTTCCGTGGTTCCTTTAGAACATAAAGAAAGTCGCCTACGTTGAAGGTTTGGGCATGTATGTGTCGATCGTAACGAATTTTGGAATCTTGTTTTGCCTTACTGAGACAATCAGCGGTAATTTCTCTGACTTCTGACAGTCTATTCATAAGATCGGCGAGATAGTCGGAATAAGTTTCGATTCTGGAATAATCGAGGAACTGGGTTGGTAACCGAGCTCTTCGACCAAACATCAGCTCGAATGGAGTGAATTTGGTTGAAGTATGCACATTGGTATTGTAACTCAGCGCCGCGAGACTCACATATCGATCCTAGTTCGGATACTTATCAGAGATTACTCTTAGGAAATCTATCAGTAGCTGATGGCTCCTTTCTAGAAAACCATTTGATTGGGGATAATAACCCGAAGTCGTTAATCTTTGGATTTTTAGGGCTTTCGCAAGTTGTTGTATTATTTTAGAGGTAAATGAAGTACCTTCATCTGAGAGGATGACTCTCGGACAACCATAATAGCATATATAACGATCTACAAGGGCTTCTGCCACTGTTGTCGATCGGATATCAGGTATCGGAATTGCTGTTACGGCTTTCGAAAAATTATCCTGAATAGTCAATATGTGGACATTCCCACTCCTAGTCATAGGAAGTGGTCCCACGGTATCAATAAAAATTTTCTCGAAGGGTTCGAAGGGAGTATTGGTTATCATCATGGGTTGTTTTGTTTTGATTCGGGTGAGTTTATTCTTCTGGCAGATCTCGCATTTCCGGATGAATCTATAGATTCTTTCCTTCATGCCTGGCCAGTAGAATCTCTCTCGAATTCTCCAATAAGTTTTCACGACACCCTTGTGGCCCGCAACAGGGCTGCAGTGGTTTTCTTCAATGATTTTATCGCGTAACTCTTCAGTATGAACTTCTATATTTCCTTCGCAAAGTGTTACCTCGATAGAACAGTCGCCCAATTCTTGTATGAGATAAGGCTTAATGTTTATATCATCGAATTCATCCCCCTGTTTCGCCATGCGGAATGTGTAGATTTCGTGTTTGAACATGGACACTCTTAAATTTCGTGATCCTTCAATTAAATTATTTAAATCAATTTTCTCGAAATGACTTTTCTTGACAAAGACCGTAGAGATAAAGCACTGACCCAATTTTGTGATTAATACATCCCCCATCTTTGGTTTGGCTGTCTTCAGATCTTCTTGATCGACGAAAGTGAGATCTCTCAACAGTCGAGAAACTGGTTTCACCAATTCACAATCCAGGGACAGGAAGTGTACCATGTGATCTCTCACATAAGTAATTCCATCTCGACTGTCCTTAAACTTGATTCGATTCATAGGCAGTTTCCGAGGTCTATCAGACTCAGAGCTCGAGGAAGACGAAACTTCCGGTGGGGAATAGCGTTGATCACTCAGATCCTCCGCGATATCGGAGGAAGGGGGATCAAATACGTACCACGGAGCTTGATTTGGAAGTTCAGGAGGTAAATCTACATTCATCTCCGGTTCATCCCCCAGTTGTTCGTCAACAACTTCCTGTAGAGTCGTGTGGAGGGAATCAGATTCATTTACCTGAGCATTTCCGTCGTCTTGTTCTCGGTGTACTTCCACTTGAATCACTGTGGTTCCGTCAGATTGGCTGGCATCTGATTGGCCTAATTGAGGAGATGTCTCTGCTATGATTATTTGATCATTTGCAGAGTTTCGCTTTGGTGAATTTGAGTGCTGGTTTTCGTTCAACAAGGTGTTTTCTTGTCTTAGATTTTTACTAGTAGATGTCACTTTGCGTTTGGGTGTTTCCACGTGAGCCATACTGAATGAGGCTGCAGGAATATCTTCGACGTTCAGAGTTTGGCAGGTAGAAGGCCTCGCGATGACTGGAGATGTATTGTCATCAGAACTTCCGGCGTCCTTCCAATAAAAGCTTTTTGTATGATCGTCATAGTCAAGTTCCTTGCGATTTGCCTGCGCGGCTTTCAGTACCGTGTTCTTCCACATAGGGGTCAACGGACTTCTACCTGCGGTGAAGTATTTCTCTCGAAATTCTTTAGCTCGCGGTGTCTGTGGAGTTGCAGGGGTTATTTCCACTTGGAATTCAGGTTCAGAGCAGCTGACTTCACTTAAATCTTCATTTTCTTCTACATCTTGATTTTCACGAAGGAATTCCTCTTCTCCTTCTTCGTCAGACTCATTCAAGTCTTCAGATACGCCGTCTTCGTCTGATAAGTAGCCCTGTTCAAGATATTTCCTAACTTCCTTGGCCACTTGAGGGCTGACTACCGGCAGTGGATTGTAATAGTCTTCTGGACGAACAGTACGATCTGCTTCTTCGTCTGAAACGTTAATTCCTCGTTTTTCCAGGGCCTTATTGAAGCGTTCAAATGATTTCCTCAAATCTTCGCGTATTTGCTGTCGATTTATCGCTTCAGACGTGTTTTCATCCCCCTGATCGCTGAAATTTTTATCCGATTCGTTGAGCAGATATTCTTCATTCATGAGTCGGACTGCTTCTTCTTCTTCCTCATCTGTTTCTTCCAGTTCTAGCCCGGGCTCTGGCTCAATCTCTACTTCCGTGTTGACTGGAGCCTGAGGTGCTGAGGATGGTCCTGGTTGGTTTATCTCGAAAACGTCATCTTCGATACTCTCTGAGACGTCAGGTTCGGTCGTACTTATTTCACAATAGTTTACTTTTTTTTGGTTTTGCGACAGTTCTGTAGCCCGTCTCATTCGTAATCGGGATGCAATTGTATCACGAGGTTGCGGAGCGCTGTTAACCCGAGGTTTGTTTTTACTTCCAGGTTTCCTTCCTCGTTTTACAGCTGTTATGGCTTCTTCGTCGGGACAAGAAGTTTTCCTGAGTGGAAGCATCACTGCTTCCTCAACAGAATTTTGGGTTGAAGCCATTTCCTCTGGAGATCTACCTTCGGGATTGTAGGATAACCCTTCGGCATATTGTTCTGAGATTTTATGTCGAACTATAACCGAAAATTTATATTCACTTAGTTTGGATCTCCATTTAATTTGTCGTTCGGTGACAGTTTGGCTGTCTTTCAACCAAGACATACAAGGGCTGCTTGTATACAAGGTGAAAGGCTTACCATAAAGGTAAGGCCGAAATTGTTGCACCGCGTACAAGACTGCCAAACACTCTTTTTCGTTGTGTGTGTATCTTGTCTCGGTCTCTTGCAAGACTCGGGACGTACAGGAGACAATTTTCTCAATATTTTCGTCGGGGTTTCCAGGCGCACGATCTTCGTTCTCCAGTTCCTGGCTCAAGATGCCTGAAATACCGACATCAGAGGAGCTGGTTGCCAATATAAAAGGTCGATTGAAGTTCGGATAGGCAAGGAATGAATTTTCGCACAATGCGTTTTTAATATCATCGAAAGCCCTTTGCGAATCAACCGACCAGACGAACGGTTTAGTTTTTCTGGTAAGGTCAGTGATCGGTTTTGCTCTTCCAGCGAAGTTTTCGATGAATCGTCGGTAGTAATTTGCTAATCCCATAAATTTTCGCGCTTCTGTATGATTACGGGGGTGCGAAGCGTTTTTAAGGGATGAAATTTTCTTTGGGTCGGGTTTCACACCATCTTTAGTGATAATGTAACCCAAATATTCTACCTCGGGGCAGAGAAATTTGCATTTCTCGGGCTGAAGAGTTAGCCCAGCCTCTCGAAGGCGGTTGAAAAGACTTTGGACTCGTACCTCATGTTCTTCAAGCGAAGATGCATAACTTACGAAGTCGTCGAGATAGATGAATAGTTCAGTACCTTTTAAACCACTCAATGTGGAGTCCATCATACGTTGAAAAATTGCTGGAGCACACTCAAGCCCAAAAGGCATACAGCAATATTCCCAATGACCGTCAGGGGTGGAAAACGCCGTTTTTTCAGCGTCTCTGGGGTCCATTGGTACTTGGTGGAACCCACTGGCAAGGTCAAATACACTGAAGTACTTGGCCCCGCCAAGTTGGTCTAAAATATCGATTATAAGTGGGAGGGGGTAAGCATCCCCAATGGTTATCTTATTCAGATTTCGAAAATCGATAACCATTCTCCACTTTTTATTACCTTGTGCATCAAATTTCTTAGGGACAATCCATAAAGGAGAATTATACGGAGATCTTGATTTCCGAATAATTCCTTGCTTAAGTAGGTTATCCACTTGCTTTTTGATTTCGTCGCGGTGTTCTTGCGGAAACCGATATTGCTTGATTCGGACCGGTTTGTCACTCGTGGTTTCGATTTTGCAGGTGAACTTTTTAGAACGTCCCAGGCGATCACCAGGGAGGTGAAATATGTCATGATTTTTCTGAATAAGTCGGAAAATTTGCTTCCTTTCCGTGCGACTGAGATGATTGCTAGGAATCTTATTAAAGATTGCTTGGATACGATCTCGCTTAGAAAGTGAATGTGTTCCGGATGGAATTTCCGCTATGTCGGAAAATTCGTCGGATGGATCAAGATGATCAAATTCAAATTCTTCAAGCACTTGAGGTTCAATTTCGATTTCTGCTGGATCTGATGTGGTATTGATGACCATACACATCGCTTGATCGTCATCAACTGAGACAACGGCTTCGCCCATTAAGAGTCCCTCTTTAAGAGGAATCTTACGAAGGTAGCCTTGTTTGATCTCAGGATTTACAACAGGTACCGACACGGACATTCGCATACGGGGTGGAATTACATATGAACGGGATGGTTTTATACCGAGACTGAAAGCTAAAGGTCGGGAAGGTCGAGAAGATAAATTCAGGGATTGATGATGGTATGAAATCTCCGCTTGTTCATTTTTCAGGAAGTTGTTGCCCAAAATTCCGACACCATGGAAGGGTAAATTCCTATCACAAACATGAAATCGGATCCTGGAAACAAACATCTACGTCAAAGATCTTGAGGGTTACAGTTCCAATTATTGGCATACTACTGGTTGCTATGCCGCCTACCACACCACCATTTTCAGGGTAAAAGGTGGTATCACCCCCCAGAGCATCGATGCAAAGGAGATTCAGGTCGGAACCTGTATCCAACAGAACTTCGCATCCGTCCTGGAAGAGGTCTGGAGAGGTGATCCAGATTCGTGGACCCTTACCGATGACTAGTGTAAGGGTTTCGAACGTTGAAGAATTCTGAACTCCTTCACCGTCTGAGTTTTCTGATGAGGGTTCGTAGGTCGGCGAGACTCTCGGGGCATACTCGCAGTCGCCTCGGTCTGTCAAGCGCCCGTTGAGTTTGAATGTTCATCATTGTGTTTTGAGGAGGCAGATTTACTTGCCTCGCGATGAGGACAGAAAGGACAATTACAGCAAGGAGCCTCTAGTTTCAGATGTTCGAGTTTTTCTGTGTCAATGTCTGCAGAGTCGGTCACAACCTTTTTCTTCATTGAAGAGGGTTCTTCAGTTCGCGAACGTGATGAACTTTTCTTTAACGTTTGTGACGTCGAGTCTTCATCGTAGGTCCGTCCACGTCCCCCTTTACTCGAGGTGTAAGTGTACGTTCGGTAATCAGCTGACGCTGAGCTATCGTCAGAGTCCACACTGTCTTCGCTGTCTGTAGCGTATTTACTCGGTCTGTAATGATTTTTAGAGTAAGAGAACGTTCGTCCTCTGGTTTCTCTACGGTCGTCGTAATCGTCGTACTCATTGCGAGGTCTTTGATAGTCGTCTTTCGAGTAACGTCGGTTATAGTCTCGGTCGTAGCCTCTGTCTCTCTGAAACTGACGTTGATAGTCGTTAGATTCGCGTTTACGCCTTGGTCGTATGCATTCGCAAGTTCTTTCTTCTTTTACCGCTTTATAAAGATCTTCGAGCGTCTTTGGATCTTTTAAACTCGCAAGACATTTTGGGAGGTCAGGCAAAGCGGAATAGAGAGCATCGAATGCAACTTTTTCTTGTTGCGACATAATGGCTTCCCGATTCTCCTCTGGTAACGCGGCTTCTAGGCCTCTGATCATTTTGCGCAACCTGAAAAAGAAATCTTCGATGGTTTCGCCTTCTCTCGGGCTAGCTGAGGCTAGACGTTTGTGCCAAACAAGAGCTGGATCGCCGTCTCGATACCTTTCTCCCAGTATCTCAAGAAGTTCTATGACGCTATGAATCGGAGTGAGTTCGATTTGATCTCTAGCACGACCAGAAATTCTTTTTACGATTTTTGCCACGAACATGTCCTGATGTTCCGGGATGATGCAAGGTAACCAACTCCGTACGATTGCGTCAAATTCCTTGAAGTCTTGTTCGCAATTTGGACCTTCACCGTTAAATTTAGGGAGCTCTCGATAGAGCTCCTTGGCCATGTCATACTGGGAAGGTGGAGTGTTTGCATCGTGCAAAGTGGCGTCTAGCCGGATAACGGGTCTTTCCTCATTATTGACCATTTCGCCTCTTAGACCACCGACTGGAGGAGGCGTCAAATTTCTTCGCCTCCTGTTTTTGCTGGTACGAGAAATGATGGTGACCACACCCTAAGGTAAAGCGTAAGACAAGGATGTTAAACGTCTCCGAACTCTGCAGAATTAATGAGTAGGTCAAAAAGAGAAAGAAGGAATTAATAAAAAAAAATTTTCCAACAGCTCAAAGCTGTACAGTAAGGTCGATGTGCGACTTATTGCTGACTTCGCGATTTGGTCGTGAAGTCGCGGACGGTGAACTCAGGCGTTTCACAACTCGAACTGAGGGGCGAAAATTGCTGAATTTACAATACGTGGAATTGCTACCTGTTAAGGTGTGGCAAGTCCACGCAAGCAGGGTGTGGCACTCTCAAGAAAATGCCACGAAACTCAAAATTATAAGATGTGAAAATTTCGAGAAGAGAAAAATAACCACAAAAATCTACCTTTTCTCAAAAATAGTAGAAGAATTATAACTGTGGCTCATTAAGAAGGATTTTTTCTCCGAAAATCCCACCGCTGCCACCAGTGTTCTTTATGTTATGTCCGCCGCTTAAATTTAAATTTATTATCCGAGATTTCTCCCTTTGGTAGCGATAGAAAAATTTAGACGAGCGATTTGGAGGTTGCGGACAACATTAAAGAATACGAGGAAGAGGTATCTTCCTATAATTTATTATTTATGGTGGATCTTTTATTTCGAAGTAAGAACTCAAACGTCTCCGAAGAGACTGGTGATCTTGTTTTGAACCAGTTATCTTATGAAAGAATAGAATTTAAATCTTTCACCTACCTTTCGATGTTTCTTTCTTTCTAGTCACGGCAGGTTAGAACCCTCCAGAACGTTGCAGCTCACTTAGCTTCCTCCTATAGGATTTGGTTGGATGGGCGCGGCTGGGGTTGGAGGATGTAAACTTATGTGCTACTTTCGAATGAAACTCGGAAGGCTGATCTTATGGTTTTTCTGCTTTTATTTCTGATTTAATTACAATTCACTTGTACACTGAATCCTTTACACTAATTTTTAACAATTGATATTTTTAAGATTATTGATTATTCACGGAAATTTTATAGGATTTTTATTTTATTTTTAATGCGTCCCTTTTACACACCCTAAAAGTGATTTTATGCGCAAAATAACTCAGACCGAGATGGAATCGCAAATACACGTGATTTGCGTCACTATTTCAATCGGACCGGAAGTTTCTATTAATCTGTGAGGATTTTTAATAGATAAAGAAATCGATTATTGCTTTTTCAACGCCTAAGCGGAATCCTGCAATAATTGACTGCAAAAAGATGTCAATTTTTAGAATGCCTTATTGATTATTTAACGCCGAAGCGGATTCCTGCAATAAGGTTTAAATAGAAAATATTAAAGATCCTCTTATTGACTTTTCGACGCCTGGGGCGGAATCCTGCAATAAGAGTGCACGAAAGTTCGACGTTCGAATATTCGCGGACCGTAAGTTAGAAGAACCGACTAGCCCAGAGCTATAGGTGCTTAGGCTTTTTATAAACTTTGATTTGGTGACTGATGGGGAATATTTAATTATTGTCATTGGTGGAAAGTGACGACAGTTTATCAATTGTTCGTTAAACTTATCGCAGTCATCCTCCCACTATTCTTTTGTCGCATAAAAAGGTGGACGAAGCTGACGCTGCGTTTCCGCGCGCTTTTGAAAAGAAGAGCTCTGTAATAATTATTTTAAATAATTATTAAAATAAAAAAAAAAATTACTTGGACATAACAAAGCACTTTAAAGTACACGTTAATTGTAGTTATTTGGATACAAATCAACTTTAGAAAATTGACGACATCAATAAACGATTGATTCTATTGTTTCTGTTGTATTCAAGTATGTTATTGTTTATAGGGTGAAGAGACCAATAGTGGTATACCCACTGATAGCGGGGCAATAATTTCTTCTTTTGGCAAATTAAAAAAAAAAAAAATGAGAAGTTAAAATCATTTAAACTTCACTAAAACTTTTTTAATTTTATATTTGAGTTTTTTAAAACATAACTTTTTATTTATAACTTTCTCTTCTATTTCACGCGTCCCACGGCGGAGTGTGGTTGGCGCTCAATAGCCGTTATGACTCTCCGTTGGTCGAAAACTGGAAATAAAATAAACCCAGAACCCAATGTCCCACCTGGAGATATCCTGAATCTCCCTGGACTGGCTGCTCTGCTCAGGCTGGGTTAGAAAACCTAGTTGGGCGCCAGTTCGTGTGCCCCACGAACAAAATTAACTCGAAAATAACACAGCGGAGAAAAATGAAAATGAAAATAAAATAGAATGACAGGAAAGCGATTTCAGATTTAGGAATAAGGATAGCGAGAGAGATAGCAGTAATTAAACTAATAAGATTAAACAAATACCGGGTTGATGACCACTTGCTTTAATTATCCATTAATTAATTAAACTAATCAGTCAATATATAACGCATACTCACATAAATAAAGGTTCGAAAAATAATAATAAATCACTTACAAAAGAAAATATTAGTAATAGTATGCGCCTATAAAGTATACTTCAGATAATAATAATATTGCGGAAGCAATCAATGTGTTGAACAAAAATATATCTCTGTGAATAGTTAATAATTCACTCGCACATGAACATAAACAAGAATAATAAAATAATTATTAACGCAAATAATAAACTGATTATTCGATAACTCAACTCCAAAAAAATAAATAGAATGATTCAAATTAACAATAATTAATACCTCAAATTAATAATAATTACTACGCAAATTAATAATACTTCTTAGCCAATATTCAAATAAATAATAATTAATAATTCAAATCAAATCAATTATAATTTTATAAATAATACTCAGATACTAATAATTTCTAACTCAAATTATTAGTAATCGATTCGCAAATTACTAATGTTTCTTAATTCAGATTAGTAATATTTCATAAATTTTATCAATAAATCATTCATAAATAATAATCAAAATATTCAAAATTTATAACTCAAAACATTAATACTCAGCGCTGTGTAAAGTATACATATATACATATATCAGCCTATCGAGGCCCAGTCGCATATGATGGTAATCACGTGGCATAAAATAATAATAATAACAAAAATATTTCTTCACAATAGATATTCACTATTTAAATAATAATAAATAATCGTGATTAAATTTTTATCATTCCCTGGACTCGATTAGTACTAATTTTATTCGTATGCTTGTAATCACAGCCTAATAATACAAACAATAATACTTCATCAACTACGTGATATTCACACGCTTGCAAATGGCCACCAACGCGGGAATGCAACGTTACACGCCAATGAATTTACCAAAGGTACTTACAGTCGTCGTTGTAGTACAAACGGCGAACAGGCTCCATCGTCAGTTTTTTCTCAATATCCAATGGGTTCCAATGTATCAAATATCGCTCTTCGATATTAAATTAATTCAAACTCAATTTAAAGTAACAATGGTTATTATTATATATATCAATGCAATATCACTTAAACAAAATTTATAACGCAGCAGCACACCTTGCTCGTACAAAAGATTATCCACGTCTGACCATGGCAGCACGTGAATTTCATGCCGGCACCTCGGCCGGCCATATTGTATATTTGCATCTCATTTTAACCCACTGGAGAACTATCTCCGTCGCATGTTACTTCCAAGTACTACCAACGACAACGTACCCGATGTCAACTGTGTAACCTTGCCAATTCCCGACGTCAAATGCCCAATTACTTTTTATATTACTAATTAACAGTAATTTAAATTGCCAAACCAATTAATAATGTATGCAAAATAATTATAAATTTCATTTATAGTATAATAAATTTGTTGCTGACAACTGTTGCGTCGCCGCGCATGCGCCGACCAACCACAATAATTACAAGCATATAAATAAAATGAATAATTATCTTCCAGCCTCATAAATTATACCTGTAAACTCAACCTAATCAGTAAATTTTGCTGATTTCAGCGCAGTTTTCACCTAACAAATTAATTGAGTACCAGCAATACAACAATAAAAATAAAATGTCAAACATAAACAAAATAATCATAAAATTAATAAGTGTATAGACGTGTGAGCAGCGTGTGCTGCCATCTGTTGCTCACCAACCTGATGTGAGACTGCCGCGATATTTAAATATCGTGACAAATTAATCGTTGAAACTTCAAAATTTTTTACCTGTCATCCCGCTTTGGGTCTTGTTAGTCTATTTTCAAGAATTTAAGACAAAGTCTTTCTTTATAACATTTATGAGTGTGGTAATAAATTAAAAAATTTTAGAGACTTCGTTTTATAAATCATTTTGCAGTTTTTATGAATAGTCTTATGTTGTTTGGTCCCATCTAAATTATTTCACAAACATTATGATTCAAACACCCGCACGGCTTAATTTACACTCAAAACTTGCGATTTGATAAAACTTTTTAGAACTCAATTGTATAAAACTTCATACAATTATATAAAATTTTTTCGACCGAATGTAAAAATATGTATGGTTATATTTAATATAACAGAATTAGGTATATTTATATAAAAATATATTATTATATATAATTTTTTCTTCCCGGGAACTCAAAGATATATTTTAGGGTGTAATTTATTAGAATTTCGGTTATAACTTCGGATGTATCTAAGGATACAACTTCAAAGATATATTTTAGGATATAGTTTATTATAATTTCGGTTGTAATTTGCGGATAAATCTACGGATGTTACTCTGAAGATAGATTTTGGGGTATAATTGATAATAATTCTCGTAATAATTTCGTATATATTCAAGGATATGACTTTAGAAATATATTTTTGGATATAGTTTATTATAATTTTGGTTGTAATTTGTCGATATATCAAAGGATGTAACTTTGAAGATACATTTTGGGGTATAATTTATTATGATTCTCGGATATATCTCGGATATATAGAATTTCGGATATATCTAAGGATATAACTCAAAAAATATATTTTTGGGATATAGTTTATTATAATTCCGGTTATAATTTACGGATACATCTGAGAATATAACTCTAGTAATATATTTTTGGGCACAATCTATTGTAATTTTGGTTCTAATTTGCAGATATATCTGAGAATATAACTTTAAATATATTTTGGGGTATAATCTATTATAATTCTCGTTATAATTTCGGATACATCTAAGTATATAACTCAAAAGATATATTTTGGGATATAGTTTATTATAATTTCGGTTATAATTTGCAGATATATCTAAGGGTATACCTTTGAAGATATATTTAAGGGTATAATTTATTATAATTCCGGTTATAATTTGCGAATATATCAGTGAATGTAACCTTAAAAATATATTTTGGATTATAATGTATTATAAAGTTGCTTATAACTTGCGGATATAATTTTGTGGATATATTCCGACAATATATTCCAAATTATAATAATTATAACCGATTACACTGAGAAAAAAAATACTTTTGTTTAGGACATTTACTTGATACAAGAACATATATTCTTGATAATTTTCAAGAATATATAATTTTGTCTCAAGAATTCGTAGAATTGAAGGAAATAATTTTTATTTAATTCAAGTAAAGCTATTCTTTTGTTTACTCATAATATAATATCAAATTCATATAATAACAAAAATAAATTTGATGCTCTTTTCTCAAGAAATTGATAATTAATTATAATAAAATAAATATTTTGAACGGATTTCTTGAACCAAGAAATTCTTGTTTCGAAAATAGTTCTTTTTTTCTCAGTGTATACTTTAGGTTATAAATTTTTTAGTATGGGTAGAAACCATCAAAATTTTTGAGACATCTGATTACGGAAGCGCATTAGCACATTTCAAATATCAAGAAAATTAAAATAAATTTATGAATCTTTATTATTATTATTTATATATGTGAAAAGTTCTGTTTTTTATCTAAAAGCGATTAATAACAGACTAATAATTATAGTGATTGAAGTCTGTTTTGAGACGCAATTTAAAACAGATTAAATATCATACGAAAATGAGTCTGATATTGGTCTGAATAAGAAATAGTACGGGGAAAAACAGATCAAATTCTTATAAAAAATGAATAAGATTTATCAAATCAAATCCATCAAAAATTATTTGAATTTATCATTTATTTTAAAACAGATCTAATTTTTTAACCCGGGTTGTTGAAAAATCATAAAATTAAGAACTAGAGTTCTGTAACTTTCGACTATTTATAATACGGAAAATTTCACCTCTAAAACTTTGTTGTAAATTTGATACACTAAAAAATTGTTACGATATTTTTTGTTCTACCATCAATAGTTCAATTGATAAAAACGAAAAATTAGAAAATAGAAATTTTGTGAGTCGGTAACTTTGTTATTGTTAATAATATGAAAAACTCATTGAGGACTTTTTTATAGGGCATCGAACGAACTACAAAATCGTCATTTAACTTTTTGTTCTGTCTCCAATAGCTTAGCTGCAAACTGCAGAAAACGCGAAATATTCGAAAATTTAAATTCTAAAGATCCGTAGAAGCTCAAATATTGATGATTGACATTTGACTCAATGAAATTTTTTGTCAAAAAGTTAATGCCAAAAAGATCTATGCATTCATTTTATCGAAAAAAATTTCTTCCTAGCTTGCAGGAGAAAATACTGTTTAAAAACTTTTTTTCCATGTTATTTAAATGGGAAATCTTAAAGTTCCATGAAGAACCTCTTAAAATTGAAATTAAGAGCTGTATTCAATAATATTTTCGGGTGAGAGTAAAAAAAAACAATGTCGATTTTTTTTGACACACCCTTATAAATATATATATATTGAGACAAAGTGAATTGTCTTCGTCGTCCTCAACCTTGCGGTTTCTATTTTCCCCGTCTTGTTGCCATCCGAAATTACAGAAGTCATAGTGCCGTGGTCACATGACTAATTCGAATTGACGCATGACCGTAAGAGTGAAGTGGGGACAGAGTTCAGAGGCGAGTCCTAGGCTCAATTATCGGTCAATCACTTCGATCCTGGATCAATTAGCATACAGACGTTCTAATATATTAATTATTCAGTCTTAATGCCGGCAATTTACTTGCAAAACCTAACTGTAATTCGGGCAATTAACTTGCGATATTTTGTACATTATTGGCAATTATCTTGCAATTATATTTTACTGTTTAGTTATTAATTATTATAAATAAAGTTAGTTTAAGTAACTATCACTGTACGTACTGGCGAGATACTCGTAATATAAAATTATACTGTGCTACACATCTCTCTACATTACATCCAGCGCTTGCATTTTCTTGTAAGTTATTTTTATTATTATAATTGGCAATAAACTTGCACATATTGTTAATAATTCATTTTACCGATATTTGTTCATTCTATTTATATCCTATTTTACTGGTAAGATCCTTCAATAGTTTAATAAAAGTATTATTAATTAAGTAAGAATTGATAAGTTCATTGGGTACAATAGATTGTTGCAAAAAAAAACTATTCTACCAGATTTCTTTCTGTCTGTCTTTCATTCCCTTATTCTGCGTTCCCCACTTATTGTCAGCTAAGATCACACTAATGCACACAATTAGCGTTGACTTAAATTAAGTTCCGTCAACGGGACATCTCACAAGATGCAACTCACCTGAAGATTTCCTTTTCCCAAACTCGGACCCCCATGGTTGCGGCGTTCAAAATTTTCATGGGCAAGATCACTCTACCGAGCTCAGGCTTGCGTTTCAGTTACTCGCTGAATTAAAAGTGTTTAGTCAAGAGTCATAGACCAGGTATAGCGGTATCCTCAATTTTTACATTTCATAGAACCGATAAAAATCGCTTTTATAAATCAATAAAATAAATTATAAAAATCGCATCGCGAAGAAAATAGTTATCACAGAGAAAAATTTATAACCATTATAACCAGTATAAAACTTGGTGTTATATGTTGAGTGTAATTATTAAATGTTAAAAATTAAAAATATATTCCTTTAAAGAGTATCAACTCTATTTTCTTTAAAGAAAATTAAAGGAATTTTTATTAACAATTTAAAATTTGAGTTTAAAATAAAAAAAAAAAAATAAGTCATAATAATTTTTGTGCATTATTCATAAAAATAAGTTAATTAATAAGTCACCACCTCCCCCTCGTCTGGAGATTGCCTGCACCAAGAGCTAGCAGCCAATTCAAGGGACTACAACGCGAAAACATTCTCAAGGAAAATACGAAATATATATATATATATATATATATATATATATATTTATATATATGTATATATATACTTTAGCGCAAAGGTAAGGCCTCTATAATTGACCTCTTTTTCTCTTCAACTTTAACATATTTTCTAATCAGCCTCAAAAATTTGAGAGGAAATAAAGACGCTATAAAGCTAAAATCGTATGTATTGACTAGCGCATTTTACATTCATCTACTAGTAAAGATAACTTTATTTTAGTTGAACTAGAAATAAAAGAAAGTCCACATTGAAAAGTATCCCAAAATAAATAAATTAAGGCTTGAATAATATTTGAGCCAAAAATTGCATTGGTTAGTCCGAACACCTAATTCACGCAACCAAATAATTAATGAAACCCTAGGACAACCCCCCCTCCCCAACTTTTTTTAAGTTAAAAATTTGGGGGTACCATTTTGAACCCAGGGGTCTATTTTATCCTAGTGGGCCATTTCCCCCCCCCTCCCCACTTTTCATCCTAAAAATTTTGAGGGCCCATTTTACCCTTAAAGTTTTAAAGGCATCCAAGATTTCAGTTTGTAATGCTATTTGTGTCGTCCTACAAAAGTTCGAAAAAAAGTTGAGTTTTGTAACAAATTTCCAAGTTCGACATGTCGAACTTTTTTTATTTACACGGGAACATTCAAAATTCTTGAGCGCCGTTTAAATATTTAAATTTTGGGCTAAAATTTTCAGCATAGTCATGATTTTACAAATATAAAATATTGCTGCCATGAGAAAGAACAAAATTTGAAATAAAAAATTCACATTTCAATCATTTTTGAAATTTTCAAAATTCGTGAGCGACCTCTTGAAAGTATTTATCGAGCTGATTTTTGGAGAGACTTCTTAAAACATCGTAAGTCAGAAAATTTTCATGCGAGATCGAAAAAGAAAAAAAATAGTCGGTTTTTGGCCCACCCTAATATATATGGGCAGATCCATTGATTCTTGACGAAAGTGTGCACGCTGGGGTCGACGATTTTGATGCTGATTTTTTGCTCAAAGTACAGCTAAAACGGAGACGATTTTGAAAATTCGAGCCCGACATGTGCAAATCCGGCCACTAGAAAATCTTTTGAATTTAAAAAAAAAATCGATTTTTCACTAATCTTTAAATATTTGTATCTCAGCTTGTATAAAACTTAAAGACTCCTGCCCAGCAGCATTCTTCTCAGTAAGATCTACCTTTACAAAAAAAAATAGATATCAGGTCTTAACTTATATCAGAGCTAATATCTTCCAATTAAACAACTGTTTTGGTTAAATTTTGCCTATTTATAAAACACGATTATATGTACCGTATTTGAAGTTGAGAGTCGAACAGTAGCTAGTATTTTTCATTGAGGTATATTTTAGTGGAATTTACCCAGTTTCTGCTTAATTGTTCTGATTTTGTAAAGCTATAGCTATTTAAAGCCAATCAAACTTTAAAAAATCCCTGTTTTCAAATAGTTAGAACTTTTTTCTCCGAACTTCGATTTGTTTTGAACTTTCAAGAAAAATGCTTTATCCTTTCTACAAGAAACCTTGAAAATTTGGAGAATCGAGCTTGTATTGGAGGTATGAATTTTTTAATATTGTCAAAATTGCATTGAACCTGATAAGGAATTCCTCAATTATCACCAATTTAGCACATAAAATACTGATTATTGAATGAAATAGAAATAATTTTAGGTGCATATTCAAGAGTTATTGAAATTTTATATTCTTATGTTACGTGATAGTACACAAAAATATAAAGGAAATAACTATTGTAGAAAATTTAAAAAATTTTTATTTACAAATTCAGATTAACTACTTTACAATCTTTTTTAAAAGAGTCACTCTTACTTCTTAAGAATTGTCAATAATAGGTGTGAAAGAGTAGTAAAATCGAGTGTTCTTGACGATTTTTACAGATTCAAATTATTTATTTAATTTTTTTTTTAATTTTTGAATATCGGCATCAGATACCTGATATTGCTTTGAAAATATAGGACATTATTTACATTATACATGACTATGAGCTATGATTTTACTCTGTATACCTTATACATAGATAAAGTCATAACTGATAGTCCTAATTTTTCAAATTTTAATAACTATTGAATATGGACCTGAAATTATTTCTATTTAATTCAATAATCATTATTTTATGTGCTAAATTGCTGATAATTAAGGAATTCTTTATCAGGTTCAATGCAATTTTGACAATATTAAAAAATTCATACCTCAAATCCAAGTTCGATTCTCTAGTCAAAATTTCCAGGGTTTTTGGGAACAGAATAAAGCAACTTTCCTGAAAGTTTAAAACAAATCGAAGTTCAGAGAAAAAAGTTCTAGCTATTTAAAAACAGCGATTTTTTAAAGTTTGATTGGTTTTAAATAGCTATAACCTTACAAAATCAGAGCAATGAAGCAGAAGCTGGGTAAATACCATTAAAATATACCTCAATGAAAAATACTAGCTACTGTTCGACTCTCAACTTCAAATACGGTACATATAATCGTGTTTTATAAATAGGCAAAATTTAACCAAAACAGTTGTTTAATTGGAAGATATTAGCTCTGATATAAGTTAAGACCTGATATCTATTTTTTTTTTGTAAAGGTAGATCTTACTGAGAAGAATGCTGCTGGGCAGGAGTCTTTAAGTTCTATACAAGCTGAGATACAAATATTTGAAGATTAGTGAAAAATCGATTTTTTTTTAAATTCAAAAAATTCTTCAGCGGCCGGGTTTGCACATGTCAGGCTCAAATTTTCAGAATCGTATCCATTTTAGCTGTACTTTTAAGCCAAACATCAGCATGAAAATCGCCGACCCCAGCGTGCACACTTTCGTCGAGAATTAATGGATCTGCCCACATATATATATACATATATATAACGCGCCGTTCTCCAACGATAGCGCCCACAAATCTACACCGATTTTAATGAAACTTAGTATAATTATTCTATGCACGATTACCTTGAATGAGTTCGAAGATGAGCCAAATCGACCCTGAAGTTTAGTAGATATGGTTAATTGAAATTTTGTAAAATTCTCAAAAAAAAAAAAAAATTGTTTACCGATTCAACCGGATGTAACTTTTAAACGGAAAGAGATAGCTTACTTTTCTTTGTTAGATCTGAAAGCTCGCTCGATTGCCTTCAATTTTCACTATGCAGCTCATTAATTTGACCACATTTTCTGATAGAAAAATGGTTTTAGATCTTTACAAAATATTACAAGAAATATCTTTATGAAGGTTGTCACTTAGATTATTACCACAGTCTTAAAACGATCGCCTTGAAACTCGGTATACGTATTCTGTAAGTGACTACCTTGATCGAGTTGAAGAATGAGCTCAATCGGTCGATTAGTTTAGAAGTTATAGCATCCCAAAATTTTCAGAATGTCAAAAATTCATATTTTTACTTATTTCTCTTCAATATTATTTGAATGTCATAACTTATCAACTTTGTATAAAATTAATCTAAAAGCTCTTTAAATAAGCTTTAATTTCCATTCCTATATTTGTGCCTAGACCAATGAAATTTCTTATCTTACCACTCATCAAATGAAATTTTGCTATTGCATTGGCTCTCCTACTTTCAATAGATTTCTCAAAATCCTAACTATTGTATTTATTAGTAAACTTATGAAACTGATCGAATTTATATTATTGCTGTGTAACACTCATACAATCTAAATATTTCAATTCAAGTGTATAAATTTAATTTTGTTTGATTGACAGTTATTATGACTGATTTCATGTATGACACTTGGATCTGCCATAATTGAATTTTAACTCAAATTATTTTATTCAATTTCGGATTAACCATTAATCCTATAATAAAAAAGAAACAGAATACTTTTTCGTTGATAACTTGATTCTCTTTAATTTTTCTTTTCGTTATTTAACTTACCATTCCGATAATTTTCTTAATTTTCTAATTTCAATTCTTAAATTTTTCGCATTCAACTTTAAATTTTTCGCCAATTTTTTTTTTGCTCTTCAACCTTGAGAATTTCTAAGGATATCAAAAGAAAATTTATTTTGTTATTAATGTTTATTTGAAAGGTTGTAATAATTAAATAATGAGAAATCTATTTCCATTTTGGCTGCCAAATAGCGATTTTTTTATTAACTTCCCGTTAAGAAAATCGATGATTTTCAAAAATTTCGGGAAGTTATTGTTTTCACCCCGATTTGCGAAAATCGAAATCCCAACAGATGTCGACGTTTTGAGGCTCTTGGAAGCTATTCTGACTAAATTTGAGATGATGTCCGAGTGTATGCATGTATGTATGTACGTACGTGGGTATGTAATTATGTATGTAAATATTCTGTAACTGTTGAACAGATTAACCAATTTTGATCGTCAAGGTAACATTCGACGCGGCTTGTCAAATATTATATGCACTAAAAATTTGAGCTTAATCAGTAGGTTACGTCCGGAGATATTTCAAAAATAAAACTTTTTCAAAAATGTTTTTTTTGAATAACTTTTGAGTCGCTCGATGGATTGATTATAAATTTAATCAGCTCTAGAACTTTATAAGCCGCGTCGAATGCCACCACAACCATTAAAATCGGTCCATTCGTTCAAGAGAAACCGTTAACGGAAGAATTAAAAAAAAATTTTTTTTTTTTAGTTTTTTTGAAATTTCTCAAAACCGACTTGATAAATCAATTTTACAATTTAATCAGCTCTAGAACTCAATAAAACGCGTCAAGTGCCACCTCAACTGTTGCAATCGGTGAATTCGTTCGAGAGATATCGTTAGAAAAAAAAATGATAAAAAACGTTATTTTTCGAAAACAAAAGCATTCAAAAGTATTTTCGAGCTCGAAAAACTCGAAAATGTATTCTCAACCATTTTTACGAGCTTAAGGAGCTCGAAAACAGCGGGAAGGTTTAGGGCTGGCCCGCAGGGTCAACTGACAGGCCGATTTTTCAATTCTTTATTAACCATTAACTCTATAGTAAAAAACACAGAATACTTTTTCGTACATAATTTGGTTCTCTTTAACTTCCATTTCCGTTATTCAACTTACCATTCCGATAATTTTTTAAATTCTTAAATTTTTTGCATTCAACTTTAAATTTTTTGGCAATATTCTTTTGCTCTATAACCTTGAGAATTTCTGAGCATGTCAAAAAAAAATTTGTTTTGTGATTATTGTTTATTGAAAAGGTTAAAATAATAAAATAATGAGAAATCTACTTCCATTTCAGGTGCCGAATGGTTTTTTTTTCAGTTTCAAAATAGTTTTTTCACCGACAATCCTAAATTCTTCGATGAAAAACATTGACTATCGGAAAACATTAAAAAATAAACATTTTTTTTTTTTTCAAAATTGTTTTTTTTTCTCATTATATCCGCATTGATTAATCATTATCGAAAAAAAATCTTCAATTTTTTCTTACCAGCTCCATTAGCGTTACCCGAATCGTACCACGTGGAGGATGCTCGGTCAGATTTACGCTTCTTACACACGAGCGCGTGTGTGCATGTGTGTATGTCCGTGTATGTGTGTGTTTATGAGTGTGTGTGTGTGTGTGTGTGTGTGTGTGTCTGTGTGCACGTGTGTATGTTTGGGTCCGCTAATGCCACCGGTAAAAAAGAAATTAAAGAACCGTGCATGATGAAAAAATTTAAACTCCAGATCTGTAAACTAGAAACTTGAGGCTACAATTTGTTTCTTTTATTTTTACTCTACGACTTTTTGTCACCGAGTTACAGTATGTTGAAAATAACTCAAAAATTTAGAATTTTTTTAATGTCCATAAATTTTTGTGACCAGTGTACTTTTTTAAGCTATTGCATAGCTTTTATCGCGGGCTTTGAGCGCGGCGACCGAATCAAGAAATTCCGTAACGAAAATAAAACCTAACACTTCCAACTTCGCCTACCATGTAGCTTGGCCAAGCGTTCGCTTAACGTGTATGTATATGGTTAACATGTCTGTACAACTGTACGAAGCTCGCACGGATCGAGACGAGCTGTTCCGAAATCAGACGAATACGTAAGCAGCTGTTTGTGAAAAAGTATATCCCGTGCCAAAAGGTAAAAGGGCGCATAAATTTTTTTTTTCATCGCCAGTTGATTACTGAACATTTTCTACGCTTGAAAATCCAACATTGTTTTCTTAAAGCTAAAAGGGTGTATATTTTTAATTATGCGCCCTTTTGGCTTTAGTAATTTGAAAATTTTGTGACCAAAAGCTAAAAGGGCGTATGATTTTTTTTTTCTGGAAAATTCATTAAAAAGCTTAGCCGAAGTCTCAAAATGAAAAAAAAAAAATGCTGCAGTCATAAAGGTATATTCCAACTAATACTTTCTTTCAATATTAAAGTTAAAAATATGTCTACACAGAAGAAAAGGATTTCTTGGGGCAAAAAATTTTTTCTTGATCTAAAAAAATTTTTACTTGACCCAAGAAATTTTTTGTATTATAAAGTGAAATCAAAAATTTTCTTGGAGTGAGAAAAAATTTTCTTCAAACCGATTTTCGAAAATCGAGTTTTCATCAGATGTCGACGTTTTGAGGTCCTAGGAAGCTATTCTGACTATTTTCAGAATGATGTCCGATTGTGTGTATGTGTGTGTGTGTGTGTGTGTGTGTGTGTGTGTGTGTGTGTGTGTGTGTGTGTGTGTGTATGTATGTAAACTCTTTGTAACTTTTGAACTAATGAATCGATTTGGATGGTTGAGGTGGCAATCGAAAGAGCTTGTTGGCCATCAACTTTCCTGGAAATTTCAGATTATTTGATCGAATAGACTCGAAAATATTTGCGAATTACGAAAAAGAAAAAAATTTTTTTTTTAGTTTTTTATTAATTTCTCAAAAACGACTTATACGATCATCTTCAAAATCTGATCAGCTCTAGTACTCAATAAAAAGCGTCGATTGCCACCTCAAACATCAAAATCGGATAATTCGTTCGAGAGTTATCGCGGGAGAAAGAAATGGTGAAAAACGGTTTTTTCTAAATATTTTCGAAACGACTGACGCGATCGATTTCAAATTTTAATCAGCTCTAGAACTCAATAAAACGCGCCGATTGCTACGTCAACTATCAAAATCGATTAATTAGTTCAAAAGATATCGACGTTGAAAAGTTAAAAAAATAACATTTTATGTTATTTTTTCAGGATAAATCAAAATATAACATACTAAAATGTGCCTGATTTCATACCAACTCATCTTTTTTATGGTTTCTTTCGATCATATAATGTCATTGAACTTGGTTTTTAGTTTAAATCATATTATCAACAAAAAAATCGATAAAACGTAGTTTTTAATATTTTTATCGGATATTTCATATTTTATTGTTTCTTACATGAGTCAAAATTTATTTAAATCTTGATTTTGATCCCCGACTTTGATTTCTGCCTCAATACACTTATTTTACTGAACAAAATCAGGAACTAAATTTTAAAAACTGCTTCATTGATGATTTTTGATTCTTAAATTTTCAAACTTCAGCATAACAGGTAACTTGTTAGAGCTTGAAATGATCGTAAAAAAACAATTGCATGTGATAGTTTCACAAAACAAGTTAGATGAAAAAAACAGTCTCCTATACTTTTTTTTTCAAAATTTACCAAAGATAAAATTATTAAAAAAAAAAAAAAGAAAATATCAAATTTTCAATCAAAAGAAACCATAAAAAAGATGAGTTGGTATGATATCAGGCAAATTTTAGTACGTTATATTATCATTTATCCGGAAAAAATAACATAAAATGTTATTTTTTTAACTTTTTAACGCCGATATCTTTTGAACTAATCAATCGATTTTGATAGTTGACGTAGCAATCGGCGCGTTTTATTGAGTTCTAGAGCTGATTAAAATTTGAAATCGATCGCGTCAGTCGTTTCGAAAATATTTAGAAAAAACCGTTTTTCACCATTTCTTTCTCCCGTGATAACTCTCGAACGAATTATCCGATTTTGATGTTTGAGGTGGCAATCGACGCGTTTTATTGAGTACTAGAACTGATTAGATTTTAAAGTCGATCGTAAAAATTTTCAGGAAAGTTGAAGGCCAACAAGCTCTTTCGATTGCCACCTCAACCATCTAAATCGATTCATTAGTTCAAAAGTTACAAAGAGTTTACACACACACACACACACACACACACACACACACACACACACACACACACACACACACGCGCGCGCGCGCGCGCGCGCGCGCACACGCACACACACACACACAACTTTCTTTCGAAAAATTTGAATTTAAACATGAATAATGATCCACAAGATCCACAACAAAATATGGGACCATAATTGACGCGGTATTTTCCAGATATTTTCCAGATATCAAGTCTCAATCTTATGTTTCTTATTTTTCAGTTACCATAAACCTATAGTTTCAATGATAAAAATTCCTGAATAACCTATATGTATTGTAAGATAATAAAAATATTTTAAACGATATTAACTTCTCATTTTTTTAATAAAAGGAAAAAAATTTGTTTTCTTATCGGTCACCACGCTCAAAAAGTGTAACTTGAATTTATATAAAAGAAAAAAAAATACTGCATAAATAAACAATAAATAAATAATTATAATTGCATAAGTTGATAAAAATGATATGCAATAGCTTTACCGCGGCAGTCCCCGAGTGCTACACGTCTTTTTTAACTTCCCGCTTAGAAAATCGATGATTTTCAAAAATTTCGGGAAGTTATTGTTTTCACCCCGATTTTTAAAAATCGAGTTTTCATCAGATGTCGACGTTTTGAGGTCCTAGGAAGCTATTCTGACTATTTTCAGAATGATGTCCGAGTGTCTGTATGTATGTGTGTGTGTGTGTGTGTATGTATGTATGTAAAATCTTTATAACTTTTTAACACATAAACCGATTTGGTTGGTTAAGGCGGCAATCGAAAGAGTTTTTTGGCAATCAACTTTTCTGAAAATTTCAGATCATTTGACCAAGTAGACTCGAAGATATTGGCCAATTACGAAAAAAAAAAATTTTTTTTTTAGTTTTTTATCCCTCGCGGTTTTGAGAATGCCGTAAAAATGACGTAAATTTTCGGCATTTATGCACATGTCGTAAATTTACCGTAATAATTTAGTATTAATATGGTTATATTGGCTAGTTTTTTTCCTGTAGTTATGCCATATACTTTCTGTACTTATGCTGTAGAGTTACCAGATTACTACAGTAATATTACTATAAAAATGCTGAACTTTTACTGAAAAAATGCTGCGAAAAAACTATAACAATACCGAAATTTTACCAAAAAAATGTTGTAAAAAAACTGTAAAAATGCAGAACTTTTACCAATAAAATGCTGTATAAAAACTATTATACGATAATGTTACAATAATGAAATCGTTGTTTTTGTGATAATAATACTGTCAGTATCCTGCAATTTTGCTAGATTTACGCTGATGAAATAGAAAATTGTAAAAAATATGGTTTTATTTTTCGTTCGCTTCTGCATTTAACATCATCGAAAATGTGCAAAATGTAATATTTTTTGTTTTATTTTATTGGTTTACACAATTCTTACTCAAACAAAAAAATGTAAGTGAAAATAACTATCTGTGAAAATTGATGTTTTCAATTTTCTAAAGTTCGTTTGTATTCATCTAAATACAATTACTAACATTTTTCAAGTAATTGATTTGGCATAATGGCTACCAGATCAGACTTTGAATAATTAGGTCTCGGGATCGAGTCCACGAATAGACGGGAGTTTTTTTTTTTTTTTTTTCATGACAGTTATTGCATATAACTTTATAAGGTTATATATAATTATATAAAATTTGATATAACTACATAAAATTTTATACAATTATATATAAATTTTTTTCTGGGCAGAACGGTTAGATGCTGCAAAAATGCCGAATATATACTATAAATATGCTGTATGATTATGGTTTTAATGCTGTGAAAATACCGTATTTTTTCTGATTTATTGCCGTAAATATTCTGAATTTTTTGCGTAAATTTTTGGTAATAATACGGCAAAAAAAACTGGCGAAAATAACTCGAGTAATACCATATTTATGCGATATTTATACCGTACAATTCCGGTATTATTTCGGTATTTCCAAAACCGCGAGGAATTGATTTCTCGAAATCGACTTATACGATCGACTTCAAAATCTAATCAGCTCTAGAAATCGATAAAACGCGTCGATTGCCACCTCAAACATCTAAATCGAATAATTCGTTCGAGAGTTATCGTTGGAGAAAGAAATGGTAAAAAACAGTTTTTTGCGAATATCTTTGAAACAACTCAACCAAACAATTCAAAAATCTAATCAGCTTTAGAATTTATTAAAACGCGTCGATTGCCACCTCAGCCATCAAAATCGGATAATTTATCTAAGAGATATCGCGGGAAAAAAAAACGATAAATACCAGTTTTTTGCGAATATCTGTGAAACAACTGAGCTGAACAATTTTAAAATCTGATCAACTTTAGAATCAATTACAACGCATCGATTTCCACCTCAACCATCAAAATTGGGTCATTCGTCTAAGAAGTATCGTGAAAATAAGAAATGATGAAAAACAATTTTTTGCAAATATCTCTGAAATAACTGAACTAAATAATTTCAAAATCTGATCAGCTTTAGATTTTATCAAAACGGGTCAATTGCTACTTCAAACATAAAAATCAGATCATTTTTCTAAGAAATATCGTGTAAGAAAGAAATGATGTAAACCGTTTTTAACTTCCCGCTAAGAAAATCGACGATTTTCAAAAATTTCGGGAAGTTATTGTTTTCACCCCGATTTTTGAAAATCGAGTTTTCATAAAATGTCAACGTTTTGAGGTCCTAGGAAGCTATTCTGACTATTTTCAGAATGATGTCCGAGTGTGTGTATGTATGTGTGT
The DNA here is from genome assembly GCF_026212275.2 of Microplitis demolitor. Classification (NCBI taxonomy): domain Eukaryota; kingdom Metazoa; phylum Arthropoda; class Insecta; order Hymenoptera; family Braconidae; genus Microplitis; species Microplitis demolitor. The sequence goes on from NC_068546.1 coordinate 9,763,281, forward strand.
GTGCGTGTGTGTGTGTGTGTGTGTGTGTGTGTGTGTGTGTGTGTGTGTGTATGTATGTAAACTCTTTGTAACTTTTGAACTAATGAATCGATTTGGATGGTTGAGGTGGCAATCGAAAGAGCTTGTTGGCCATCAACTTTCCTGGAAATTTCAGATTATTTGATCGAATAGACTCGAAAATATTTGCGAATTACGAAAAAGAAAAAAATTTTTTTTTTAGTTTTTTATTAATTTCTCAAAAACGACTTATACGATCATCTTCAAAATCTGATCAGCTCTAGTACTCAATAAAAAGCGTCGATTGCCACCTCAAACATCAAAATCGGATAATTCGTTCGAGAGTTATCGCGGGAGAAAGAAATGGTAAAAAACGGTTTTTTCTAAATATTTTCGAAACGACTGACGCGATCGATTTCAAATTTTAATCAGCTCTAGAATTCAATAAAACGCGCCGATTGCCACGTCAACTATCAAAATCGATTGATTAGTTCAAAAGATATCTGCGTTGAAACGTTAAACAAATAACATTTTATGTTATTTTTTCCGGATAAATCATAATATAACGTACTAAAATGTGCCTGATATCATACCAACTCATCTTTTTTATGGTTTCTTTTGATCATATAATGTCATCGAACTTGATTTTTAGTTTAAATCATATTATCAACAAAAAATCGATAAAACGTAGTTTTTAATATTTTTATCGGATATTTCATATTTTTTTGTTTCTTACATGAGTCAAAACTTATTTAAATCTTGATTTTGATCCCTGACATTGATTTCTGCCTCAATTCACTTATTTTACTGAACATAATCAGGAACTAAATTTTAAAAACCGCTTCATTGATGATTTTCGATTCTTAAATTTTCAAACTTCAGCATAACAGGTAATTTGTTAGAGCTTGAAAAGATCGTAAAAAAACAATTGCATGTGATAGCATTTTCGAGCTCGAAGAGCTCGAAAATATATCTACACTCATGTTTTCGAGCTCTTTGAGGTCGAAAACAGCGGGAAGTTTTGGGGCTGGCCCGCAGGGTCAACCGACGCCCAGCTTTTTTTTATTGTCATCAAACTTTCTAAGTTAAGTAAGGGAGAGTGGGAAGAGCGGCTCCCCTGAAATTTTGGTAGAAAAAAAATTTTTTTTTGTCGCCTAATTATTATAAATATGATATATTTGCGCATAACACTTAGGGCAAAATGAACCAGCCGAAAATTCTGAAAAATTAATTCGTTCAAATTGTTACCGTCGAGTTATATAAAATTTAATATATTGATTCATTTTTTGTCTCATTCTCCATAACTGGGGCAAATCTAGCTACTAAAAATATTTAAAAATAATAATTTATTTTTTAATTGTTGAAATTTTTAAAATGATGCAAAATAATCAGTAATCTAACAAATCGAAAAACACGTTTTTTTACTTTAAAATAATGACAAATAAGAAATATAGAAGTGTATTTTTTCACGACTTATGATGCGAAGAATCAGAGAGTGCTTTACGATCGAAAAATTTTTTTCGTCTTACTTCGTTAACTATTTGAATTATTATACCTTTGTTGATTTACGGAATTAAGATAAGTTGCACACCATTTTGAAGATAATTTAATGGAGATTAATTCCATACTTTTCAGAAATTTATTTAATTTAATAAAAACCGAAAAAACATCAAAATAGTTTAAAAAAATTTCCTGTCTGTCAAGTATGAAACCCGTAGACACGATAACTTGCGAAAAAATCCAGTAATTGAAACAGATTTTTTTTTAAAAATTCTTTGAAAAAATTGTAGATCCCCTATTGAAAATGGCTAGGTAATTCAGTGTCGTTTAATTACAATCAATAAAAGAATAAAAAAGCTGTATAATATATATACATATATGTATCTATGTAAAATTAACATGGATGGTGATATATCTATACATTATACGCATATTTATTCCACCAGGGGCGATTGCACAGTACCGTCCTAGTACAGCTGTTTTTTTTGTGTTATTGCTAATTGGTAAGCCTGAATTTTTTCAATTCATTTCTTTTTTTTTATTTGTTTTTATTTATATATATATATTTTTTTTTTGTTATTAATCGAGATATTTTAAGAAAATTCTTTTGTAATTATAAAAAATTACTAATCCCGCTATTTTTTTGTTATTATTTTATTATTTCATAATAAATGAGCATTATGAGTCGTGCACTTTTGGATTTCCCAATTTTTTTTTTATTAAATAACAATTAGTAATTAAGCTAATCGAATGAAAAGGGGGAACAATTTATCATACCTTAAAAAATTTTTTGTAAGTAATGTAAACCCAAAAATAGTTGTCAAGCGAAAGAAGTATATTGCTAATGATGGTAACAAAAAAGAAAAATAAAGCTACCATTTTTTGGAGGGGAGCCTCATCGCCCCGCAAAAAAAAATTTCAAAATTTCGGCAAAGTATTCATAGATTTGATCTAAATAGGACAAAAATAAAGTGATCTGATATTTGAAAGCCACAAAAAGTAGTAATTGGCTTAGGGCACCACTCTGCCTCACCCTTTCCTACATAGACTACATAGAAAATATGAATTCCGATAAATTCAGGATTAAGTGAATCATGAATAAATTATATTGATGTAAAACATCTATCGTAATACAGGCATCGAACCTGGTAGTATCTCAGATTTTGTTATCTGCTGATATATCGAGATAATGTGAATTGTCTTCGTTGCCCTCAGTCTTGCGGTTCCCGTTTTTCTCCGTCTCGTTACCGTCTGAGTATCTTACGTTATAGTGCCATGGTCACATAACTTATTTCTCACGTCGACGCATGTCCGTAAGGGTGAAGTGGGGACAGAGTTCAGAGGCGAGTCCCAGGCCCTCAATTATCGGTCCATTACTTTGATCCTGGATCAACTAGCGTTTAGACGTATTTCTTTTCTATTGTCAAATTGCGCTAATCATTCTGTACTCAGTAAATTGCGATATTTTCTATTAATACCCTGGCAATTTTACTTATAGTATTATTTTATTATTTTTTATTGATTATTATAAGTCAAGTTCGAATAAAATAAACTATTACTGTACGTTAGCGGTAATATACTTGCGATCTAAAGAATTGTTATAATCAAATAATAAATTCAGAGTAATAATTGCGCTATCCCACGTGTAGGGTCATTGTATCTTCAGCGTATTTCAGGACACTCCTGATATTGTTATTTGCGGAAGCGTTTATTGTAAGTAACTGAATTTTATTATAATTGGCAATAAAATTTGTAATGTTCTGATTAACTCCTTTCACTCTATCTATCACTATTCATATTATTTCTTATCCTACAGTAATGGTAAGAATTATTAAGTAGTTGATTAAAAAGTATTTTTAATTGAGTAAGAATTGATAAGTCTACCAACAATAAGAAATTTATTTGTAACAGGGTAATTTTAATGAATATAAAATAATAAATAAATTTGAATTTGAATTCCGTTCCCGCAAATGACCGGCCCATGACCTTGTAGGTTACGAGTAGTATTGCGACTAGTCACCGGGTGTCGCATGGATCACTAAGGCCCGTCCGTTCGTCATTTCCTCAGTCTAAGATAGTGGGAATAGGTTTCCGGAATAGTGATTCCGGAATTATTCGATAAATAAATTCAATTAAATTCAATAACTTAATAAAAGTATTCAGGCCTGTCGGCCGCTCTAGAAAATAATTGTCCGCGCGTAAGATCGTAAATTAAGGCCTTGCGACGCCAACTCACCGGCCGAATGTTCTAGTCAATTTAAGACGTAATTCTAGTCGTAAAATTAGTCATAAAATATTTATAAAATAATGTTAAAATAATTCTAATTGAAATTATAAAATAAAAAGTAAGACGCTAGAAAAACTTACGATAAAATCGTCTCGAGTAAAGCTTAAGAATGGATTATTTTGTCAGTAAATTAAGTTGAGTGTTAAAATACATAATGAAAATAATTATTAGTAAATTGAGAAAATAAAATATATAAATTTTGGAATTGGATATTGAAGGAAAATTGTCAGTGAAAATTCATTAATTAATAATTAAATCCATACCAAAATTATTTAATTAATAAATATAAATGAATTAAATAAATCGTTGAAAAGAAATAAGAATTAAATAATTGTGAAAGTTTTATACTAGAAATTTTATTGTGAAATTTTTGTATTGAAAAGTCAAGTTTAATAATTGAGTAAAAGAAAGTAATGTCACAAAGTTCAATAAAGTAAAGTAGAGTCAGTAAATTTTAAGTAAAGGAAAACTGTGTCTGTGATTTAGATCCGGTGGACATGTTAAGTTTATTTTCAATAATTATACATCCAGGGGATGGTTTTTAAACTAATGTTAAGGCTTACCGTCCAGGGACGAGGTATTAAATCATAAGGTTTACCGTCCAGGGGACGAGGCATATTCTAACGTTGGTGTGTGGGTGTGGAAATCCGTCCAGGGGACGAGGAAAATTTAGTTTGTCATAAGAAACCGTCCAGGGGACGAGAAAAATTAGTTTGCCATAAGGAAATTAGTTTGTCATAAGAAAATTAGTTTGTCATAAGTATATTAGTTTGCCATAAGAAATAAATATTGTCACAGGTTAAGGAAATAAAGCAAGGTGCTTAAATTTTTTAAAATTTGGATTAACATTATTTCAGCCTACTCTACGATTCCTCTTCTCACTCACAAAATATTACGAACGACCCTGAGTAACAAATTAATTTAAATTAATTAAAATAAAATCCTCCAACATCCGGTTCTGGAAGGCCGAGTCCATCTTCCAGTGGCGCCCTAATATTCGACTATAATACTAGGTGCGACCAGACTTGGCAAGATTAGTCTCTCTGTCATATATTTATAAGTAATAAGCCGTGAGGTCAGTTAGTAAATTTTTGTATTTGTTGCCGTGTTTGAATAAGTGCGGGTCTTTGCTTTGCAAGAACCTCAGCCCATTGCTCTGTCTAAGTAAAATGAAAAATTCGTTAGAGGCCAGCCTAAGCCAGGGTTTAACCCGCGAATTCTGGTGGCTGCTGGTAAAAATCACAAAGAGAAAAAGCGATTTGTCTCAACAGACGCTTGGACAGGGACTTTGCAGTAGTTCAAACGGGCAACTGAAAATTTTATTAATTTTTCTCACGGCTTTACAGTAAAAATTTTTATAAAATTTCCAGTAATAATTATGAAAATTTTCTTAGCAGTATTAACAATTTGATTTCTCTACATTCATAATTCCATTACATTTTATTATTTATTACTAGCATCTACCATTTTAAAAAATTCAATTATTTTATTTAAAATCTTTAATTATTTCCAAATTTCCTTTTATTTATTATCAATGCTATAAAATAATATAAAATAAAATTTGTCATTGTAATGTTGTGTGCCGGTTTCGTTCCTATAAGTATTTCATTGTACTTTGACCTTGAGCGTATACTAGCTACACGAATCGTAACCTGAGACGCTAGTATTTACTTCCTTACAGTTAACGATTATTTACTTACATACAAAGACAACCCGAAGTAAATAACAAAAATAAATACTTAAAATATTAAAATAAAACTTTAGTTCGAGTATTTTCTAAGTGTAGTAAAGAAATTTATTACTCTCTTTACAACAAAAAAGTTTAGAACAAAAATATCTTTTGCTCGACAAAATTGTCTTTAAATAAACTAAGCACTTATGTAAATTATCAATAGAACCTTTGCAGTAATAAATAAAAATCTTATGAGTCATTGAAAATTTCAATAACCAAAATAAATCATTAACTTATTAAATAAATAAATCAACATTAATTAGTCATCAAAAATTTTGATAACCCAAATCCATTATTAATTTATAAATAAATAATCTTTACAGTTCTAAAAAGATTTCTATTACAATAATTCTTGATTTAATAAATCCACTTGTAATCCGACAAGATTATTATCAATTCGGATTAAGTAAAAATCATCAGTAATAAAATTTTATAAATTATTATTTTAAGAAGAATTTACTAAGACAGTTTACCCGCCAAAATGCCGTTACCGAGAATGCCGATTTCTCAACTACCTCCTTCAGTCACTTCAGCTCATAACCCTGCTGATCTTTTGCATTTTCCTATCACAATGGGCGCGGTGATTGCAAGTACGAGCGCAATGGAAGATCTCGTTGATCTTATGCAGGACGATGACGTACATAACAGTACTATATGTACCCAAAGTCAAGCTGTAAATCAAAATAATAATGTTTCTACTACTAGTTCGGGCATTAACATAAATGTTCACTTCCACAATATTGGTGGGGTTATGCCAATTTCAGAATCCTAAAATACGACCTCCGTCGCTGTGCTGCAAAATTTAGTTTCGGGCCTACAAACGGAAATTGAAGCTTTGCGGGCAGAACGTCAGCATTTGCTTTGTATATCGAGCATGGTCCTGCGACCTCCAGGTGTTCAATTATCACCGTCAAATTTTCGGCCAGACGCGTCAAGTATATGGATGCCGAGAGAGATTTCCTGTTGCCACTGTGACGTCACAAGCAACACATTCCCTCTCTAATAGCCAAGTCATTCCACATCCACATGCATCCATTCCGGCAACGCAATAGAGCGGGCAGCAGTTTGCCATGCCTGGCTTCCCTGTGCGTGAACCGTACGCGCACTCAGCGGTCCCACCACCAATTCATACGTTACCGTTGCATATGAATGCTCAGCCAACACTCTCGCATACATAGACACATCCACCTAGCAGTAATAATGTACCTGCATCTACAACTACACACTCACAAGCCCCATTGGCGCAGACATATTCACATGCACATCCGTCAGTATAGTATATTACGTATACAGTTCCGGCGGGAAATTCAAATATGAATGGGTCAAACTCTATGCGATCGTATGATATAACTCGTCTTGTTAAATCTTGAAATGTCTCGGTTCCGTCTCATGATCGATCTTCTCCAATTGACGCAAAGAAATATTTTAAAATAATAGAGCAGCGAATGGTCAGCAATGAAATTTCTTTCGACAATTTTCACGCAGTTGTAACTAACACACTCAACGACGTACTCGAGTGGTACTACCAGAACGATGGTTTGTTTCACAGCTGGTCTACTTTCAAGGATTATTTTAAAATTTGGCAGGTTCAACAAACAGACGAGGCAGTGCTGCAGGAGATTTACTCGGCCAAAGAACGCATCGACGAGACAGGAGTTGCATTTATTAATCGTATGCAAGACGCATTTGTGAAATTAGAAGATCTGTTCCCACAGGTGAAACAAATTAGAAGTATAACTTCACGATTTAATTCTCATTTCTTACAAAAATTTGCAGATACGAAAATCATGACTTACGCCGAATTATACACACGGGTCAGTGCTTGGCAGCCAACGACTGATGCACTGAACCCTCATTTCAAAATTCATAAAGGAAGTAATAGTAGAATCAAGACTCGCAGTCAATTGAATTCGATCAAAGGTTCAGAAATAAATTCTTTAAATAGTATGCAAACTTTACAGCCATTCACTTCATCATCCAATAATAATTTGCCTAACAATAACTTCAATAGAAACAACAATTTTAATAGAAATAATAATTTTAATAGCAGCAATAATTTCAATAGAAATAATAATTTTAATAAAAATAAAAATTCTGATAATTTTAAAAACTCACAGAACCCCGATTTACAAACGAAAAAGCACGATTCTGAGTCTTCCACTCTATTAAATAATTTTGAGTCTATGATGAAAACTATTCTAGAAAAATCGGATCAAAATACTGTCAATACTGTCACCGGTAAAAGTCAATCCTGTCAACTCAACTCCGGTATCGCACAATAATGCAACGAAAGCTCCTGTCTGCGGTCGTTGTGGAAGAATTGGTCATGTCACCGAGGTTTGTTGTGGGCCCGTAACTGATGAGTTACGTATCAAGGCAGGATTGCCTCTTCGTCCACGTCCTTCTACTCCAAAAAACGCGTGAACACCCTGGTAGACACCAATTACTAGGGCTTCTGTATCAACTAATAACTCGGAAAAGTCCATTGTAAATAATGATGATAAACTTAATTCGTTCAAATTTAATCCTGATGCTCCTAAGTTCGTTATTATTCGATGGAAATTCTTTTTAAATTATCCTATTGCTGCTGATAATCCAAATATGGTCGATAACGTCTCAGAAAATCTCGACGTTGATTCAATTGATTTTACATCACCCCTCGATCAAATTACGGATAAGTTGGTTGAGTCGAAGACTGATAAATTTGTGGATACAGAATCCAATTGGAAGACAAGTTCGAAAGCTTCACAGCAAGTTAAAAATATTAAAAAATCAAAAGCTAAAAATTCTATAAAAACCCTAAAATCAAAACTTAAAAAATCTATAACCCCGATACGTAATACCGAAACTAAAATTAATTAAAATCAATCTAATTCTCCAATTGATAATTCATTACTGGACTGTGAAATTGAAGAACTGCAACCTGCTACAAAGCTTGAAAATGGTCCGGAGACGATTGCTCAAAGTTTTATAGAACAATCAAAGGAACCAGTTTTGTTCCCTAATTTGTGCAATCATTACTAAATAGAAAAAATTAATTTTTTTCGGATTTTCTTTTGTTTTTACGTTAGTTATTCGGTTAATGTCAAGTAAAGGAAAAAAAAATATTTTTTTTTTCAAAAAACGAGATAAAACTAGAATTTTTTACTTTCGTTTTTTTACGTTTTATTCGGGTTTTTTTTTCTTTTCGTTTTTCGGAAAATTTTTTTTTTTTTCCTTTACCATACATTTACCGAATAACTAACGTAAAAACGAAAGAAATCCGAAAAAAAATAAGTTTTTTTATTTTGGTAAAGATTACACAAATTTAGGAACAAAACTTGTTCCTTTAATTGTTTTATAAAACTTTAAGCAATCGGTCTGGACAAATGGTTCAATGGATCAATCTGAAAATTTCCAGGGTTTTCGGGGGCACATTAAGCTATAAAATCACCTGGCAACATTATTTTTTGTATCGATATTTACAAAATAACGATGCCTTGACTAAAAAACCAGAAAATGGCCATTTTTTGGGAGGTTTTCAAATTGATATTAAGGGTGAAAAAATTTTTTTTTTCAAAAAAATCGAAAATGAAGCTTGTAAGATATTTATTCAAGTTTTTTAAACTGCCCTTTAAATTACTGTGCGACCATAAGTTGCTGAGATATCGATAATCGAAGAGAAAATGATCCTCTTTCATTTGAAGGCTGATACCTCAGCAGCAAATTATCGTACAGAGAAACAAAAAAAGCAAATCGTAGCTGAATAAATTTTCTAAACGAGCCATGAATTGGTTTTTTCAAAAAAATTTTCCCGGCCCTATAGACCTAAAAAACAAAACCAAAAAATTTAGAAAAATTTTGTCTCGACCTATCTCTAATGATTCCGCAAAAACCGTGGCTCAAAAAATTATTTTGCTGGAAGATATTTAAATTAGATATTTCAATCTTCAATTTGCTTTTTTTATTTTTTCGATACGATCATTCTTCACAAAAATACAGACTTCCAAACGTCGCTAAAAATTTTATAAAATTTTTTTGTTCTTTTAATTTTTTGGATAAGTCTATTATTTTTCTTTGGTATCATTACCGGTGAGCTTGCCCACGCCATAGTTGAAGGCTCAATGTAACCCTTCGCGAGCAATTCATCTACTCTGTTGTACATTACTTTCATTACTGGCGGACTTCTACGATAAGGCTTGGTACACACTGGAGTGTCATCGGTTAATTCAATACGATGTTGAACTACGTGTGTTAAACCCAACTGGACTTGTTTATTTTTCTTAAATTCTTTGGCTAAAAATTTTTCAAGATCAACACGTTCAGCTGACGACAGTTCATTTAATGCTGCTTTTTTAGTAAATCTGGATCGAGAGAAAAATGAATGCATGACATTACTGGTATTTAATTTCCAAGTATTCTCTTTGAGATTTACTTGAATATCTGCTAGTTGCCAGAAATCAAGACCAAGAATTACTGGAGTAGACAATTCAGATGAAACACTTCACCAAGTGATGATACTGTGACCGTCAAGTTTTATTTTAAATGAGGCTCCACCTCGTGTTTGCGTGGACTTGGAGTTAGCCATAGTTACTTCATGAGTACTAGTGGAATCAGGTGTGAGGTCTTGCAATTGATGTTCTTTAGTTTGTTCATAAGCAATCTCAGAAATATAACTGTGCTCACTCCCACTATCCAGTAATGCTTTAAGTTCATATTTACCGATAAAAATATTGGTAACCATGCGGCTTACTGTTGAAGGAGCTTTAAGACTTGCTGAAGTAGTCATACCGCCGAGTTTATTATCATGACTGAGCATTGGAAATAATTTACTTTGTTTATGATCCGAATTCATTTGAATAGTAAATTTTAGGGCATACGCAATTTCTTCACTCGAATCAAACAGATACTTATCAATCTCTGAGTCATATAAAGGACTAGTATTCTCCCTTAGATCACAGAGAGGGGTATCGTATGTCTCCGGACCATTTTCAAGCTTTGTAGCAGGTTGCAGTTCTTCAATTTCACAGTCCAGTAATGAATTATCAATTGGAGAATTAGATTGATTTTAATTAATTTTAGTTTCGGTATTACGTATCGGGGTTATAGATTTTTTAAGTTTTGATTTTAGGGTTTTTATAGAATTTTTAGCTTTTGATTTTTTAATATTTTTAACTTGCTGTGAAGCTTTCGAACTTGTCTTCCAATTGGATTCTGTATCCACAAATTTATCAGTCTTCGACTCAACCAACTTATCCGTAATTTGATCGAGGGGTGATGTAAAATCAATTGAATCAACGTCGAGATTTTCTGAGACGTTATCGACCATATTTGGATTATCAGCAGCAATAGGATAATTTAAAAAGAATTTCCATCGAATAATAACGAACTTAGGAGCATCAGGATTAAATTTGAACGAATTAAGTTTATCATCATTATTTACAATGGACTTTTCCGAGTTATTAGTTGATACAGAAGCCCTAGTAATTGGTGTCTACCAGGGTGTTCACGCGTTTTTTGGAGTAGAAGGACGTGGACGAAGAGGCAATCCTGCCTTGATACGTAACTCATCAGTTACGGGCCCACAACAAACCTCGGTGACATGACCAATTCTTCCACAACGACCGCAGACAGGAGCTTTCGTTGCATTATTGTGCGATACCGGAGTTGAGTTGACAGGATTGACTTTTACCGGTGACAGTATTGACAGTATTTTGATCCGATTTTTCTAGAATAGTTTTCATCATAGACTCAAAATTATTTAATAGAGTGGAAGACTCAGAATCGTGCTTTTTCGTTTGTAAATCGGGGTTCTGTGAGTTTTTAAAATTATCAGAATTTTTATTTTTATTAAAATTATTATTTCTATTGAAATTATTGCTGCTATTAAAATTATTATTTCTATTAAAATTGTTGTTTCTATTGAAGTTATTGTTAGGCAAATTATTATTGGATGATGAAGTGAATGGCTGTAAAGTTTGCATACTATTTAAAGAATTTATTTCTGAACCTTTGATCGAATTCAATTGACTGCGAGTCTTGATTCTACTATTACTTCCTTTATGAATTTTGAAATGAGGGTTCAGTGCATCAGTCGTTGGCTGCCAAGCACTGACCCGTGTGTATAATTCGGCGTAAGTCATGATTTTCGTATCTGCAAATTTTTGTAAGAAATGAGAATTAAATCGTGAAGTTATACTTCTAATTTGTTTCACCTGTGGGAACAGATCTTCTAATTTCACAAATGCGTCTTGCATACGATTAATAAATGCAACTCCTGTCTCGTCGATGCGTTCTTTGGCCGAGTAAATCTCCTGCAGCACTGCCTCGTCTGTTTGTTGAACCTGCCAAATTTTAAAATAACCCTTGAAAGTAGACCAGCTGTGAAACAAACCATCGTTCTGGTAGTACCACTCGAGTACGTCGTTGAGTGTGTTGGTTACAACTGTGTGAAAATTGTCGAAAGAAATTTCATTGACTATCGACCACTTAATAGAGTAATGAAAAAGTCTGCTTATCCGTTACCGATAGCTGTTAAGTCGCTGTCAATATACAGCAGTTTGTGTGGATAGACGAGGATTATTTGCATGAATTCGGATGCCATTTGGTCTGACAAACGCACCTAGTACGTATCAAGAAGTTTCTGACACTGTACGCCGAGGAATTATCGACTCGTTAAAAACACAATTTTCACATATTTCAACTGAAAATAACATTTTCGCGTATCTCGACGATTGGATAATACTCAGCGATGATTCAAAAGAACATAAAATTCTTTTCCAAGCTGTTTTTGAAGGATTTTGTAAGGCTGGAATAAAAATGAATGAAGAGAAAAGTCATTTCGGTTGCTCTGAAGTTCATTTTCTGGGCTTTATAATTAATGAAGATGGTTTGAAACCCGATCAAGCTCGATTGAAATCAATTGCGGACTATAAACGACCCAGTAACCGTACGGAATTACGAAGATTTAATGGATTAGTTGACTGGTACCATAAACATCTTAAAAATGCTGCACAGGTTGAAGGTCCTTTGAACAAATTAACAAGTACTCGAATTCCATGAGAATAGACACATAATAAAGAAAAAGCTTTCGTGGAAACGAAAGAAGCTCTGTTAAAAGCTGCTACATTATCACTACCACGTCCAGACCCTAACGGTTATATACTGATGCCAGCAATACTTGGTTGAGTTCTGTCTTAACTCAGTATAATGCAGAACATAATCGGGAAAATTTAATTATCCATCTAAGTCGACCGTTAAATAAAGCAGAAATGAATTACACCACAACTGAGAAAGAGTGCCTTGCTGTTGCTTGGTCCTTACGGAAATTACGAGGTTACATCGAAGGTTCACCAGTCACGGTTTACACTGATCATTTCGCATTGAAATAGCTTCATTCGTTAAAAGATCCAGCAGGTAGATTGGCAGGGTGGGCTATTGACAATTCTGTTTATGATATCGAAGTTGTTCATTATCGGCGTACACAAAATGAAGCTCCAGATGCACTTTCGCGTCGATATGAAGAACCAGAGACTACTGATTTACTTGTTTTAGATTCCAATCCTTCATTGCTGTGTGTAATTGCCCAGAATTCCGATTGGTATGATGAAAAAGTCCGAGTAGTCCAAACATATCTGGAGAATTATCGTGAATGGAAATATGAGAATGACAAGTTGTATTTTTATCGTCCATTAGCTGTCAAGGAAATACTTGGTGTATTTAATGCTTGGGAAGTAGTTCTAACTGAGTCAAAAATTCGTCCAGCTATCGAGAAAGTTCAATGTGAAGCTCAGTCTGGTCATCTTGGGATTGACAAAACTTATCAACGGATACGAGATCATTTTCACAGACCAGAAATGTTTAAAGATGTCTCATCGTACGTTTAAGCTTGCGAAACTTATATAATGACAAAAAGTGACCAGACAAAACCGTAAGGATACCTCGGAACGAGACCGCCAACTCAGCCTGGTAGAGATCGAAGATCTCTATAATTGTTATCTTGAAATCTTTCCTTTGAAACAACAATCTGGTAAACTCATAAAACACCACCTGACGGCTGTATTCAATCACTGGGGCCCCCCTTGTGAAGTTATTTCAGATAATGGTAAAGAATTCATAAACAAAGACATAATTAATTTAATTAGTTAATATAATATAAAATTCACACCAACTCCTATCAGTCACCCCTGTGCAAGTTCCGTAGAACGTTGCAATCGTACAATTAAACCCATAATCGTTGCATTTACGAGTAAAAATCAAAAAGACTGGGATGAACATCTCGATGATTTAAAATTCGCGAACAATATGTCAGTACACACTGCTTTGGGTGTGTCTCCATTCCACTTAAATCACGGACGTGACGCGCGACTGATTAATGATACTGATCCTCTTGAAAATCCAGACGTATCTGACGTTACCATTTGGCAAGCCCGAATGGACCGTGCAGTTGAACTGAGACATTTTGTTGAGCACAATATATTAAAAGCTCGGGAACGCACACGTAAGCAACACGAACAAAATTTTTTTTAAATCACAATAGATTTAAAAATCGGTGATCAAGTTTATTATTTATATAAAAAATTGAGTAAAAAAAATGATGGCTATAGTGCTACATTAGCACGAAAATACTCGGGACCTGCTATTGTTTCTAAAATTTTAAGTCCTCTAGTAGTTGAACTACGAGATAATGCCGGTAACGATATTGGCACACATTATTACAATGACTCGAAAATTCCTAGACAGTCTCGAAGACGTAACTGATTATTTTCGATATATTTCAGATTATTCATAATGAAAGTAAAAATACTTGGAAATTCAAGGTCAGACACTGAAGCCTCATCTCATGAGTCCGAGGCCGAGCTATCTAATACTGAAATGTCATCAACTCATGCAGTCACAAAATCATCTGACTCATTATCATATTCACTAAACAGTGCATCAACATCTACATCCGAATTACCACCTGCTACTGAAATAATGCAACACATTTCGTCACCGGCTGCACCTGCGATTTCAACAACAATCACAGCATCACCGACATGGTCTACTGGGTCAGCTATATCAACTGGACCCCGATTCTCGTTGCCGCCATGGCAAACGACAACTGACCTCGAATTTGGTCGCCCATCATCTGCATTATATGTATCGAGCCCAACTACTACACCAACTTCAGTAATGCTTGAAACTTGTAAACGTGCGTTTTGATTTTACGATTTGAAAATGGAGCGCAAAGTCTAACTGATTCTACGGCCATCTATTAGAATAATTTGTATATTAATTAACACTTCCTTAGTCACTTGGGGGCCATGTTAGAGGCCACCTAGATCGAATTCGAACTTAGACGACAGTGGGGTAGTTCCACCCCTCCAAAATTAAGATATAAAAGGGCCAGCAAACACTTGCTCAGAGACTTAGGCCCTTGCCATCAGCTAGAGTGGACTGAGGACGCTTAGCGAGGTCCCACTCTAGCACCAGGACTCATAACAATTTATTTGAGTCGGCCTAACGATATCTAGTCATTTAGTCCGACATTCAAGTGCAGGCAATCGATTCAAGTGCAGGCGATAATTTCAAGCGAGACTCAAGTTCAAGTGCCCGACGTATAAGTCACGCCGAAGCCAATTCTTTTTTTCTCGTAAACTTTGCAAAGTTAAATTCAATTCTGATTAATAATATATTATAAACTGGTTTGGTAAATCATTCGCTTGTATTTGTGGAAAGTTTG
Organism: Microplitis demolitor; assembly: GCF_026212275.2. Classification (NCBI taxonomy): domain Eukaryota; kingdom Metazoa; phylum Arthropoda; class Insecta; order Hymenoptera; family Braconidae; genus Microplitis; species Microplitis demolitor. The sequence continues at coordinate 9,778,500 of NC_068546.1, forward strand.
TCGGAAGTGATTCGCCTAGTGTCCAGTCCATCGAGCAACCCAGGAACCTGACAAGAATACCACGACGAAGGTCCAACATGCAGCGACGCCCAATTCCATCAGTACGTCGTACAACGAAATCCAGATAAGATAATAATAAAGTTTTTACTATTGATATCTCTCTCTTCAACGTAAATTTAGCCTAGATGGCAATTATTTTATTTCCCGCGTTGATTAAATAACTGCGCGTTAAACAAATTTATTTATCGTAAATGCACATTCACTTATTTAATTATTTATTAAAAAGAATTTAATTTTATATAAAGGGTAATTTTGTACATATTTGGGAATTTGGTTACATAAAATTGAATATATATGATAATTGAATTAAGCCTAAAAATTACTTTCATCACCAGTGTCTTTAGAATAAGTTAAATTTCAGCCGCGTGTCCGGTCAAAACGAGTCGACCCATCTCTGAGATCTGTTTCCCGCGTTCAGAACCAGCAACATCATAATTAAAATTTATATTTATTATTAATAATTAATCATTTAATCGGGAAATTTGTAACTGTGGTTCGTGGCTACTGGACACGAAGTAACCAAGGTCACCGTTATAGACTCTAACTAAATTCATGGAGGATGAATTTAGTAAGCTTCATGCTCGTATTGACTACGCTATAAGTCACCGTCCCGCGGTCACGTCAATACCATCTGGGGATCAAGATTCGATATCCAGTGGATGGAACGTATCGACGAGAAACTGGAAGATCTTCAAATTGTCGTTCAAACCAATACCAACCAAGTTGCGGAACTTAAGACACAGTTGGAGTCTCTAAAAATACCTCCAACTGCTCCAGAATCAGATCCTATTACAAACCTCACGGCTTAACTTGATCAGTTAACTGATCAGGTCCAACGGAGTCAGAAAATGATCGCAGAAATTAAGCTGTCAAGTCTAGGAGAATTTTTCAAGAAATTTCAGGCTGTTAATTTGGAAACACAACTGACTACTTCTGGGGTCAGCTGTCAGACAACAACAACGTCAGCTACTACTTCTACTCCAGTCAAGGTAGCTCACGACATTGGTACTACGCCAAATAACAAATCGGTGCTGCCATTACTCATGAATCATCAGCGTGTGGTCGAAATCCAGGACTGAAAACTCGCGATGGCGCTTATCACCATCCGTCGCCAGGAAACGCTAGATTTCTACCATCATCATTGCTTGCTTGGTGAATGGCTCGTCAAGAGTTAACAAAAAAAGAAGTAACGCCACTGCGAGCTTCGGGTGCCATCCCGAAGGACATCAAGACCAAAATCCAAATGGTAACGTTTGCTAACTTATTACCGTATTCGCAGACAGCTCCAGCACCAGAGTATGATGTGCCATTGCAACCTAGAGAGGCATATAAACAATTTTTATCGGGCCTACAATCTATTCCGACATCAAACTTCACTGAAACTGCTACAGCTACAACACCGCAAGTCGTAATCCACAATGGTGTTCATCTTATGGATTACAACACCTTCAAAGCCATCGAAAAGATCTGTATCACTGTCAAGCTGCGTGTATGTCATACGGAATTGAGGAAATCATGGACATAGATGGTAACGACTCAAGCTCAGTCGTTATTTATTCCAACTGCATGTCAAAACTGTCGGCAACGCGATCACAAAATTGCCGAGTTTCAATTGCCATGGCGGCCTGACATGTGCCATGTATGTTATCAAGCCTAAGTGACAACGGCAACGTGCTTCCGTCCACACGATAAAAATTACAAAGATTACATTTGGGGACGTTGCCAAGGCTATGGTATTCCAGCTCAATTGTTTGATCCGCACTGCAATACATGCAATCGCAGATACCCAGGCTACAAGGATTGGATTGCAGCGAAGTTCACTCCAGAAGATGTAGAGTGATTCCACCGGAGTCATCTGCGAGCAACCAAGAAACCTGAGTAAAATTAACTACCCTTCTTTTACGTTACCGATTTAGAGTACATACCATTTATCTCTCACCTCTATGATCTAATGTAATTCTAAATAAATAAATGTAAATCTAAATAAAAACACACACATTCAATCATATCCATCTCATTGATTCATTTTAGCATTGTTCCCAATTGTAATAATTTTCATTTACAGTTCAGAATCCTGAAGCAGTTGACAGACAGCAGTATTAACTATTTCTTTGCAGCTCAGAAGCTGTCACATCCGAAAAAAAAAAAAATTATATTTTTATAAATACATTTGTTTTGTACCTAGTATTAAGTGTAGAAATTTAAAATTTATATTCTTTTATTTTTATTACAAATTTTATTTTCTAGTTCGTAAGTTGTAGATATTTCCTGATCCAGGTCGAGGTCCCAGCATCGGGGTGGGCCTAAGATTGAGGGCTGGGCTTAGAAATTGTTTTCAGTCCCTGACGGCTTGCGATCGATTCATTTGGAAATTTACTTGCATTACTTGCGATTAGTTCGCAATCTAGAACTTAACTAGCAATTTATATGCATTACTGGCGAGTAACTACCAATTACAAAAATTTGAATTTTGCTGGCAATACACTCGCAATTCAAAAATTTTTCTTTACGCTGGCTATTAGCTTGCAAGTTTTAAGCGATTCAATCGCAATGATTTAAATAATTTTTTTGAAATTATTTCTTTAATTATTATTAGGTTTTTCTTATTACAGTCGGACAACCCAAACGGAAATCCAAAAGGGTAACCTTGGCTTGGTGGGAGCGATTGAGACAATGTGAATTGTCTTCGTCGTCCTCAGTCTTGCGGTTCCCGTTTTTCTCCGTCTCGTCACCGTCTGAGTTTCTTACGTCATAGTGCCATGGTCACATAACTTATTTTTACGTCGACGCATGTCCGTAAGGGTGAAGTGGGGACAGAGTTCAGAGGCGAGTCCCAGGCCTTCAATTATCGGTCCATAACTTTGATCCTGGATCAACTAGCGTTTAGACGTATTTCTTTTCTATTGTCAAATTGCGCTAATCATTCTGTACTCAGTAAATTGCGATATTTTCTATTAATACCCTGGCAATTTTACTTATAGTATTATTTTATTATTTCTTATTGATTATTATAAGTCAAGTTCGAATAAAATAAACTATTACTGTACGTTACCGGTAATATACTTGCGACCTAAAGAATTGTTAAAATCAAATAATAAATTCAGTGTTATAATTGTGCTATCCCACGTGTAGGGTCATTGTATCTACAGCGTATTTCAAGACACTCCTGATATTGTTATTTGCGGAAGCGTTTATTGTAAGTAACTGAATTTTATTATAATTGGCAATAAAATTTGTAATGTTCTGATTAACTCCTTTCACTCTATCTATCACTATTCATATTATTTCTTATCCTATAGTAATGGTAAGAATTATTAAGTAGTTGATTAAAAAGTATTATTAATTAAGTAAGATGTAACAGGGTAATTTTAATGAATATAAAATAATAAATAAATTTGAATTTGAATTTCGTTCCCGCCAATGATCGGCCGATGACCTCGTAAGTTACGAGTAGTATTGCGACTAGTCACCGGGTGCCGCATGGATCACTAAGGCCCGTCCGTTCGTCATTTCCTTAGTCTAAGAAAGTGGGAATAGGTTTTCGGAATAGTGAACGGGAGTGAAATGATATGATGGACTGCGGAACGAAAAAGAGTCAGAGAGAGAGAGTTGTCGAGACGACGAGAACACCAGGCGGAAAACCATCGTCCAGGTAAATATATATGTCCGTTCATGCTTCACGTGGAACGAGGCGATTTATTAATTTATATTTTACTGTTCAATAAATTATTAGGCCTTTAGGCCGATAATTACAATAAGCAATAATTTAATAAAATACTAATACGTACTGTTCATTGACAGGTAGTAATTAGAAAAATTTAATTTGGTAGACGAGAGAGAAGGCGGAAGAATAATTCGAGAGGCAACCCAGCCATCACGAGAAGAAATAAGACAGCAGCAACAAAACCTTCCTCAGCGTGTCGGAATTTCTCAAGGTAAAATTTATAATTGATTAAAGCCTCTAATTTAATTATTAGAGGGCCGAATTAATTATAAATAAATTACATAACATCTTTCTGCTGGTTACGTAAATTAGATTGGTAACTCAAGGCCCGTCGGCTAGTGTAACTACGCGTCTCGAAATTTCCGTAAAATCTTTGCCGTGTGCTCGTCGTTATGTGGTAACTCTGAATTTATTTCATTCGAGGCCTCTCGGCTGGAATAAAATAAAATTTTCCGTATAAATTATTCGATAAATAAATTCAATTAAATTCAATATCTTAATAAAAGTATTCAGGCCTGTCGGCCGCTCTAGACAAAAGTTGTCCGCGTATAAGATCGTAAATTAAGGCCTTGCGACGCCAATTCTCCGGCCGAATGTTCTAGTCAGTTCTAAACGTAATTCTAGTCATATAATATTTATAAAATAATGTTAAAATGATGCTAATTAAAATTATAAAATCGGAAATCAAAATTTTAAGATGCTAGGAAAATTACGATAAAATTGTGTCGAGTGAAATTTCAGAATGGATTATTTTGTCAGTAAATTAAGTTGAGTGTTGAAATACGTAGTGAGAAAATTATCAGAAAATCTCGAGTAAATTAATTATGCAGATTTTGAAAGCAAAATTAAGGAAAATCGTCAGTGAAAATTAATTAATTAATAATTAAATCCAAACCAAAATTAATTAATTAATAAATATAAATGAATTAAATAAATAGTTGAAAAGAAATAAGAATTAAATAATTGTGAAAATTTTATACTAGAAATTTTATTAGTGAAATTTTTGTATTGAAAAATCAAGTTTTGTAATTGAGTAAAAGAAAATGGTGGCATGAAATAATTAGAGTTCAAAGTAGAGTCAATTAGTGTAAAGGAAAACTGTGTCTGTGATTTAGGTCCGGTGGACATGTTAAGTTTATTTTAAATAATTATACATCCAGGGGATGGTTTTAAACTAGTGTTAAGGCTTACCGTCCAGGGGACGAGGTATTTAATAATAAGGTTTACCGTCCAGGGGACGAGGTATATTTTAACGTGGGTGTGTGGGTGTGGAAACCGTCCAGGGGACGAGGAAAATTTAGTTTGTCATAAGAAATCCGTCCAGGGGACGAGGAAAATTTAGTTTGTCATAAGAAACCGTCCAGGGGACGAGAAAAATTAGTTTGCCTTGAATAACCGTCCAGGGGACGAGGAAATTTAGTTTGTCATGAGGAAATTAGTTTGTCATAAGGAAATTAGTTTGTCATAAGAAAATTAGTTTGTCATAAGTATATTAGTTTGCCATAAGAAATAAATATTGTCACAGGTTAAGGAAATAAAGCAAGGTGCTTAAATTTATTAAAATTTGGATTAACATTATTTCAGCCTACTCTACGATTCCTCTTCTCACTCACAAAATATTACGAACGACCCTGAGTAACAAATTAATTTAAATTAATGAAAATAAAATCCTCCAACATCCGGTTCTGGAAGGCCGAGTCCATTTTCTAGTGGCGCCCTAATAGTCGACTATAATACTAGGTGCGACCAGACTTGGCAAGATTAGTCTCTCTGTCATAAAGAATTGATAAGTCTACCAACAATAGGAAATTTATTTATAAGTAATAAGCCGTGAGGTGAGTTAGTAAATTTTCGTATTCGTTGCCGTGTTTGAATAAGTGCGGGTCTTTGCTTTGCAAGAACCTCAGCCCATTGCTCTGTCTAAGTAAAATGAAAAATTCGTTAGAGGCCAGCCTAAGCCAGGGTTTAACCCGCGAATTCTGATGGCTGCTAGTACAAATCGCAAAGAGAAAAAGCAATTCGTCTCAATGTGTACGCCACGAGTACGTATGCCGTAATCAATATAAGTTTCCAAAACTACAATAAATAAAATGTATTAATAGCAGATCTGGTCAATTACTTTCGAAAAAATTTTCTTTTTTTAACATTTTCAACCCTGTCTTTCACAATGTTGAATGCGCTATAATTGTCTGTCGTTATTATTTTCTGTTAATAATAATGATATAGTTTAGAATTTCAAAACGACAGACGTGGTCAAATTCATTCGAAATTTGCCAAAAATAGATATCTGTCTTACGTACGCACTCGCCACCTCCACCACTTTGGGCTTAGTAAGTCCCCACCTGTACAGTAGGTATAGGGGCCTAGTTTTGCAACAACCCAGGTCTGGTCAAATACATACAGGTATCCGCTGACTAGCTCGTAGACTAGTACATCTGATTATTTCTATTTGGAAGCAACTCGCAACTGATCGTTTGTGTTTTCACAATAAAAAGGAAATTTCGAGCTAATCTTCTAGGAATATCACGTATTTTTCTGGTATCTGCCCTTTGAGGCCCACGCGATCACAAAAAATAATGAATTATTTAGTAATCAATTGAATCCGGACATAAGATAACTTTTGATAAAGTAAAATCATAACTAAAAAAAACCATTTATGTTTTTCTTATAGTCAATGTAGGTGTATTTGAAAAATGTATACCCTCTGAACTCGATTTTTCAGAAAAACTCCAAAACAAGTATTTTCACCTTTTTTTTTCTGTGTCAACCATCATTGGTTTCATTGAAATTCATCGGATATTTTCTATTTGTAAAAGTTCTATTAATTTTGAACCATCAGTATTCTTTATTACGTTAATATAAAACAGGAGGTATTTTCGATCATTCTCACCGCAAAAGTAATGTCAAGATTCCCATTCGATTATTCAAACTGCAAGTATGAGGAACTTGAAATACACCTCTGTAGACCGTGAGCTTTTAGAGGTGGTTTTACCCTCTAGGTGTATTCTTTCGCAGCTAAAAAGGATGCATGTCTCCTGGATTTCAACAGAAATGAACATCTTCGTCATATCGAAATCAAAAGATGAGACTTAAGATACCTATCTGATTAGTTCATATTCAAAATAATATCGATATTATATAAATAGGATCGACTAAAGTGAGTGAAACAGATTTTATGCACACGCACACACGCGCACACCCATTTATATTCAAATTTATCAGCGAGAACATGTAAATCTCAGTTATCTAGATATTTCAAAGCGTAGAAACAGTTATAAATGAAAACATATCGTTTCTTCTGAAAGAGGAATGAAATTCTACCTGCATATATCGTCGTCGTCGTTTTGCTACGTTGCCTTGCACTACATTACAATCGCCATGTTTGAAAACCACTCTTCTTTTCAAGCGTCGAGAACTAAATCTTGTTTGACGATACCTGAAATTTGAAAACCGATTGCTTATTGATAATCACTATAATCATCTTATATCATTTGATAACTTTATCATGTCTGAATTTTATTAAAGAAATCACGGCTTTACTGATCTAGTTTATTTACTTGTTAGATTATATTCATCGCATTAATAATCACATGTCGACTAAAGATATTAGTACGCACTATAATATAATACATTTATCGAATAAAATCAAAGTCCTGAATTTACTATTGAATGAATTTACTATTCAATGAACGGTTTTGCTCCGAATATACTTGCTGGGCTCATCAGTAAAGTTGATGCAAGTATATTCTACTTTGGACTATACAAATAATGTTAGAAGTTAAAAATTTAGAAAAAATGGAATAAAAAAATTGAAAAAGAAAAAAGATAAAAAACTATACTTTAATTACCGATTTGATTTTATTCTATAAATGTATTATATTACAGTGCGTACTAATATCTTTAGTCCACATGTGATTATTAATGCGATGAATATAATCTAACAAGTCAATAAACCAGATCAGGAAAGCCGTGATTCCTTTAATAAAATAAAATAAACTCTGATCGTTTCATTAAATTCAACAAAAAATTAAATGTGGTTGGCTATATAAAGCTTTTGAAATTTTTCTCAAATATGACAGTAAATTTGGAATGCTTGCTCGAACATCATCATATGAAAGATTCATCGGTAATTCAAGTATAGTTTTTTATCTTTTTTCTTTTCCAATTTTTTCATTCCATTTTTTCCAAATTTTTAACTTCTAACATTATTTGTACGGTCTAAAGTAAAATATACTTGCATCAACTTTACTGATGAGCCCAGCAAGTATATTCGGGGCGAAACCGTTCATTGAATAGTAAATTCATTCAATAGTAAATTCAGAACGTTGATTTTATTCGATAAATGTATTATATTACAGTGCGTACTAATATCTTTAATCCACATGTGATTATTAATGCGATGAATATAATCTAACAAATCAATAAACCAGATCAATAAAGCCGTGATTCCTTTAATTAAATAAAATAAACTCTGATCGTTTCATTAAATTCAACAAAAAATTATAATTATTATTATTTCTTTTTTAGTTAAATGCTCAGGGGGTTATCCTCGGTAGTCCGACTCTATCGAGGGCCTCACCTGAGCTCCAAATCATTACTGTTGCGGTGCATCATCAACAATATGATCGGCATGCGCAGCAGGCCAAGTTTCGTTGCCTAAGTAGACGTAGGGATCCGAGAATCACCCCTTTTTGCATCCGCGATGTCAAAAAACTCAACTTGCGGAGAGCAAGTTGGGACTCTAGCCAATGAAGACACAAAAGTCTGCTTCATCCCTCCTAGGACGCCAACAATGAGAACGACAAGCTTGACACGATAGCCTGGGTAAAGTTTGCCAATTTCGAACAGGAGATCCTGATATATCTCGTGTTTGTGCTCTTCTTTAACTGTGATGTTATATTCAGCTGGAGCTGAAAACTCAATAACATAAATGTTGCGAGCGGTTTTATTGAAGAGCACAATATCAGGGTTATTGTGGTCGATCTTCCGCGTTTTTGCGAATGGCCCATTCCAATAAATACGGCAACGGTCATTCTCAACAACTTGCGGAATATCCCTGGCAGATAAGGCAGCACTGGTGTTTTATCGATACCGTGCGTATGTCTAAGGTGGTAATAAAGTACTTGCAGAGCAGCTTTGTGACGCTGGACGTATGCATTTCTTGCCAGTACAGGACATGCTGATAAAAGATGCATAAGCGTCTCAGGATGTTGCTTACACACCCTACACAGTGTGTTGGGGAGCTGCATCTGGAGCACTCTTGCACGGTATTCGAGAGTGTTGATTACACCATCTTGGCAGGCAAAAATATATCCTTCGGTCTCGGACATCAGGCCAGCTGACTTGAGGAAGGAAAACGTCAGCTGGATAGACAAGCCATGATCACGCACGTGTTTAAAGAACACGCTGTGCATGGACTTGTCCATGCGTGTACTGAGCAGTTTTTGTTTCTCAGCATTGCTGATGACCCTCTTAAATTCCTCCTTAGGGAGGTTAATAAGAGAGTTTACTCTTCCGAGACCAAGGGATTTTGCTGCGTAATCGCTGCCATATATAAAAACGCTCTCTTCTGCCCATTGTCATGAATATTAACAATTTGCATCAGGAAGTCGTTTTCATCTGCTGTGAAATTGAAAACTTCCTACGTTATACCCAAAACCAAACGATCATGTAGATACTCCAAGCTCTGTAGACCTCTCCTTTCGATGTGCCGGGAAAGGTATAATCTGGTGACTGATAATTTTTGGTGCGTGCTCCGATTCATATACATGACTTTGCATGTCTTGATATCGAGGTCTCTGAGCTCTTTTCGGGTCTATTTAAGGACACCGAAAGAGTACAGAAGTACCGGAACAGCAAGCATGTTTGTTGCAGAAACTTTGTTTTTCCCGGAAAGTTCTAATGACCAAATTTTTCAGAGTCTCCGCACATACTCACTGCAGAGAGTCGTTTTAATTTTCAAGACGTCCTGCATAGGACTCCCGCCAATTCCTAGATATTTGTACGACTTTCGGGCGTCAAGATGGTCATGACGCTCCCATCTACTAACTCGATATCTTTACGCACATCAAGACACTTAATCGTCACCAGATCAACGACCGCGCAGTTGTCCACCCCAAAAGCCATGCCGACATCCCGGGTATACTCCCCTACGATATTCAAGGCTGTTTGAAGGTGTTCCTCATCAGGAGCATATACCTTCAGATCATCTATGTAGACTAAGTGGGTGATCGAATACTTCCGATCAGTTGGTTGGCCCACTGAGTATCCACGGGTGCAGCATAGCGCAACGGACATTAGCAGCAGTGAGATGCAAAACAGCAGAGGGCTCAGAGAATCTTCCTGAAAGACTCCTCGTTTGTACTGTACAACTGCGGTTACACGTTTGTCGTTACCACACAATTTTCTAGTCAATTTATAAATTTAATTCTAGTCGTAAAATTAACTATAAAATAATTTTAAAATAGTCATAAATAAAATTTCTAAATAAAATAAATTGCAGTTATAAAAAGACGCTAGAAAATTGTGATAAATTGTGATTGAGTAAATTAAAAGAAAACGGAATTTTTTGTAGTAAAGAAAGTTGTGTGTAAAATTAGAGGAAAAAAATAGTGAAATTATCAGTGATGAAATTAATTAATAAATAATCAAATTAAAACAAAAATGAACTAATTAATAAATACAGATTAAGTGAGTTGAATGAATTAGTAAAATTGTAATGAGAATAAATTAAGGTGAAATTTTAAGTTGGGAATTTAGAGTCGTAAGATTTTGAGTGGTAAGAAAAAGATAGTAATTATATTAATAATACAGAACAAAATAGAGTCTTAAGTAAAGTCAATTTAATGTTAAGTAAATAAACTGTGTCTGCGATGTAGGTCCGGTGGAAAAAATTCAAGTTAGGTTTGAAAATACATCCAGGGAACGATATGAATTGGTCATTAAAGGTTAATATCCAGGGGACATTAGGAATTAAAAAGAATGCTGGTTAACGTCCTGTGGACGGTTTTTTAAAACTAAAAATTAAGGATGAAGGTTTAACGTCCAGTGGACAGTTTTTTAACGTGTGTGTGTGTGAGTGTGGAAACGTGCAGAAAGACGCTTAATCTAGAGTGTGTGTGAGTGTGGTCACGTCTGAGAGACACTTAAAATTTAGTTTGCCATAAGAATATAGTTTGTCATAAGAAATTAATAGTCATAAGTAAAAAGGAAAATAAAGTTAAGGCAAGGTGCTAATTTTTTAAATATGGAATTATTTCATCGATAATTTATTCCAGCCTATTTCATCACTCCTCTCCCCTCTCACAAAATATTACAAACGACTCTGATTGATTAATTAATTACAGTAAATTTAATAACATCCATTTTTGGAAGGCCGAGCCCATCTTTCAGTGACACCCTTATATTCGACTATAATACTAAGGCGCGACCAGACTTGACAAGAATAATCCCTCTGTTATAATTTATTAATTAAAATCGAGATGAATGGTCAATTTGTTTAGTTAATATTGAAGGCAGTGCTGCCAGAACGTGCGATATTTTTACCCTTTCCCGAGCGAGGTGCGCGTGCTGCACACACGCAATTATGTCTATCGGTTTGTCGGGAAACCGAAAGAAGCCGAGAGAAACTGAGCGCTGTAGATAAGCGGGGAAGAAATATTGCTCCCACCATGCGTCGTTTCATACCCGCTCAGAGTTGTGTGTTCAAATCCGCACTCGAATTTGATTTTTTTTTTTTTTATTATTTTTTAACGTTATAAATTTTTAAATATTTATTTGTTCAAATTTTTTAATTAACTGATAATTAAAAATTTTTACAACAAATTTGAATGGCTATAAAATGGATAAATAAATAATAGAACATAATCCTCTCATTATATTTTTATTTATTAATGAATTTTAGATTATTAATTGTAATTTTGATAAATAATTATTATTAAAAGTCATTTATTATTAATCTTAGTTATTAGTTTTAATTGTTATTCAAAGTTTCAAATACGATTTTTATATAAGCTGTTGCACCTACTTGGTATACTGGTGCTGTGGACGTGCGTTAATGTTTTTGTTTCAGGAGCTTCAAGTAGTTGGTACGAAACCACGACTGAGACGAATTTTTTTTTCTAACTAATTAATAATTAATTATTTTCTAATTATCTTAAATTAATTCTTACAAAAAAAGCTTATTAATATTATTTAAATCAATAACAAAACGCGATTCTTAGACTTTATTTATCGCTTCTTATTATTTTCATGCTACTACACGTAATTCTAATAATTAATTTATTATTATTAATAATGATATATTATTTAAAATAATGATATATTATTTATGATAATTATTACACTCAATTATTACTTGAAGTCTAAAATACGATTTTTATATTATCTCAAGTGTTATACTTTTAAGACGGGCCAATAGACGTGTGATATCCTTTTAGCTTCACGTTCGCAGAGTCACGTGTTTGATTCCGCGGCTTAATCAGATTTTTTTTTTAATTCGAACTTTTTATTCGTTGATTTGATAATTTTAATGACACAGACTTCCACATCACCCATGAGGTACTGTGTATCGTGATGCGTTCACAGGTTTTTTTATAGTAAGTCCCCCAGAGGCCTATCAACCATAATATAAACTCGAAAACTCAAAGAACGTTAACAATTTATTAAAATGATAATAAAATTAATTTTAAATTACATAGCTGAAAGCTGTTGCTTTCTCATAATATAAAAAAATGATTAAAGCTTCGAACAGCAGACTAGAATCGATTGTCAGAAGTAAAGCTGAAGGCTCTAATTTCTTCTTAAAATAAATAAAGTAATTAAAGCTTAAAAAACTAGACTAGATTCAGGTGGAAGAAGAGCTGAAGACTCTAACTTCTTCTTAAAATAAATTAATTAATTAATTAAAGCATTTTAAATCAGACTAGATTCAGGTGAAAGCAGAGCTGAAGGCTCTAACTTCTTCTTAAAATAAATAAATTAATTAAAGCTTCAAATATTGCACTTAACACTTATGATATATTTGAGCTTAAAGCTCTAACTTTATAATAGAATGCATAAAATAATTTATGTTTTATTAATGGACGAGTAATAATCGGAATCAAAATTTGAAATAAAAATTTTCCACAATGGAAAAAGCTGAAAAAAAGTCAACGATTAATATGATAATACAATAATTTAAATTTGATTAATAGACACGAATAATAAATCAAAATAATAGTTATCCAGAGTGGAAGAAGCTGGAAAAAGCCGCAAATTTTCACGATTCATCCATTTCCCAATCGTCACTACTATGTTATGTCCGCCGCTTAAATTTAAATTTATTATCCGAGATTTCTCCCTTTGGTAGCGATAGAAAAATTTAGACGAGCGATTTGGAGGTTGCGGACAACATTAAAGAATACGAGGAAGAGGTATCTTCCTATAATTTATTATTTATGGTGGATCTTTCATTTCGAAGTAAGAACTCAAACGTCTCCGAAGAGACTGGTGATCTTGTTTTGAACCAGTTATCTTATGAAAGAATAGAATTTAAATCTTTCACCTACCTTTCGATGTTTCTTTCTTTCTAGTCACGGCAGGTTAGAACCCTCCAGAACGTTGCAGCTCACTTAGCTTCCTCCTATAGGATTTGGTTGGATGGGCGCGGCTGGGGTTGGAGGATGTAAACTTATGTGCTACTTTCGAATGAAACTCGGAAGGCTGAACCTATGGTTTTTCTGCTTTTTTCTGATTTAGCTACAATTCACTTGTACACTGAATCCTTTACACAAATTTTTAACAATTGATATTTTAAGAATATTGATTATTCATGGATATTTTATAAGATTTTTATTTTATATTTAATGCGTCCTTTTTACACACCCGAGAAGTGATTTTATGCGCAAAATAACTCAGACCGAGATGGAATTGCAAATACACGTGATTTGCGTCACTATTTCAATCGGACCGGGAGTTTCTATTAACCTGTGAGAATTTTTTAGAAGATAAAGAAGTCGATTATTGCTTTTTCAACGCATAAGCCAAATCCTGCAATGATCGACTGCAAAAAGATGTCAATTTTGGAATGCCTTATTGATTATTCAACGCCAAAGCGGATTCATGCAATAAGGTTTAAATAGAAAATATTAAAGATCCTCTTATTGACTTTTCAACGCCTGGGGCGGAATCCTGCAATAAGAATGCACGAAAGTTCGACGTTCGAATATTCGCGGACCGTAAGTTAGAAGAACCGACTAGCCATGAGCTATGGGTGCTCAGGCTTTTTATAAACTTTGATTTAGCGATTGATGGGGAATTTTTAATTATTGTTGTTGGTGGAAGGTGACGACAGTTTATTAATTGTTCGTCCGCCTTATTGCAGTTATCCTCCCACTATTCTTTGTCGCATCAAAAGGTGGAAAAAGCTGACGCTGCGTTTTCGCGCGCTTTTGAAAAGAAGAGCTCTGTAATAATTATTTTTAAATAATTATTAGAATAAAAAAAAATTATTTGGACATAACAATCTCCCGAAAAGTAAGAGGGTTGCAAAACTCGCTTGCTCCCCTAAACATATGTCCTCTCTTTTACGAAAGCTTGCGATAACGCTTACAATTCTAAAAAGTCTCACAACTAGGAGATTATATAATTATATAAAATATAGAAGATTATTTTTTTTTTTTTTGGTTTTCTGATCTTTCTAAATATTTGCTATAAATATATATATATATAGCAAATATTTATGATATGATTTTATATATTATTATTTATTTTATATAGTTTTCCTCTAAAATCTATTATTTTCCCATCACCAAAATAATAGCTATTTTTAAATATAAGGATTACATAAGATATTCACCAAAAATTAGGATAACAGAATTATTACATTTTTCCACATGCATATAGTGCGTACACATATGTGTATGAGTGTATGTCTTTTTTTTTTTTTGTATGACCTTGAAAAACTAAAAGGTGTTCAAATAAAGAAATAAACCGGAGAGAATAATTTGCAGTTACCGTGGAAATTTGTATTTAGCCGACATCTAGCGATATTTAATTGTTAGTAAGATTTTGCTGCGTCTGCACGAGCGAATATGATTTCCGGCTACCGTCTTATCACAGAACGCATTCCAATTTAAAGGTTCTTCCATCACCTGGTTCTTTTTTTTCAAAGACGTTAATGTTTTTTAATTTAAAGAAATAAATTTTTTTTTTTTTAGTGAATTTAAAAATGTTAAATATTTAATTGTGAAAGTTTTCAAGAGTTACTCTTATTATTTTATTCATAAATTTTATTTCATGTAATTGAATAAACACTCTCACAGCTAGCGCGTTTTATTACTGCTGGCTAGGCGTTTATACGCAAAGTCCAGCATTCAGTCATCTGATTTGAAACTGACACAATGTGCACGTCTTTCGGACAAAAGTACGACCTTGGGAATCCCATTTATTATTTTGTAAGATCCTATGCCGAATTTACTAAATTTGGAGGATTTTAGCAATCTGGGATCCCAGGATTCATATTTGTGAGTGTTATTACTCGTGTAGTGTGCGTAATAATCTGTTTCACGTAAGTGTTTAAGTGTTAAGTCAAGGTCAATTGTGTTTATAACGCTATAATTCTATTCGTTTGTCCAGTATTATTTAAGCCGTGGTTCTCTGCCCTACTGTCCTGACCGATTAAAGCGTGAGCTTTTCCTGGCCTGGAGTAAACATCTTTGGAGAGAAAAGGACGAGGATTTAGATGATTGGATGGAAGATTGGATACCGATCTCTTGGCTCTTTGAGGAAGATGGGAAAGATGAGCCAGAGGGGGAAAAATTCAAGGACGAAAATGGTGCAATTTGGTCGTCACCAGCGTTGGATGGGTGACTCAGGAGATGTTATAACTTTCGAGTCACTTTTAGCTGTCAATTTTCTCTTTTCAATAAAGAGGAAATGAGCTTGAAGATCGTTTGTTCCTTCTTTTAACCCAGAACCTACCCATCCTTTTTAATAACCGTATACAATCTCGGATATAAATAATATGCGAGTGTAAACGGAGAGAAAAAACGGGTTTTATCTTCTTTTCCTCTTTTGTTTTAAATTTATTTATTATTATTATCATTAAATGGCTTAATTCGCCAGGTAAGTTAACTCAAATTTTTAAGGAACGTGTGACCATTATGAGGTGAGTAACATCCTGATGTTTGTTTTTGAGAAAAAAATATCTTTTATATATATTGCTTCCATTTCTTTTTTTTTATAGGAGGTGAAATAGGAGTTTTAAGGGTGTTTTCCTGGAGCTGAGGTTTTGTTTAAAAGGTGAATTTTAGTCGAGAATAGTGTTTTCTCAGGAGTCATGTCAACGGCTGTAATAATGTTCGGAGTTGCGCATGCGCTGTGAGAGGTAAGCACTTGTCTCTAAGTTAGATTTTTAAAAATGATTTCTTTAGTTTCAACAGGAATTACCGATTCTCCTGTTTTCTCACATGTCCAGGTGACTTAAAAATTTGTTATAATTTGAATGAATTTTGAATTTTGATATATAATTTTCCAAACTTAATCTTATAAAATTAGATTTTAAACATTTCCTTAATGAGAATATAGTAATATAATTTTTTCTTAAAATGTTATGCCGGTAAAATAGGAATCCTCTTTCAAGGCGACGTAAAGTGTCAGTAAATAGATAAGAATTTTGTAAAGTCCCAGAAAGGCCCGAACATTATTTTGGTTCTGGACTTAAAGTACTTTAAAAGAGGATTTCTATTTTTCCGTGAAATTTTGATTTGACTTATACATTATTCTTATCTTGTTTAGGATGACTAGATCGGAGCGTTGAAGTCTGAGAGACGAAGGCCTCTCGTGGTACGGGATGGAGTTGCAGATTTATTCGCAGAGAAGACGACATGAGTTGGAAGAGCTGGTGGAGTTTCCTGGAGCTCGATGACTTCTGGTTGGTCCTTGATTTGGACGGACCTCGATTTGGAATCTGAGGTACGTCTGGTTTCTTTTACTGTTTTAGAATGTACCTCGCCTAGCTGCTTGTTTTTCTTGTAGGTGAAGCAGCGCTTCTTGCTTGAGCATACGCAACATTTGAAGAATATTGGAACGACGAGGATGACACACAGACAGCTAGGATGGACATGTTTCCCACCGTCATCGTTCGATGGATATCGTCTTCTTGATGGTGTAACGATATTTCAGAAATTCTATTTTCCGTTTCTTCCAATCCTGCTCCCCAGGGTTGGAATTTGTCTATTGTTTTTAACGGATCGACGTTTTTCTTGAAGAGAAATCCAGATATTTTTGGTTCAGCTGTTAAGTTCGTTGATAGCGTTTCCAAGGTTAAGTTTAACCTTGGCAAGGTGATGTTCAGCGGAGTGATCTCTTCATCAATGCTTTTGATTATATATTTTTCGCTTCTAATTTCGCATCTACAGTTAACATGGACCATTCCTGTTCCGTTGATGTGATATTCTTTCTCGACTGGACTTAAGCACTTGAAAATTAATTTTTCTTCCTTACAAGTCGAATACGCCCAAGAGTTTGGTTGATTGAGCTTGATCCAAGTGGTTTTACATTTTGGGATGATGCGGACATGGCACGTTCTGGAGATATCTTCAGTTGACTTCAAAATCAGCTTCATTTCGCAGTCTACTTCTTCTTGGACTTCCGCAGACTGGAATGGTATGTCGGGACGACAAGACAAATCGTCCTCGATAGATTTGCAATTGTTGATATATTCAGAATCTGCTAGGTAGAATCTCCTCAAGCCTGGATCGGAAACTAGGAACCTTTTTGATGGTAATATCGTCAGTGTTTGAATTTTCCCATTGAGATTTTCCGGCTTTGGCAGTGGTCTCATTTCATATGACAATAACGGGATTTTATGGAACAGGGGTAAGGTAACTATGATAAGGAGGTAACCTTTCGCCCTTGCTACCTTTACTGTAGACACAGCTGACAAGGTTGAAATATCCATTCGGTCAATTGGTTGAGGTGGATTCAAATCCGGATGCTTCCTCATGATGTCGACGGTTGCTCGGTAGAGTTGGCTTGATGATATAGCTTGTGGGGAAATTCGGCCGGCCTTGGCTTCCTCTATGATGGTTTGAGCTTCCTTCAGGACTCGAAGATGGTTACTGGCAATCTCCTTTCGTTCATCCCCCAGCATCATGACTTTCATCAAATATGCGAGTTTACCCAAGGAATTATTGGTGGAATTCATAAAGTTCGTGGTAGCATCTGCGAGATTATTCAGATTGGACTGCATTTGCGCCTCGCTTTGGAGAATAGTATTGATCTCACTCTTGTCAAGGTGAGTGGCGTTCTGTACTAGGTGCACCATTTCTGCATTGTCTTGATATAATTTGTTGATCTCCTTGGTGATATGTTCTTTGTCTTCGTAGTCCATGGTTCCAAACAGTTCTCGGGCAATTGTGCCAAGGAACCCGAACCATGGAGCTCGTTGATTACGGTCAAACGGCGGAGTTTTGAATGTTGTTTCTTCAAGGAGCTGATCCAAACGGCTTTTAGCTTGGTTTATGGAGGTTTGTATATCCGTTATCAGGTCCATCTTCAAGTAGTGCATGCAGGACCCAGAGCCGATAATTTTGGTACAACCTAGCATGGTCGAGTGGAGATGGTCCTACTCAAAGGGATACATATCGACCGATCCTCGGACGTTAATGGAAGAAATGATGCACCAGTTTTCTTCTACCAGGTGAATCTTCTTAAACGGGTCATACAGTAGACCCGGGTTGTCTGCCAGTGGCTGGATGGTCAGGTCTTCCTTGGATTGATCCCCTTCGATGATGATGACCAAGAATATCAATAATTGTCCCATGATGGTGAGAGATTTGAGGATCTGAAACAGAGAACTTCATAAAGGTCTAGCGTTATGGTCAAAAGCAGGTTTAGCTTTATTAGGGTTTACCAATTTGCGGTTCCCTTTGTGGTTCAGGTAGATCAGACTCCCAAATTCGTTAATTTCGACGATTTCATAGAGCCCGGTATAATAAATATCGAGTTTATTTTTCCGTGGTTCCTTTAGAACATAAAGAAAGTCGCCTACGTTGAAGGTATGGGCATGTATGTGTCGATCGTAACGAATTTTGAAATCTTGTTTTGCCTTATTGAGACAATCAGCAGCGATTTTTCTTGACAAAGACCGTGAAGATAAAGCACTGACCCAATTTTGTGATTAATACGTCACCCATTTTTGGTTTGGCTGTCTTCAGATCTTCCTGATCGATGAAATTAAGATCTTTTAACAATCGTGAAACTGGTTTCACCAACTCACAATCCAGGGACAGGAAATGTACCATGTGATCTCTCACATAAGTAATTCCATCTCGACTGTCCTTAAATTTGATTCGATTTTCAGGTAGTTTCCGAAGTCTATCAAACTCAGAGCTCGAGGAAGACGAAACTTCCGGTAGTGAATAGCGTTGATCACTCAGATCCTCCGCTATATCGGAGGAAGGGGGATCAAATACGTACTACGGAGCTTGATTCGGAAGTTTAGGAGGTAAATCTACATTCATCTCCGGCTCATCCCCCAGTCGTTCGTCAACAACTTCCGGTAGAGTCGTGTGGAGAGGGACCGATTCATTTACCTGAGCATATCCGTCGTCTTGTTCTCGGTGTACTTCTACTTGAATCACTGTGGTTCCATCAGATTGGCTGGCATCTGATTGGCCTGATTGAGGAGATGTCTCCGCTATGATTATTCGATCGTTTGCAGAATTTCGATTTGGTGAATTTGGCTGCTGATTCTCGTTCAGCAAGGTATTTTCTTCTCCTAGATTTTTACTAGTAGATGTTTCTTTGCGTTTGGGTGTTTCCACGTGTGCCATACTGGATGAGGCTGCAGGAACATCTTCGACGTTCAGAGTTTGGCAGGTAGAAGGCCTTGCGATGACTGGAGATGTATTGTCATCAGAACTTCCGGTGTCCTTCCAATAAAAGCTTTTTGTATGATCGTCATAGTCATGTTCCTTGCAATTTGCCTGCGCGGCTTGCAGTACAGTATGCTTCCACATAGGGGTCGACGGACTTCTACCTGCGGTGAGGTATTTCTCTCGAATCTCGTCAGCTCGCGGTGTCTGTGGAGTTGCAGGGGTTATTTCCACTTGGAATTCCGGTTCAGAGCAGCTAACTTCACTTGAATCTTCATATTCTTCTATATCTTGATTTTCACGAAGGAATTCTTCTTCTCCTTCTTCGTCGGGCTCATCCGAGTCTTCAGATTTGTCGTGTTCGTCTGATAAGTAGCCCCGTTCAAGATATTCCCTGACTTCCTTGGTAACTTGAGGGCTGACTACAGGCAGTGGATTTTAATAATCTTCTGGACGAACAGTACGATCCGCTTCTTCATCTGAAACATTAATCGCTCGTTTTTCTAGGGCTTTATTGAAGCGTTCAAATGATTTTTTCAAATCTTCGCGCATTTTCTGTCGATTTATCGCTTCAGGAGTATTTTCATCTCCTTGATCACTGGAACTTTTCTCCGATTCGTTGATCAGATATTCTTCATTCATGAGTCGGACTGCTTCTTCTTTTTCCTTATTTGTTTCTTCTAGTTCTAGCCCGGGCACTGACCCAATCTACACTTCCGGGTTGGCTGGAAACTGAGGTGCTGAGGATGGTCCTGGTTGATTTACCTCGAAAACGTCATCTTCGATACTCTCTGAGACGTCAGGTTCGGTCGTACTTATTTCGCAATAGTTTACCCTTTTCCGGTTTTGTGTCAGTTCCGTAGCTCGTCTCGTTCGTAATCGGGATGCAATTGTATCACGAGGTTGTGGAGCGCTGTTAACCCTAGCTTTGTTTTTACTTCCGGGTTTTCTACCTCGTTTTACAGCTGCTATGGCTTTCTCGTCAGGACGAGAAGTTTTCTTGAGTGGGAGCATCACTGCTTCCTCGACCGAATTTTGGTTTGGAGCCCTTTCCTCTGGAGATCTACCCTCAGGATTGTAGGACAACCCTTCGGCGTATTGTTCTGAGATTTTATGTCGAACTATAACCGAAAATTTGTATTCACTTAGTTTGGATCTCCATTTAATTTGTCGTTCGGTGACAGTTTGACTGTCTTTCAACCAAGACATACAAGGGCTGCTTGTATATAAGGTGAAAGGCTTACCATAAAGGTAAGACCGAAATTGCCGGGTCCAAAGTCTTTTCAACCGCCTTTGAGAGGCTGGGCTAACTCTTCAGCCCGAGAAATGCAAATTTCTCTGCCCCGAGGTGGAATATTTGGGTCACATTATCACTAAAGATGGTGTGGAACCCGACCCAAAGAAAATTTCATCCCTCAAAAACGCTTCGCACCCCCCATAATCATACAGAAGCGCGAAAATTTATGGGATTAGCAAATTACTACCGACGATTCATCGAAAACTTCGCTGAAAGAGCAAAACCGATCACTGACCTTACCAGGAAAACTAAACCGTTTGTCTGGTCGGTTGATTCACAAAGGGCTTTCGAGGATATTAAGAACGCGTTATGCGAAAATTCATTCCTTGCCTATCTAAACTTCAATCGACCTTTCATATTGGCAACCAGTCCTCCGATGTCGGTATTTCAGGCATCTTGAGCCAGGAACTGGAAAACGAAGATCGTACGCCTGGAAACCCCGATAAAAATGTTGAGAAAATTGTCTCCTGTACGTCCCGAGTCTTGCAAGAGACTGAGACAAGATGCACACACAATGAAAAAGAGTGTTTGGCAGCTTTAGATTTCTTAGGGACAATCCATAAAGGAGAATTCTATGGAGATTTCGATTTCCGAATAATTCCTTGCTTAAGTAGATTATCCACTTGCTTCTCGATTTCGTCGCGGTGTTCTTGAGGAAACCGATATTGCTTTATTCGGACCGGTTTGTCACTCGTGGTTTCGATTTTTCAGGTGAACTTTTTAGAACGTCCCAGGCGATCACCAGGGAGGTGAAATATGTCATGATTTTTCTGAATAAGTCGAAAAATTTGCTTCCCCTCGGTGCGACTGAGATGATTGGTAGGAATTTCATCAAAGATTGTTTGGATACGATCTTGCTTAAAAATCGAATGTGTTCCGGATGGGATTTCCGCTATGTCGGAAAATTCGTCAGATGGATCAAGATGATCAAATTCAAATTCTTCAAGCACTTGAGGTTCAATTTATATTTCTGCTGGATCTGATGTGGTATTGATGACCATACACATCGCTTGATCGTCATCAACTGAGACAACGGCTTTGCCCATTAAGAGTCCCTCTTTAAGAGGAATCTTACTGAGGTAGCCCTGTTTGATCTCAGGATTTACAACAGGTACCGACACGGACATCCGCATACGTCAGAACCTGTATCCAACAAAACTTCGCATCCGTCCTGGAAGAGGTCTGGAGATGTGATCCAGACTCGTGAACCCTTACCGATGACTAGTGTAAGGGTTTCGGACGTTGAAGAATTCTGAACTCCTTCACCGTCTGAGTTTTCTGATGAGGATTCGTAGGTCGGCGAGACTCTCGGGGCATACTCGCAGTCGCCTCGGTCTGTCGAGCGCCCGTTGAGTTTAAATGTTCGTCGTTGTCTTTTGAGGAGGTAAATTTACTTGCCTCGCGATGAGGGCAGAAGGGACAGTTACAGCAAGGGGCCTCTAGTTTCAGATGTTCAAGTTTTTCCATGTCAATGTCTGCAGAGTCGAAAGTCACAACCTTTTTCTTCGCTGAAGAGGGTTCTTCAGTTAGTGAACGTGATGAATTTTTCTTTAATGTCCGTGACGTCAAGTCGTCATCGTAGGTCCGTCCACGTCCCCCTTTACTCGAGGTGTAAGTGTACGTTCGGTAGTCAGCTGATGCTGAGCTATCGTTGGAGTCCACACTGTCTTCGCTGTCTGTAGCGTGTATACTCGGTCTGTAATGCTTTTTAGAGTAAGAGAACGTTCGTCTTTTGGTTTCTCGGTGGTCGTCGTAATCATCGTAATCCTTGCGAGGTCTCTGATAGTCATCTGTCAAGTAACGTCTGTTATAGTCTGGGTCGTAGCCTCTGTCTCTCTGAAACGGATCAATTTCTTCGAAGAAGGTTGCAATTTATGGACTAATGTTTTACTGGATTAAAACTGTGCATTCATCTTTTCCAAAGAGTCAAGTGCGAATTTAAAAAAAAAGCAGGTATGCTTTTGCCACGGGATTATCCATGACACTAAGAAATTTTTTTGCAACTGCAACATTATTCATAAGAGATTGTTCGGTCAAATAAGAAAGCATCCCGTCCCAATTATCCAAAATCCTAAAAATTGCGATTTGACGAGACAAGCACCTTGTCGGAGCAAATCGCAAAAGTTAAGATTTTTGATTAAAATTCTCCTGAAAAACAGCAAATTCAGCCAAACGTTTAGGACTACCATTGACGAAGTTCGGAATTCCTGAGATAATTTCATCGATTTCACCTGGAATCGCAGCATTGCAAGCGTCTCTAGCGATTAGCGCTAAAGAATGACATATACATGGTATCGTCAAAAGATGTGGAAGACGTTTGGTCAAATGCTTCTGGAACCAATTATTTATACCAACCATGACTGGTGCATTATTACAAACAAGTCCAATTAAATTACCCAGGGGAATTTTATTTTGTTCCAAACCGTTTGTAAATTCCTCAAGAAGTTCCGTAGCACAACAGTCGGTGGCATCAACGTGAATTAATTGTATTAACTCAGTACCTATCATCAAAGAATCTGGATTAACATAGCGAGTCATCAACGTCATCCATACGTCGTTTGTGTTATCAGTAGTCTCGTCAACATAAGCCGAAAACTTAGATTTTCGGAGAACTTATACGACTTCTTGTGTTTGTTTAACGCTGACGACGTTGTTGATAATTGCAGTAACTTTGGTTCTACTCGCACTCAGGTTCTGTAAAATAACAGGTTCTTGGCCAATGAACTGGAATAAATGTAACAAGTCTCCAGCGATTGACAAGGGTAAATTTTTATCACCTTTAAAAGTCGCAAATCGAATTTCAGCTGCTTTAACACGATCATTAAAATCCAGTTTAGGTGAAGATTAACTGGCATCGCTTGGTGAATCAGCACTGAGATTCGAAACACGCAAATTTTTTAGGTGTGAATCAGTTATGGCGTGCCGTTTTATTTCAAAATTTCCACAAGAATAGTCTTGATTACAGATGAGACAAAAAAACCTAGTCGGATCTTTTAGGACAACTGTCACCCATTTTTTCCATTCTGGATTTTCATCTAGCCATTGGTGTTGGAATTTTTTTTTTCTTGAGTTTCCTTTGGATTTTTTGACAGAAGGCTCTGGTAAATCCATGTTTTAAAAATGACTAGACAACACCAATGTTATACTGATAAAAAAAAAATCGAATAAAGTAAAAAAAAAATATATATATGACACTGCCGTGGAATTGAACACGCGACTTGGCGAACGCGAGGCCAAAAGTACGACCGAACGTAAAAAAAAAATTATATAAATAATAAATTAAACTAATAATATTTAATAAAATTATTCAATAGATAAAAAAAATAATTAAATACTTATTTAAATACCTGAGGCAATTGCTGAAATTCACTGGAAAATTTATATTTATTATTTATTTTAATTATTTATAATTAATTTATTGTAAATATTAATTTATATTAAAACCATCACAAATAATCACTTGTTATCACCGACGTAATCCACCAGTCACTAACGGGCTAAATGCTCACTGAGAACTGATCATCGAAACATTAAAAGCCTACGATTTAACTCACAGATACATTACACACACTAACAGCTTAGAAATACACATAAAGCGAGCCAATGAGAACATCGCAAATAAATGACGTATATCATCGTCAAACTCCGCGAAGCAACGGTTTTAAGACCGCATGGACTTTTGTCGCGCAAACAAACGAAATGTCGATTGTTGATCAACGTCAGTGTTAAGGATAACTTTCGCGCGCTTTTTAATATATGCGGAAATTTTAATCTCATATTAGAAAAACATTAAAATATAAACAATACGAAGAAAAATACACATAACAAAATTGTCACGTAACGATTCAAATTATTTAATTTTAATTAGTTCTAAGTTAAAAATGTTAATTTTATATTTAAATTTGAGTCGTTACGCGGGCATTCCGCCATTTCGCCGATGGAGACAGCAGTCCGTGCACAGTGCTAGCGCATGCGCATAGAGTATGAGAGAGCACGTGTGTGGATTTATTTATTTTTATAATTTAAAAAAAACAAACGGTTGATGTTTGTAAATTTAAATTAATTATTTATAATTTTGTCATAGTTGGGATGCGCAATTTGGCGCAACATTATGCCCCACCAATGGTTATCATATCATTGAAAATTGACCGCCGGGTAACGTTAAATCGATACCTCGGCTATAATCCCGACGTCAATTTAATAATTTTGAATAATTATTATTTCAGTACCGGGTAAAATAAAAATAGTAATAAGTTGTAAATAAATAGGTCATATATTTAATTAATTAAGTATGTATCATTCAGATGTCCAGGAATTGTTTTTATAATTTATATTTTTAATTTAAGTAAGGCCCAGGGCTGACAAAAGTAATTATAATAAAAATTAAGGGCGACGGTGGTGCCACATGTGCGACGACCAACAGGTGGAGGTTGAGATAATTAATTTAGAAAGATACGGGATAGCCTTGTGCACGGACGTAATTTGCTCGACATTGTTGTTCGGTTACTAAAAATAAAAAGATAATTTTGAAAAGAGAGATATAGTGATCGTTTTTCATATTTTATTATTTTTGCTGATTTTTGCTGATTTGAGTAAGTACTTTGTATTTCTGTTCGCTGGATAATATTTTTCACGTGATAACCTTCCCCGGTAGTTGTTGGTCGCCGCGGTGGTGAAAATTAATTATTAAATAAATTAATACTGGATGATCCATGGTTCCTAGTGTTTATAATTATAGTTAATTATTGTCAGTTATCATTGGTGGTTGTATTGTTGCGCATATATATAGGTATATTTGAGTTGAGTGCAGCGCGGTGAAGCGTTGCCGGACTACCTATATCTACAACTATAGTATATATAGCTATAGAGCGCATACAGTACTTGAGAAAAATTCCTCAAGTACTGACATCACCACTTGGGTGAGAATTCCAGAGGCTTTATAATTATTATTCTTTGTATTATTTAAAATATCTGTACGATATTATTAATTATTATTTATGTTTGTTATTATTTAAAATAATTGCGTGACATTATTTTCTTTTATTTTTGATTATCTGTTTACCCCAACGGTCTAAAAATTATTATTGATAGTTTTATTTGAAAATTCATAAATTAAATTTATACTAAGGAATTTATTATTTTTGAGTGAGAGTGAGAATAAATTCCGTGTCTTTCACCCTCTCACCAGTGCTGAGAGAGTAAAATGAAATAAGAGAATTATTATTATTTATTATATCGAATGAAACTGAGTGAAATAATTATTTCTTTTATTTGGTATTAAAATTAATATTGTTAATTAATTTAAATTATATTTAAATATTATTTATTTGGGTTACTGAATTTATGTAATTGTATTTTTTTTGTTGATAAGCACCGAGTGTTATTATTGTTCCAAATTTACCAGAAATTGAATATTGTGTAACATTATAATTTTATATTGTTTATATAAAATGGAACTCGGAAACCAACAGCTATCGGGGAAAATTTAATATTTCTTTTCCCTGGATCTTTTCCTACTACTAAATTTCATTTTTCTGATCTTATTTATTATTTGGATATAATCATTTGTAATATATATTTACTATTTTTCTTTTTCTTATTATTTATTTTAATTTTCTCGATTGTTTGTCCGCTTTGTCGCAAATCACTTGCTCGGATTTTCCCTCGTATATTTACCCCTGAATTAAATTTTGTCCGTTTTAGGATAAACGGTCTGGCGCCTGCGTGCACTAACCCAGCCTGAGGAGCTGGTCCAGGCACACCAAGAAGTTACTGTTTATAACTCTAGTATTGTTTAATATTTAAGATCATTTACTATTATTTATTGTTATTTATTATTATTTATTTATTACGCGTGGGCGACCTCATACGATATATTGAGCTGTTCCGCGTCTCCGTCGCGGATTTACAGGATAAATATACGTTGTAAAATAAACAATATATTTGTAAATTTAAAAAAAAAAAAATCTGATCAAGCCGCGGAATCGAACACGCAACTCTGCGAACGTGTGGCTAAAAGTATAAGACGTAAGGTAATATAAAAGTCGTATTTGAAACTTTGAGTAACAATTAAAACTAATAACTAAGATTAATAATAAATGACTTTTAATAATAATTATTTATCAAAATTACAATTAATAATCTAAAATTCATTAATAAATAAAAATATAATGAGAGGATTATGTTCTATTATTTATTTATCCATTTTATAGCCATTCAAATTCGTTGTAAAAATTTTTAATTATCAGTTAATTAAAAAATTTGAACAAATAAATATTTAAAAATTTATAACGTTAAAAAATAATAAAAAAAAAAAAATCAAATTCGAGTGCGGATTTGAACACACAATTCTGAGCGGGTATGAAACGACGCATGGTGGGAGCAATATTTCTCCCCCGCTTGTCTACAGCGCTCGGTTTCTCTCGGCTTCTTTCGGTTTCCCGACAAACCGATAGACATAATTGCGTATGTGCACCACGCGCGACTCGCTCGGGAAGGGGTAAAAATATCGCACGTTCTGGCAGCACTGATTGAAGGCATGCCACTAGTATAGAAGAGTAGACTTAAATTCACGCGCGATGACCTGCAAGATGCCGAGACTTATAATGTCCGGAACTCATTTTGAAAATACGGTCTTTTCGAAATGAGTTGAACACCGGACAGCCTTATTACTCAGGCTGACAAGCAAATAGTTCTCGCAGTGGTGGAAGGCAACGTAATGTCTCGCGTCAAGGTAGCCCTTGCGGCCAGTCAAAAATATAAAGCTAAGCTATTCAACAGTTGGTAGGTTTTCAATATTTCAAACGTTTTAATGATCGGTCTTGATTTAATTTTTGCCATTAAGAGTATTTTAAAGTGATAAAACTTTATAAAAAGATCTAGGCGTCGGTTGGCTCTGCGGGCCAGACCCAAATCTTCCCGCTATTTTCGAGCTCTTAGAGCTTGAAAACTTTATTATTAATACGCATTCGAATTCTGAGAGCTTGACAATACATTCGAGTCCTGTTGTATTTTCAAGCTCTTATCCCTGATTAAAAACTACGATTGAAACTGATTGAACACGTTCTATCAGATTTAATCGCAAATTTCTGATTGACATTCAGTCAGTTTCAATCGGATTCAATCGGAAACTTCCGGATGATTCTGATTGAAAGTTAATCAAAAATTTCCAATTAACTTTCAATCAGTTTTAATCAGAATCATCCGGAAGTTTGCGATTGAAACTGATTAAAAGTCAATCGGAAATTTCTGATTGACTTTCAATCGGATTTAATCAGATATTTCCGGAAGGTTTCGATTGTAAATTGATCAAAAATTACCGATTCCCGGGAAAAAATAATTTTATATATTATTGAATGGTAAAAAATTAAAAATCAACTATATTAGAATTTGCGTTGAATCTATATTAACAATTAGATTTTATGTCATGAAGTTATATAGGATATACTATATTAACACCAAAAATGGCACTTGTCACTCTGTCAAAGAACAGAGGAGTGCTCGTGTCAGATTTGCTTCCAAGTCTGGAATATAATACGTCTGAACTACGTTTCTTATCAGGGACACTTTATAAGTGGTAGGCGCTATCTAGTGGTGCGCACCGAACTACTTCCACTGCTATTGCCTAGGACTGGTACATTTCCTCTCCTCTACATAAATCTTTTCTCCTAAGAAATTTTTCTCTTCGTTCAAGCAACTTTCTTTTCTATTAGTTGGAGCATACAAAAATCCTTGCGTTGAACACCCCAATGGAAAAAAAATTTATTTCAAAGATAAGTTAAAATATAAAAAATATAGTTTAGAATTTATAATAAATCAATCAGAAAACTAGCTTTTTAAGAGCTTGACATTGAAATGAAAATAACTAAAAAAAAAAAGCGAAATTTTGAACAACTTTATTTATAATAATTTTTGAGGAATGAAATTACCTACAAAAAAGTTTCTATGAGATTTTCTGATAAAACTGATAGTTTCGCCGGAGAAGTAAGAAGATCTCAAAATTTTCTATAAATTTGACTTTAAGCTCAAATAACTTTTGAACAGTTAGATTTATCAAAAAATGATGAGACTTTTGTTGTAGAGCATTCAACATCCTACAAAAATATCTATCGTGCATAATAATTCGTTGATTGGCTTGTAAGTTAGAAAATTCTAAAAAATTAAAAGTTTTTTCCGATGTTATTTAAATAGAAAATAGGAAAATCGATTGACGCAAACCGTAGTATTATTATTAAGAGCTTGGATTGGTACCGAAATTTTTATTTTCCGGTCGACTTTCAATTTTCGGATACCAAAAAAAAAATTTTTTTTTTTAACCAACCTAATATATATATAATTTTTTACTGATGTTTCTTTTTATTTTCGTGATAGCTTTAAAGTCAATCAATACAGTTTTTTAAAAAAGTTATTATATAATCCTGAAAAATGTTTGTTTTAACTTTTTATAAAATTGATTAAATTGGAAAGACAGATAAAATTCTATACTCGGATATTTTAAAAATTGCTGAATTAATGATAAATGAAATTCATATCTGCCCAAATTTTAATAATTATCAATACTATCTGAATTGTTATTTTCCGATTGAATCCGATTGAAACTGATTGGAAATTGTCTGTCGAATTTAATCAGAAAATATTCGATAAATGAATTATTTTTTTCTAATTGAATTCGCTTCGTTTGAAACGAAATTTTTTTTTCTTGCCGATACAAGAAAATTTTGTTGTTTATATTGAGAAAAAAATTCCCTGAAAATTTCAGCTCTTAAATTTAATTTAAAGTACTTTCTCTCGAGTATCACATTTTTCCGTTTAAAAAGTATGTTAATTGAATGACCTTTTTTTAAAATTGCTATAACTTAGCCAAATTTTAAGATATCGTTTTGAAACCAGCTTTAATTTGCAGAGAATTTGTTGAATTTAAAAGTCTATAAAACAAATTGCTGTAACTCGATCTATGTCGATTCTATCTGCTCCGAAAGTCTATTTTTCACGTGTTTCATAAAATTTCGTTAATAGTGAAAAAAAAAAAAACGGCTCATCGTGCGAAAAAGATGCATAGCACCCATCTTTTAGAAAATTTCGTCCTCTACGGAATTGTTTATTATACTTCCCTGCTTAAAAAATCCGAGAGATTCTTATAGCTGTATGTATAAGGCCCTATACTAAACCATATAGCACTTTTCATAGAACTCATTCATTCTCATAAAATTTCTATGCGAATGTATGAGAATCTATGAGATTTTCTAAACAGGGTGATATTGCTAAAGTGCACTATTTATAAGATACAATCAGTAGAACATTCTACAGTAAAAAGGATTTATACTATATTAAGCTTACAATTTTTATACTGTTTAATGTCAAACTACTCGTGGCTCATAGATAATACGCACATCCCTATTAAAAATAAACGAGGGCCG
The DNA here is from genome assembly GCF_026212275.2 of Microplitis demolitor. Lineage (NCBI taxonomy): Eukaryota > Metazoa > Arthropoda > Insecta > Hymenoptera > Braconidae > Microplitis > Microplitis demolitor. Next base: position 9,808,857 of record NC_068546.1, read on the forward strand.
CCTCGTTCGTCATCTACAGTTAGCATTGATTCTAGCGACGTTAGCGAGACGCTAGCCAGTGCCTCGTTTCATTTTTACTAAGGACTTTAGCTATATATCTAGCTCATCAGAAAGATAGTTTAAAATCAATTAGATCATTCTCCACGGAGAAATAAAAAATTGATCAATCGGGATAAAATCGAGAATTAAATTATTATTTTCCTATTGAATTTTTTTCAATCAGTTTTATTCTGTTTCAATCGGAAAATAATTTTAAAAAAATTTTTATTTTTCGATTGAGTCTGATTGAAACTGATTGAGATATTTCAATTGGATTTAATCAAATTCAATCGGAAAATAATCGAAAATTAAAATTATTATTTTCTGATTGAAACTGATTGAATTTTTTTCAATCAGTTTTAATCTGTTTCAATCGGAAAATAATTTTAAAAAAATTATTATTTTCTGATTAAATCTGATTGAAACTGATTGAATTTTTCTCTATCGGTTTCAATCGGAAAGTAATAATTTTTTTAAATTTATTTTCCGATTGAAACTAATTAAAACTGATTCAGAAAAATTCAATCAGTTTCAATCAGATTCAATCGGAAAATAATCGAAAATAAAAATTATTATTTTCCGATTGAATTTGATTGAATTTGATTGAGTTTTTCTTAATCAGTTTCAATCGGATTCAATCGGAAAATAATTTTTAAAAAATTATTATTTTTCGAATGAATCTGATTGAAACTGATAGAGATATTTCAATCGGATTTAATCAGATTCAATCGGAAAATAATCGAAAATTAAAATTATTATTTTCTTATTGAATCTGATTGAAATATATCAATCAGATTCAATCAGAAAATAAAAAATATTTTCTTCCGATTGAATCTGATTGAAATTCAATCGGAGGCCTCAAACGCTTCCGAACATTTCTGATTGAAAATTTGTTTCCGATTGAAACTGATAGAATTCTGATTGAGTTTCAATCAGATTCAATCGGATTTAATCGGAGTTTCTAATCAGGGTAGAGCTCGAAAACTTTATTATCAAAGCGTATTTGAATTCTTCGAACTTGACAATACTTTCAAGTACTATTGTAATTTCGAGCTCTTCGAGCTCGAAAAAAGTTAGATTTCGTATAAATCTCCAAGAATTAAAGAAATTGAAACTAATCAATAAAGATCATTTTTAAATTTTTTGCTTACTATTATATGTAATAAATTTTATGTTTGTGGACAGAATAGAAATGACGAGTATGACGATTACATGAGCTTTGAATCAAAGCAAAGTTTCAATATATGGAATCTTCGGGAACAAATGTCAAAAACAGTGATTTTTCGAAACTTTTGTTGATGATAACGACTCGATTGCAATCAATTATGTAGCGATCATTAATGATTAGAAGAACAATATATCGATGCAAATTTTGGAACATGTAATGAATTCCATTATGCGTTATTGGGGAGAAATTGAGTAAATTATATATATATATATATATATATATATATATATATATACATATATATATATATTATGACAGTTTTATAATAACTCTACTATTAAATTTTTTTTTTTTTTGTCAACTATCAATCAAAATTAAATCCATAATACTTGGAAATGTTCAAAGGTTCCGGCAGCAATTAAAAAGTATAAATCAATGTTGATTTATATGGGTCATTCCACCAAATAAAGTTATTTTTACGGGGCGACCCTCGACGATTTGATTCAAACTTTGTGGAGTCTTTCCATGTATTTAAAAAAAAAATTCTCTGAAAATTTGAGCCTTTAATATGCAGCAGTTTCAAAGTTATGATTTTTTGAATTTTTTAAAACTTTTTATTTTTAACTTTTTCATTACTTTTTTTGAAAGAAACAATTTTTAAAAACAAATTAGCACATAATAGTTTTTCTTAGGAAAAATTCTCAGCTTTCCAACGAAAATATTCATTTTTTATTTTAAGTTACGGAAGACCCTTTAAATTTCGTTTAAAATAGGAAAAACGATTTTTATGACTGTGCGGCGCTTAATACATCTAATTTGATATTTTTTTCTGAAAGCTGAGACCTTTTCCGACAAAATATGTAATTTTCACGATGTGCATATTTTTTGTTTGAACAAAATCAATAATCATTTAAATACAAGTTATTGATTTTATCGTTTTATCAAACTATATTGGTTCATTGTGTGGCAAGAGATGAAACAAAACGATATCAGACAAGAGTGCAGTAGGCTGCCCAAGCCGTAGGCAAAAGCTGACAATAACTGCAATCTGAAGTCGTGTTTCATCTCGTGTTACACACTATTTTTTTCATGATTACCTGCATTAAAAATTAGTTTCAGTGGCTGCAGCCAGTTAGAATAAAGTTAATTAAAGATCGATGGTGTGTTAAACCATAAGTCTATGCGTAGCTTATGATTTGCAATTTATAATTAAATAAAAAAAATAAATGCTCTTTATTATTTACACAAATTTTTAGAAAACTTGTTGACAAAGTTAGAACTGTCATTGAGGGAGATAACATCAATAGCCTGAAATCCTTTTTGAACTAAACCCAAGAATCAAAGCTCAAATCACTAATTCCTAAACTTGAAGCTTTGATGCTGGTATCATGAAAAATAGTTTTATAATTTTTGTTGTCAGAGCTTTACTGCATATACATACTAGAAAACATATCCTCACACCGCACGATTTATGCATCCAGGCTATTCAAAATTTTACCGGCGTTGATTTCACTTTTATAACCAACTCTTATTGAAAGAAACGATTTAAAACGATTGGAAAAAAAATTTTTAATACTTTTTAATGCTTTTGAATACTTTTTGATCACCCTTTTTATAAGCATTTAACATTACAAATCGTTTCGAATCGTTTCTTTAAATCAAGGAATAATCAAATTAGATGTATTAAGCGCCGCACAGTCATAAAAATCGTTTTTCCTATTTTAAACGAAATTTAAAGGGTCTTCCGTAACTTAAAATAAAAAATGAATATTTTCGTTGGAAAGCTGAGAATTTTTCCTAAGAAAAACTATTATGTGCTAATTTGTTTTTAAAAATTGTTTCTTTCAAAAAAAGTAATGAAAAAGTTAAAAATAAAAAGTTTTAAAAAATTCAAAAAATCATAACTTTGAAACTGCTGCATATTAAAGGCTCAAATTTTCAGAGAATTTTTTTTTTAAATACATGGAAAGACTCCACAAAGTTTGAATCAAATCGTCGAGGGTCGCCCTGTAAAAATAACTTTATTTGGTGGAATCACCCATATACAAATATTTATAAGATTATTGATAAATAGATTTTTTTATATACATCTAATGAATTTTATTGTAATTTATGTACAAAACCATATTCATCATAAGGTGCATTATTTACGTAGGATGTATCAATTTGAGTATTTGAGTGAAGATATGCCATAAACTTTTCTTAATTACAAGTGTATAACAGATTAGAGGATAAGACTACAATCCAGCGATAACCGAAGTTCAGCAGCATCAACGTGAGACAGTAATTGAACAGGTGACCTCGAAGTAAAATAGTAGTCAAGGGACAGTAATTTTTTTTTTTTTAAATTTAACCGACATTTATATTCATGAAGACAATAAATCCTAATTAAATTATATAATAAATTATTTATAGATATTCTAAATGAGATTTTAAAAATACTAAATTCGTTCATGCATAAATATGTATAATTAAATCTGACCAATTTTTGGATCTGATCATATATAAGTGATCATATACACTTATCCAAAAAATTAAAGGAACAAAAAAATTTTATATATTTTTTAGTGACTTTTGAAAGGCTGTATTTTCGTGAGAAATAATCGTATCAAAAAAATAAAAAAAGCAAATTGAAGCTTGAAATCTCTTGTTTGAAGATCTTTTAGCCAAATAATTTTTTAAGCCACGGTTTTGCGGAATCATAAGAAATAGGTCGAGACAAAATTATTCTAAATTTTTTAGTTTTGTTTTATAGGTCTATGGGGATAGGAAAATTTTTTTCGAAAAAACCAATTCATGGATTGTTTAGGAAATTTAGTCAGCTATAATTTACTTTGTTTTGTTTCTCTACACGATAGTTTGCTGCTGAGATATCAGCCTCCAAATGAAAATATCCTTTGGTCTTTGATTATTGATAACTCAACAACTAATGCTCGCACAGTAATTTAAAGGGCCGGTTAAGAAACTTCAATAAATTCCCTGCAAGCTCCATTTTCGATTTAAAGAAAAAAAATTTTTTTTTCAATCCTTAATATCAATTTGAAAAACTCACAAAAAATGGTAAGTTTCTGGTTTTTTAGTCAACTCGCTACTTTGCAAATATTGATGGAAAGGTTAATGTTGCCAGGTGATTTTACAGCTTAATGAACCCCCAGAAACCCTGCAAATTTTCAGATTAATCAATGGATCAATATTTGCAATGTAGCGAGGAGTTGACTAAAAAACCAGAAAGTTACCATTTGTTGTGAGTTTTTCAAATTGATATTAAGGATTAAAAAAAAAAATTTTTTTTCTTTAAATCGAAAATGGAGTTTGTAGGGAATTTATTCAAGTTTCTTAAACAGCCCTTTAAATTACTGTGCGACCATTAGTTGTTGAGATATCAATAATTAAAGACCAAAGGATCTTTTTTCATTTGAAGGATGATATCTCAGCAGCGAACTGTCGTGTAGAGAAACAATACAAAGTAAATTATAGCTGACTAAATTTCCTAAACAATCCATGAATTGGTTTTTTCGAAAAAAATTTTCCTATCCCCATAGACCTATAAAACAAAACTAAAAAATTTAGAATAATTTTGTCTCAACCTATTTCTTATGATTCCGTAAAAAGCGTATAGTCTAGTCAAAAAGTTCGAAAACGTGTTAAATAGACATAAAGCTCCTAAAAATATGTATGATAGCTCATTGGATGCGGAATGATGTCTAGAAAAATGTTTTTCAAGGGCTTATTAGTACATGGAAAATTGCGATTGTTATAAACAAAATAAGATTAAAAAAAAAAGGAATTTAGTTTTTCCTCAATAATTTCTAAAATAATGATATTTAAGGAATTTTGAAAAAAGATCCTGAAAGAGGAGGAAATTTCCAATAAAAAAAGTACCAACTCCCGGAATTCTATCTCTATTATTTATAATTTTTTTTTAACGCTGAAAATAGGGCTCCGCGAGATCGTTGCGGCATAGGCGCGCCATCTAAAAAGCCGGTATATCACCTAAAATAATTTTTTTATAGTATTGAATAACAATTTAAAAATTTGAATAAATTATGGTGTAATCTAAACACTTGAACGAAAAAAACCTCGGTAAAAAAAAATTTTATATCGATTTTTCAAAAATTTACACCATTGTTAATTAACTAATTTCTTTCCAATCTCTGTTTTTATAAATTACGGTATAAAAGTTTTAATAATTCATCTATAAATTTTTTCATCAATTCATCTATAAAAGTTTCAATAATTCATCAATAAATTTTTTCTTAAATAAATTTTTTAATTATTTAAAATCGTTTTTTTCATATTTCAATTGCTTAAATAATTAGTTAAAAAATTATTTTTTTCTTACAAATCATCATTGACTCTTTTCAACAAATTAACAAAGAAATACAATTTTTTAATAAATAATTTAATTGTTTATTAATTTAACAATTTGTTATAAACAATTAATATTAATCGTTATATTTTTTTTCGAAAACTACAAAAAATTACAAAAACAACCATATATAACAAAATATAGAAAAAAATTTTTGTGTATTTTTTACAGCATTTTTAAATATAAAGGATTCATTTCTCTTTGAAATAAATTCAAAATAGATCCTGTTACTATTGTTTATCAGTTGTTATAAGCATTTGGTTATAAAAATTTAAGATTTTTTTGATATTTTTTGAAATTTCATAGCTTATAATTTGTTGAATAATATAGATACAGCTACGGACCCAAAAACTTTTTTGTTCTATGATAAAATATCTTTCTAATTACATATCAATCATAGAAATATATAATTTTGTTTAAATAATATACTAGTTTTAATTTATACTTACCTCATTTACATTCTGCTATCGATCAGTTTTCATTTATTTATCATTAGAATTCTATTGGAGGTCTCTACATTATTTTTTTACAGAAAAATGACATCGTTTATTTAATAATTGGATATCTATATTATTCAACAAATTATAAGCTATGAAATTTCAAAAAATATCAAAAAAATCTTAAATTTTTATAAACAAATGCTTATAACAACTGATAAACAATAGTTACAGGATCGATTTTGAATTTATTTCAAAGAGAAATGAATCCTTTATAAAAATGACTTGAATGTCCTTTACCGTATTTTTTATAGTTTAAAAGTTATAACAATTTATAACTTGACAAATTATGTAACAGCTGTAATTTCATTAACATATAATATTTAAAAATGCTGTAAAAAATACACAAAATTTTTTTTCTTTATTTTGTTATATATGGTTGTTTTTGTAATTTTTTGTAGTTTTCGAAAAAAAATATAACGATTAATATTAATTGTTTATAACAAATTGTTAAATTAATGAACAATTCAATTATTTATTAAAAAATTGTATTTCTTTGTTAATTTGTTGAAAAGAGTCAATGATGATTTGTAAGAAAAAAATAATTTCTTAACTAATTATTTAAGCAATTGAAATATGAAAAAAACGATTTTAAATAATTAAAAAATTTATTTAAGAAAAAGTTTTTTTATAAAAATCATTATTTCACCTATACCATAAGATGGTAAAAAAAAATTTTTAAAACATCCCAAAATTGTCTATTTGTTGATAAACAATTTCTTAACAAATAGCGTAAAATTTTTTTTTCCACTGTTAATTAATACCTATGGTATATGCAAAAACAGCAATAATAAGATATTACTGAAAAAAAATTTTTTTCATAACATTTCTTAGAAATTTCATTTTTTGTTAATTAAAAAAAATTACAATTAACAAAATAATAAACATTAAAAAATTTTTTTTGCATTAATTTACTAAGTACCTAAATGATAAGAGCTCCACGAAAGGAAAAATTTATAGATGAATTATTGAAACTTTTATACCGTAATTTATAAAAACAGAGATTGGAAAGAAATTAGTTAATTAACAATGGTGTAAATTTTTGAAAAATCGATATAAAATTTTTTTTTCACCGAGGTTTTTCTCGTTCAAGTGTTTAGATTACACCATAATTTATTCAAATTTTTAAATTGTTATTTAATACTATAAAAAAATTATTTTAGGTGATATACCGGCTTTTTAGATGGCGCGCCTATGCCGTAACGACCTCGCGGAGCCCTATTTTCAGCGTTAAAAAAGAATTATAAATAATAGAGATAGAATTCCGGGAGTTAGTACTTTTTTTATTGGAAATTTCTTCCTCTTTCAGGATCTTTTTCAAAATTCCTTAAATATCATTATTTTAGAAATTATTAAGGAAAAACCAAATTCCTTTTTTTTTAATCTTATTTTGTTTATAACAATCGCAATTTTTCATGTGCTAATAAGCCCTTAAAAAACATTTTTCTAGACATCATTCCACATCCAATGGGCTATCATACATATTTTTAGGAGCTTTATGTCTATTTAACACGTTTTTGAACTTGTTGACTAGACTAGTAGCTTAAAAAATTATTTGGCTGAAAGATCTTCAAACTGAAGATTTCAAGCTTTAATTTTATTTTTTCATTTTTTCGATACGATTATTACTTACGAAAATATAGTCTTCCAAAAATCACTAAAAAATTTATAAAATTTTTTTGTTCCTTTTATTTTTTGGATAAGTGTATAATTAGGCAAAATCATTGTTTCCCGGGTTGTTGAATGATATTTTTTTTCTCTTTCTATAATATGAAATGATGATCGCACATGTTAAGGCGTTTTAAAAATACTTAGCGAGAAATTAAAAACAAAATTGATCTTTCAATATTAACAAGTACTCATATTAATATATTAATTTCATACCATTTGATTAAACTATTAAGTCCGTTAATTTTTTAAAATTTTAAACTGTTCTTCAAGTATGTGTGAAAAATATAAAATTATCTGCGTGAGCATTGACAGTTTGAAATAATGCGTTATCTCCCATTTTAAAATTTTCAATAATTTGACATTTAATCATAAAATGTTTGATATTTAATTTGTTACCTGTTTTCCACTTTATACCCATAAATCAATTTTTTTTCAATTTTTTCAGCTTGAAGACATTTTTTTTTCAAAATTAAAATTTTAAACTTTTATTTTTTTTATTGTTTTCAGAAAAAATAAGAAAATGGCTAAATTTCGACGCTAATCTAAATATTACTACTCCAATTAAAAATTAGGTAAAGTTTCAATTACATTTATTAATTTTCATGCAGTTGGCCTGTGAGATAATGATCTTTGGCTTTGTTATTCTTATTTCATCAAAGTCACTATTATTTTTACTGCAAAATGACATTTACTTGCATATTTGGCTTTTCGTAACTTATGACCAATATGTATAGGACGCTTAATTGGCAGCTGAAATAAAAAATATACTGTTAAATTTCTGTCGATTTTCACTACATGCTTTATTTGAATTGTTATCGGAAATTTCAAAACTAAAATTAACGTATACTTGTTATTTGATTAAAGGGAAATTAGCTTAATGTTTACTGTACTATAAGCGTATTGTGAGAATCCCAGATAGTCAGGTTTGTTTGACGAACTATAGCAAGTAAATGACACCCTTAAACACAAGTTATTAGGTGTACAAAAAAGTTCTACCCGTTTTTCAAAGATGGAGTTATCTAGCAGCTATTTATAGGTTAGCTATGAATACGTATATGTACATGCACAGCTGTTTGTACTCTTTAAATTCATCAAACTTTTAATATATTAATCTTCGATATATATATTTTTTTATTAAGTTAAAAATGGAAGTAAGTAATGAGCATATCCGCCATTGTCTTTTATATGAATTTCATCAAGGAGAAAGTGCTGCTGAAGCTCAAAGAATAATCTGTGCAACTCATGGTGACAGTGTTATTGATGACAGTACTTGTCAAAGATGGTTTCGGAAATTCACAAACGGAGATTTTA